>NC_059083.1:60400691-60703113 GCF_020497125.1 Mauremys mutica
CACTGGCTTTAGAGAAATCTGCACACAGAATATTAAACACCAGCGGAAGAATTACTTCTCCTGTCTTGCTTACAAAACTCCTGCTAATACATCCCAGAATGATGTTTGCTTTTTTTGCAACAGTGTTACACTGTTGACTCACATTTAGTTTGTGATCCACTATGACCCCCAGATTCCTTTCCGCAGTACTCCTGCCTAGGCCGTCATTTCCCATTTTGTGTGTGTGCAACTGATTGTTCCTTCGGAAGTGGAGTGCTTTGCATTTGTCCTTATTGGATTTCACCTTATTTACTTCAGACCATTTCTCCAGTTTGTCCAGATCATTTTGAATTTTAATCCTATCCTCCAAAGCCCTTGCAACCCCTCCCAGCTTGGTCTCGTCCACAAACTTTATGTGTACTCTCCATACCATTATCTAACTCATTGATGAAGATATTGAACAGAACCGCCCCCTTAGAAGTCAGTGGCAAAACCCCCACTGGCTTCTATCCAGCAAGAATTTCATCCTCAGAGCGGCTGCAAAGTTGCAGCCCTGCAGTCATCACTCCCCCAAAGTCCCTGATATCGCTGTCGGTATTACGGCTGTGAATTTGGGGATTTCTTCCCGAGTGTGGCCTTCACTGTCTCACCCTTCAACTCGCTAACTCAAGCAATTGCCTTTCCTTCCCCGGCCACAGTCTAATCTGTGAAACAGACATTTGATGAGAAAAGTTTTCCCAGCATTTAGTGTCAAATTATGAGTCAAAAACTACGCATCCTGGAGGGTGCCTGGACCTGGAACAGTCAAATGCCAAAAACCTAAAAAAAATAATGACAAAACAGGGAAATATTCTCTCTCCTAAAACCCCCTCTATTAACCAGCGTGTAGAAGTCCCGGAGTTGGGTCATGCACTGCCAATGAAATGCTCACACATGTTTTAGGAGAGTTATATATAGTTCCGCTCAAGTCTTGGATATTGGTGTATTTACACAAATTCAGTCGGCTAAGTACATTCCATTTATCTTGATTATCAGCACAAGCGGCTACATTTGCAAAGGAAATTTAATTGGGAACAGAGTGTGAAAGATACCCTTCCCCCCCCGCCCCCCAACCCCGCTTCCTCCCTGTCAATCACTGCTCCAGTCCAAAAGCACTAATCACATGGCAGAAATCAAAACCCTGGCTTGCTACCAATGCGAAGAATGAATTCGTACAAATACCGTCACAGGTGATCGGTCCCGCACCGTCCTGCATGGCGAGGCTGTGAGTCCGCAGCCCTGGGGCAACATGCAGGAGCATGTGTGTCCGCTCTGGCTCGCCACACTATGACAGGTGTCCCTGGGAGCAGATCAGACTTCACACGCACCCCCTGCACTGCACCGCTGCACCCTGCTCTCTCACGGCCACTTCAGAGCGAGAGCACTTCTGAAAGTAACACATGAAGCGCTGCAGTCTAACGTTACAGAGCTCCCACTCGGTGCCTGCCCAGCTGGAGTTTCCTTTTAGCGCCAGTGAATGCTGCAGGAGCAGAAAGTATCAAATGTGACCCTTTGTTTACTGGAAGGCAGCAGGGCAGCTGTGGAAAGGCAGATCCACCCCCGCCATGCCGGGTTTCAGAGCTTGGTTCCAGCCCGAGTCCAAAAATCTAGCCTGGGTCAGTTGATCTGGGCTCTGAGACTGGCTGCCATGGGGGTCTTCTTTTGCAGCAACCCCCGCCCCCCCCCTCTCTCCCCCAAACCTGAGGCATTCCCTGCCAGTCACTGCTGCTGCTTTACAGCCCTGTGATTCTGTGTTGTGTGCACGGGGGCTCTGCCAGCTGCAAACAGGAGTCTGATTCTATACACTGCAACTTGTGCCATCAGTTACCCCTGTGCAAAGGGTAGATAAACTACTGCATCGGCATTCCTCACTCACTGACACCAGTGGTCGCATTTCATGCCCACTTTGCACTCCCTGGGCAGAGTCTCCTCTCACACCGGTTTTACACTCATTGATTTCAGTGGAGTTACTCCTGATTTAGGGCCAGATCCTGAGGTCTGCTTGAACTGTATGCAGCACAGGTTGGGGTGTGTGTACAAAGGGGGCATAGAGCATACATTGTATTCTCCAATCCAGGAGCCACTGTGTGCAGCTTTGCTTTCCATGCAATAATTTATAGCAGCCCAAGGGCTGCTTTAATGTCTGCCTGCTGCTAACAGTCCCAAGGATCAAAACCACAGCCAGGGATAAAGGCGGTATAAGGCCTTGCTCCCTTTGGGTGCAGCAGGAAGAGGGTGACATAAAAACCCAAAGATGCTGGACAATAGTTCAGGAAAAGGAGGATGCAGAGAGACATTGGTGAGGTGCTGCCATGAGCCCTTTATGTTCGTTGTTGCTTGAGTCTGAAGTCACAACTAAAACTGAGCGAAACTTTCATTATGAAACCCCAAAACCACATAAAATTCAGCTAGGTCCAGGTTTCATTTTACAGATTCAAACAGGGTACTGAGGTGCAGGAGACTCTAAAGAAAGGGGGAGAGAGCCTGGGTCCAGTTTGGAGCAAGTCTGGGCTGATTTATGGGTTCACCTCAAACCGGGCTGAACTTGTGGTTTTGGCTGGTTCTGATATAAAACCAGGTGCCCTCACTCTGGCACCGCTCCTAGGGATGTAGATAACAAGCTCAGACTGCTTGCCGGCAGTAGGCTGCAGTATCTGCGTCATGTTCACTGCTCTTGTGAGGATCATTCCCGCCAGGAGACTCATATTTGCAGAAAGCAGATATGAAGGGAACTCAAACACAGAGGACGCCAATTCATTACAGAATTCTAAGGGACTCATTCACAGCATTCACTCCACTCCCATTAGCAGCTTCTACTGTGTCTGTCTGTGTCTCTGAGGCTCTAAACTCTTTTGCTAAATCTGGAGTGGGAAGTGCAGGCTAGTTCCTGGATACTAATGACTCTTTGGAGAATTCCTCATTCACGTCACCTTCAATTACTTCTGGGGGAAGAAAATGATTTTCAGGAAGCATCAGGTCTTTAAATTTAGCATCTCTACTTCCATTCCCAAAGTCAGCTTCAGAAAAACAATCCCGGGGGAGGGGGGAATAAAATAATTCCCAAATCCACTGCCAAATGTACTCCGAAAAAACAGCCAAGCGAAGCCCTTCCACCTGATGGGGAAGTCAGAGCAACCGGTGCCCAGTTCTGCAGAGCAGTCCTGGATGATCCCCGAAAGGGGAAAACCTTGCCTGGAAAACACAGGCCTATTTCTGGGCTGGAAAGAGCTCTGCAACAGGCTGATTGCAAGGATTCTCCATACAGGGTGTGCACTGCAGTGACTTGCTTTAAGGGATTTCCTGAGGGGGGAAGCAACATTTCACAGATTTAAGGTTCTATAGCTGAAGCCACACAGGGATTATAAAATACCTTTCCACAGACATAATTAAAAATGGTACATTCTCCCCTCCCTATTAATTATTAGCTTGCAATAATAGTTGTGCGTTAGGGGTGGGTGAACGCCACCAAAGAAATTCAGGGTCAGCATTTAGGGTCAAATTTCAGGGGACCTCTAACTGTCCACGACAGAGGACATTATACTACGAGAGTGTGCTTATGTGTAGGATAACCTCTCGGAACTCAGAGCCCTCGACTGTCAGAAAATGCTTGATGAGAAAGGACAGTACATGTGGCGAAAGGAATAAAAGCTGAATGTTGCACTGTCTTAACTCTCTGTTTTGTTACGTCTGAACACCGAACACAGGCCCTTCTCAGTTTCCTATCCCAGAAGGACTGCACTGATTTTCTTCGATCCATCTCTTTATCATTATCATCATTACTTATTAGTTGTGCTATCCAGTATTTGCAGGCCCTCATTCAGGGATCGAGGCCCCAGCGGGCAAGGCCCTGCACACTCTGCAGAGTGAGATACACTGCCAAGACCTAATAAACAGACATTAAGAGGAGACATAATCACCAGGCTGAGTTGGGGAAGAGAGAATGATGGTAGTGGTGATGAGGGCATGTGAACCTTTCAACTCACTGAGAGCAGAAGGTGCAGGTTTAGAGTCAGTTTTATAAGGGTTATAAATGAACAAGAGATACTGATGAGATACCAGAAACGTTGTGGTGAGAATAATTTCACTGGAATTCACTGATCATACTCCAGCCGTGGTGGGAAGAAATCGAAAGTGGTTACTCTCTGTCAGCTGTTTCGGGGGCCTGCGTGCAATGAGCTGGTGGGTCTCATAGCAGCACTGTGCATCCACAGCACAAAAATTACCAGCTGTCCCCCTCGTTGGCAGTTATAGCATAGACCACTGAGTGGGCTGCACAGACTGAAATGGGCACTGGCCCAAGGGGCAGTCACTTCAGGTCATGGCTCAAGCGCACTGACTGGGAAGCGTGGGGGAAGCTCACACTGCTGCTGCCTGTGATGTTCCAGCTCTGTGGATAAGCAGGGAGTTTCATTCTCCAGGGCTGGCAGTCCCCTACCTAGCCCCAGCATGAAATTCACTTAGAAAAAGGAAACCATGTATATCCTGTTAGGACAATTTCCAGGGCCTTTTTCTACCAGGAACAGAGTTTTCTCTCTCTCACCCCCCCTCCCCACAGATTTCAAATGTCTAAAATCTGCAACACTCCCAAATGTGACAAGCACATTAGCGACACAATATCATTTTTCTGCATCTCTTCCCCCCCCCCCTCATTCCATAAAAGTTTCCAGTCAAGGACCTGATAAGAGAACCACCTATTGAATGATGCATTGATCTAAGTGGCAGACCCCCTCTGAAAGAGCCGAGAAAGCAACAGAAATATGACAAGACTGGCATTTCAGTGCACCCAAAGTTATGCATTCAGCAGCAGCCTGCTATATGATAGAAGAATGCTACCTACTTCTTTTAGAACAGCCACTGGGGCAATCTGCCAGTCTCATGTGCACCTGAGGTCTCATCCCAAACGAAGTCAGCAGGGCGCAGTTGACAAGCCATCTCCTTGCCTGCTCTGATGGTGCAGGATGGTGCAGCAGGGCAACCTGTGCAACCTAACGAATCCAGCTGCTGGCTTTCTAGGGGCTGTGCTGCATGTTTCAAAGTCTGCAAAAGTCTCAGTAAAAAGGGAAGTGCCTGTGCTATTTCAAGACAACTTCCTCTTTCATGCAAGATGTCTCCCAAGGAGAGAGCCTTGTTGTTCGCTATCTCCCTGGTAATCTCGCAGGGCCCGGGGTGGGAGAGGAAGGGCCGAGCATTGCTAGACTTTGCTACTCTTCAGAAAACAAACGCACGTTTAGGTCAGGTGGAGACTTATAAAACTTGAGGTGAGCCAAAACTAACAGTAGGTGGCATGAGTCACTTAGCTGGCATTACCACCTCACCCCACCAAGAAACTGGGCATGGAACTTCTGTCATGATGCCAGCCTGCTAAGAAAGAGGCAGTGTCTCAGAAAAACAAGCCTTGCTAAACAGCGCACACACATACACAATGTTGCTAAGAGCGACATGCATGGCTACTTTTCCAGCTCTCCAGTCTAGCTTTGCATTCCTTCTGATAACAATGACACTGTGCATTTCTATAGGGCCTTTCATCCCTGGCAGGTCTCAGAGCACTTCACAAGCATTCTTCTTCACAGGAAGATCAGTACTGCCCCCATTTCACAGACAGGGAAACTGAGGCACCAGGAAGGGAAGTGATGTGCCCACGGTCACACAGCAAATCAGTGGCAAAGGTAGGAACAGAATCCCCAAATCCTGACTCTCAGTCACATTGTCTCACCATGGGAGAACGGTCCAGCCTGAGATACAATTGCTTGACTGTCAGTCCTCTCCTGCTTATACTGCGATGTCAGAAGGAACCATTCCCTGTATAGCTCACTCTCCACCCAGCGTGTAGGGTGACCAGATGTCCCGATTTTATAGGGACAGTCCCGATTTTTGGGGCTTTTTCTTATATAGGCTCCTATTTACCCCCCCACACACACACACACACACCTCCTGTCCCAATTTTTCACACTTGCTATCTGGTCATCCTACCAGCGTGTGAACCAGGGACTGGGTGTTATAGCTGTGTAGTTGTATTATACGAAATCCATCTCACTGTACTGCATGAAGTCCAGCTCCAGGCTTCCTGGGTTCCCTGGGACGTTATGACTGGGTTAGAGTGGTGCAGGGCGGGTGAGATGCTCTTTGCGGCCTGTCCACAAGGTTTTTATTCAAGAACCTGTCTGCAGCTGTTGCATTCATCTGATAGCCACGCAGGTAGGACAACACTTCTGTACGCGGGGAGCTGATGCCTGGTTGTGGGAGTGCGGGTCCTTTGGGTACTGGGCAAAGGCAAATAAAGCAGGAAATTCCAAGGGGCCATTAGGACTTTTGGTCGGTAGAAGCCAAGTCCAAATTTTGGTTCCATGGGGTTGGCCGGGTATTTCCCAGGAACACTGGCTGCGGGCAGACAGCAATCCTGATCAGTGTTGAGTCAAGCTATCGCCATCCATGATTTGTACATGCAAAATCAGGGTACTTGCCCCTTCATGCTTCGGACACCATTCCAGAGGACATGCTTCCATGCTGATGATGCTCATTAAAAAAATAATGACTTAATTAAATTTGTGAATGAACTCCTTGGAGGAGAATTGTATGCCTTCTGCTCTGTTTTGCCTGCATTCTGCCATACATTCTATGTTATAGCAGTCTTGGATGGTGACCCAGTATGTGTTCATTTTAAGAACACTTTCACTGCAGATTGGACAAAATGCAAAGACACCAATGTGAGATTTCTAAGGATAGAGACAGCACTCGACCCAAGATTTAAGAATCTCACGTGCCTTCCAAAACTGAGAGGGACGAGGTGTGGAGCATGCTTTCAGATGTCTTAAAAGAGCAACACTCCAATGCAGAACCTACAGAACCTGAACAACCAAAAAAGAAAATCAGCCTTCTGCTGGTGGCATCCGACTCAGATGTTGAAAATGAACATGCGTTGGGCTGCACTGTTTTGAATCGTTAGCGAGCAGAACCCATCATCAGCATGGACACGTCCTCTGGAATGGTGTCCGAAGCATGAAGGGGCATACGAATGTTTAGCATATCTGGCATGTACATACCTTGCAACGCCGGCTACAAAAGTACCACACGAACGCCTGTTCTCACTTTCAGGTGACACTGTAAATAAGAAACGGGCAACATTGTATCCCGTAAATGTAAACAAACCGGTTTGACTGAGCACTTGGCTGAGTGGGCTTGTAGGTTCTAAAGTTTTACACTGTTTTGTTTTTGAATGTAGCTATGTAACAAAAAAAAAATCTACATTTGTAAATTGCACTTTCATGATAGATTGCACTACAGTACTTGTATGAGGTGAATTGAAAAATACTATTTCTTTTGTTTATCTTTTTTACAGTGAAAATATTTGTAATAAAAATAAATATAAAGTGAGCACTGTGCACTTTGCAGTCTGTGCTGTAATTGAAATCAATATATTTGAAAATGTAGAAAACATCCAAAAATATATGGTACTCTATTATTGTTTAACAGCACAATTAATTGCGTGATTCATTTTTTTAACCACACAATTAATTGCAATTAATTTTTTTTATTGCTTGACAGTCCTACTAAAAACACATGGCACCAGAGTTCTGTGAGTTAAGCTGTCTGGAGTTTGTTGTTTTAACCCATGTAAGTGGTATAGCACGAAATTACTTAATATTCAGGTTGATGGAGACAGGACTTCCTTTATCTATCAACAGTCTTACTGATCAGTGGTTTGGTGCCAAGTACAATGAAATGCATGGGTGGAGCAGTTCATTACATGATGTCTGTGTGGGCTATAAACATGTATGATATGAATTTGACATTTTGTAAGAGTTCCCAAGAGCATGGGATGGTTGTTGCTAGGTGACACATCTAAACAAATAAATAAAAAACAGTTTCTACTAGATCTGGTTCAATTCTTTGTAGCTAATAGTTTATCTGGTTAATTTAGCACATTCTTCTGCTTGCCAAGTAACCACAAAAAAGGACACAGCTTTCATGGTCGTTATTCATGATTATTCACGGACTCATTTATACAATAGATTCCTGCCTTGTGAAATAAGCAACATGATTATTTGCTGATCAGGATTCATGGCTGGAGATGAATGATTGTTCTCTTAACTCACACGGTATTTTTGTTGTTCTTTGACTGGATGACTTACGTGACCAAACCAGCTACTGAAGCTTTGATTTTTGCAGGGAGAGGATGGAATGGGGAAAGAAGGCAGAACTGTCAGGTGATGAGCAGATCAATGGAACAGCCTTCCATGTTACGTGTTGTTCTGTCCTCATTGACTATAGAGAGTATGATATATTTGGTTACATATGTGGGCTCCAGAGTTAAAAATAGATGGTTTCCTTCCTGACTGAGGGAGGAAGAAAAAGGTGAGGTTTAAGGGCCGTCTTACATATTAGTTTGTCAAATTAACACCAAGTAATTGTGTGTGGCTGGGCATGGTCCAGTTTATAAAACTGTTCTGATTCTTGCCTAGTTCATTTAATTGTCTGAGTGCCAATGACTTAGGCAGGGATGTTTAGGAGAAAATTACATACACAACCACACAAAATAGCTGTCAAGGGCGTGGATTGAATGTACTGCTATCATTTTTTGGCCATGCTTTCATTCCCAATCTATTCTCTATGTGTACCTGTGCATTGCTGTTTGCAAACTGTGCTTTCATGTACCTCAGCCCTTCTGGATGTATTACCTGCCTTAGTGCCAAGTCGCTATCACCTTTTTCACTTCTGTCACTGTCAGCCCCTCAGCCAGTTTTAATGATTGCATATGCTTTTGCGCGCCTGTCTGCAAAGGTTACAGTCATGCACCCTGGCAAGTGTCGTAGGAATAACTATATTTAGGATGGCAGGTCTCTGGCCTCATGTTTGGGGAACTGCTGTGTCACTGTTTAACAATCCCCTCATCTTTCCATAAATCCAGGAATATTTCATGGAGTATCTGTCTCCACCAAGACTTACACTGTTTGCAAACACTTTAGTGAATAAATCATTTGTTATCCAAATGCTGGTGCAAAACAGAGCTGAGAAGCAGACTGACTGGCTTTATTTTTTGATGTGTTAGCCTCAGCGCTGGTTGATTCAAAGCCAGCAACCTATTCTTTTCACAGAAACATCCAAAACACAAGGCCTGGTAGTAATGGGGGACTTTAACTATGCCAACTTCTGTTGGAAAAGTAATACAGCAAAATATAAAATTCCCAGTAAGTTTTGGAATGTGTTGGGGACAACTTTTTGTTTCAGAAAATGGAGGAAGTAACTGAAAGGGCAGCCATTTTACACTTGATTCTGACCAACAGGAGGAACTGGTTGCAAAAATGTGAAGATGGAAGGCAATTTGGGTGAAAGTAATCATGAAATGAGAGATTTCATGATTCTAACGAAAGGAAGGAGTGAGAGCAGACAATGCACATAAAAAAGCAAACTTTAAGTAACTCAGAGAGCTGGCAGGTAAGGTCCCATGGGAAGATAATCTACAGGACAAAGGAGTTCAAGAGAGTTGGCAGTTTCTCAAGGAAACAATATTAAAGACACAACTCTAAGCTATCCTGATGTAAAGAAAAGATGGGAAGAATAGCAAGAGGCCAATATGGCTCCATTAAGGGTTCTTTAGTGACCTGAAAATCAAAAAGCACAAACATGGACAAATTATTAAGGATAAATACAAAAGAATAGTGCAAAACAGATGGGGTCAAATGAGAAAGGCTAAGATACAAAGCAAGGGACATAAAAGGTAATAAGAAGAGGCTTTGTAAATACATTAGGAGCAAGAGAAAGATGAAAGTGCACATGCTCTACTGGAAGCTCTCCTTAGCTGGAAGGAGAGCTAGTAACTGATGATATCAAGAAGGCTGAGGTGTTTAATGCCTATTTTGCTTCTGTCTTCGCTAAAACAGTTAACGATGGCCAGATCTCAGCACAATTAATATTAGCAGCAAGGTGGAAGGAACACAAATAGGGAACAAGCTGGTTAAAGAATATTTAGATAAATTGGATGCAGTCAAGTCAGCAGGATGTGATGAAATTCACCCTAGGGTACTTAAGGAACTAGCTGAAGCAATCTCGGAACTGTTAGCAATTGTCCTTGTGAATTCATGAAGGATGGGTGAGGTCCCACAGAACAGGAGAAGGGCAAACCTAGTACCTATCTTTAAAAAGTGGGGAGGCCAGCCAGCCTAACTTTGATACCTGGAAAGATACTGGGACAATCAATTCGTAAGCTCCTGGAGGATAATTAAGTATCAGAGGGGTAGCTGTTTTAGTCTGGATCTGTAAAAGCAGCAAAGAATCCTGTGGCACCTTATAGACTAACGGATGTTTTGGAGCATGAGCTTTCGTGGGTGAATACCCACTTCATCGGATCCTTCGTTGGAGGATAATTGGTTTATAAAGAATAGCCAGCATGGATTTGTCAAGAATCAATCATGCCAAACTAACTTAATTTCCTTCTTTCACAGGCTTATTGGCCTAGTGGACCGGGGGCGGGGGGGAGCTGTAGAAATTATAGATCTTGATTTTAGTAAGGCTTTTGACACAGTCCCACATGACATTCTTATAAACAAATTAGGGAAATGTGGTCTGGATTAAATTACTATACAGTGGGTGCACAACTGTTGAAAGACCATTCTCAAAGAGTAATTTTCAATGGTTTGCTGTCCACCTAGGAGGGTTGAGGGGCCCTGCAGGGGTCAGTCTTGGGTCCGTTAGTCTTCAATATTTTCATTAATCAGTTGGATAATGAAGTGGGAGTATGCTCATCAAATTTGCAGGTGACAACAAGCTGGGAGGGATTGCAAGTATTTTGGAGGACAGGATTAAAATTCAAAACCACCTGGACAAATTAGACAATTGGTTTGGAATCAATAAGATGAAATTCAAAAAAGAGAAGTGCAAAGTATTACACTTAGGAAGGAAAACTCAAATTCACACCTACAAAGTTGGAAATAACTGGCTAGGCAGTAGTACTGCTGAAAAGGATCTGTGGATTATAGTGGATCACAAATGAAATATGATTCAACAACGTGATGCTGTTGCAAAAACGACTAATATTGTTCTAGGGGATATTAACAGGAGGATTGTATGTATGACACGGGAGGTAAATGTCCACTCTACTCAGCACTAGTGAGTCCTCAACTTGAGTGTTGTGTCCAGTTCTGAGCAGCACACTTCAGAAAAGATGTGGATACATTGGAGAACGTCCAGAGGAGAACAACAAAAGGGATAAAAGGTTTACAAAACCTGACCTCCGAGGAAAGGTTAAAACAACTGGGCATGTTTAGTCTTGAAAAAAGAACACTGAGGTGGGACCTGAAAACAGTCTTCAAATATGCAAAGAACAGTTATAAAGAGGATGGTGCTCATTTGTTCTCCATGTCCACTGAAGGTCTGACAAGTAGTAATGGGCTTAATCTGCAGCAAGGGAGATTTTGGTTAAATACTAGGAAATTTTTTCTAATGCTAAGGATAGTTATGCTCTGGCATAGGCTGCAAGGGAGGCTGTGGAGTCCCCATCATGGAGGTTGTGAGGACAGGTTAGACAAACACCTGTCAGGGATGGTCTAGGGCTACTTGGTCCTGCCTCAGTGCAGGGGGCTGGACTTGATGACCTCTTGAGGTCCCTGCTAACCCTACATTTCTATGAATCCTTCAAATGTACCTGCTGATTCATTACATCTCACTTAGCAGATTTCAAGGCTCGAGCCTCTGACAAAACATACCCTGGCCACTCTCATTCCTTCCGATATCTTCAGAGTTCCTTTTTCACCCACAATTTCCAGTTTCTGAACTTTCATCCTCCCCATTATTTACTGTCCAAGGGTCAGTTGGCTGCTCAAGGAGCTCGGTTAGAAGAGGAGGAGGACACTGAGTCATCTCACCAGTTTCCTGTGTTAATGACACAGCAGCTCCATTCCATGTGTGCATTTTTGACTCATTTTTGCTGACCCTTTAGTTACATGTTGTAGCTTAGCACGCTATGGGGCTGGAGACTGCTGCAGGCTCAGAATGCAGAAGCAGAGCTTATTGTTTGAGCTAACCTGCTGGCAGATTTCCCCCTTGCTGAACGGTTCAAATCAGCTTCCTCATGAGCAGCGGAGGTCAGGTCTGCATTTCTTCCTTACAGATCTGAAGTGGCAAATTTTGGCATTTTACAGTTTTAAGGAACTCAGCGTTCCCTGTCTGCCTGCTCACACTCTGACACTGTCAACCTTGGCTTGCAGATCGTTCCTGTGGAACACTGCAGGACCTAGATATGTTGCTGTAGCCATCAGCTGTTCTGGTCTGTGACTCCTCTCCCACCTTGAATTTTACCATCCCTATTCCTGTCAATCCCCAAACTTCTTCCACCACGAAATCCACTTAGATTAAGGAAGCCATGTATCTCTTGCTTGGAAGCCCTTCCTGGAGGGGATGACGTCTCTGCATACCATAGATTTCTAATTCACTAAAACTAATGGATTCCAGTTCGAGCCTCCACATTATCTCCTTAGCTTAATATTTTTTCTATGGCAGGTGACACACAGCACCAAGTGGAAGGAATTAGCCCCTCCCTGGCCTCTCCGATAAGACAGCCCATTGGCGCCAGTTGCGTGCTGGATTTTAAGATATGGACATTTATCTCCTGAGAATTGGGCTGAGGGTCATCAAAATCATTTCATACAATCCACCAAACAGCTCCTAGACAACTCGGACTCACTCCCTGCCCGAGCTGAATTTGAACTGGCAACCCAGAGGTGAAAGGCTTTGCTATGACACAAAGCGAAAACAGTCTGAATTACCTTTAGTTTAGATTAAGAAAGCCAGAAAGAACAAAAGTCAAGTCTCCCTGCCTGAGGGCAGAGCCATCCCTTGCTCGGGGGGGTCCGGGGATCCCAGGGGCCGATCGGGGCTGGGGGATCCTGGGGGACTGGTATTGATCCATGGGGGGATCCTGGTGGTGGTTCTCGGGTTCACCCCACAGCACTGGAGGCAGCGGCGATTGTCCCTGCACAGGCCCCGTGGTCTGTTGCCCCAGAGACAGTGGGGCTGCAGCAGTGGCGGGATCAAAGGCACGAGGCGGCATCGGGGAGAACCAGGAGGTGAGTGCGGGGCCGGAGGGGGGTGGTGAGTGCAGCCAGGCGGGGGCATCCCATGGGCTAGGACCTCCCAGCCCCATCTCATGGGGGTCAGTGCTGCCCTCCTGGGGTCCCCACCGCAGCCCGCTGGCAGCAGGGTTGTGGGAAGGCCCCGGCTCTGGGAGCCTGTGAGAGGCCCCTTTGTGGCTGGTTATTTCTGTGCGGGGCTGGCGGCTGGTCCAGCCTGCCGGGTCCTGGCTCATGAGCTCCCTGCGGAGGTGCGGAGCAGCTCGGACACTGGCCTCCAGCTAGCAGACCCATGCACAGCTTAGTCCTGGGGCAGGGCTGCCTCAAGGGGAGTTTCTTTAAATTATATAAACTTCATTATAATTATACATAAGAACTACAATATAATATAACTACATTATAATTATACAGCTGGGCGCTATCAATATTTAACCTGCAGCTGCCCTTGAAGGTCACTGCAACCAGATTTCACCTGTATAAAAAATGATAAGGGCGCCCATAGAGGCTGATTTATCCTGGGCCCTGCACCTCCCTAGGGATGGCCCTGACTGGGGGAACACACAGTGTTGATCTGTCTGAAAACTGAACTCAGAATGGCACTTTGTCGCTGCAGACAACAGAGTCCTTCGAGATTTAAAGGTTCTATTACATGGAAAATAAAGGCATCATGGTTGCATCTCTAAAGACATGGCACATTCCCAGTCCTGCTACCTGTCCCTGGTGCCATTTTGTCCTGTTTTATTTAACCTTGTTTGTTAGAAATAGCTCCCCACAGATCAGGCACAGGTGAAGGGCTCTCCTCTGACATTAGTTCAAACCAAAGGGGAATATATCAAACAGAAAAGGGATTTCCTGCTCTAGAGGGCATGCTGTGCTTTTTCTCCTATGATAGACACTGAAGACATGAGGCGCTATGATTTTGCCAACACCACCACCTCTCCTGACAGCACACACACTACAGATTTGCTAGATCCTGCCCTGCTTAGAAACCAGCCTTGCTGTTCCAGTTCCCTGCTTCCCAGCTATGCTGATCGCAGATTGTTTGCTGTGAGGTGCACACCCTGTTCCTCCTCCCCATCAGCCCTTAATATAGTGCCCTTAGCCGCTGACTCAGAGTCTCCCTTAGCAGCAGCATTGCACGAGGAGTGTTTTAGCTACGCTGGGACTTGCAGCAACCAGGATCTGTTGTCAAAAGCCCTAAATAGCAAATGAGACCAGAAGCCAAAGTGAAGCCCACTAAACCTTCCTTCCCTACTGCTTGTAGGAGTTCAGTTCCTGTTTTGGTCACAGCCACACTCACGCACCCACCCCCACACCACCCATGCCCACACCACATCCTTCCCCACACATGGTAAAGTAAGAAGGGCTCCTGTCCCAGGGAAATTCTTCCTGGAATCACATTTCTACTTTGGCTGCCACACATGGAGAGTTTTGTTTCCCCCAGCTGCATGTTGTCACTAAGTGATTAGATTAATAACAGGCCCCCCCGGTCACTGACTTTGTGATGAGAGCTGAAGGAGCTTGAGGGCTGCCGTCCAGTCCAGAACCAGAAAATAGCCTAGCCCAAAGCTTTCATCTTGCACCAGTCAAGTCAATGGGAGTTTTTCTACTGACTTGAAGGGAAGCCCTAAGATCTCAGCAGCCATTTTGGAGCCAGGGATTTGTTCCTCCCTTGCCCACCTGAAATTCAAGGAGATTTGAGTTAAGATTCTTGATTTTGTCCCATCTCTGGAAAATACGGGCTTGGGAGAGGTCTGGAGGAGGGGAAACAGGGTAAAGGGACAACTTTGCAGCCTGGGAAATGAATGATTTTTTCTGGTCTGCCCCGTACTGAGGGAAATGATCCTCCTATCCAGGGGTGAAAGTCACTTAAAGGACTGACTGGTACGCAGGGCAGCCGGGCTCCTGGGCACGGTGGGGGTGTGGATCTGCGCTCCCTGAAGGGGTGGGGCCTTGGGCAGAAGGGGTGGGGGCGGGGCGAGACTCCCCCAGCCAGCCATTCAGCAGTGCCCGGCCTGCGCTGCCCAGGGCTCCAGCGGTGATATAAAGGAGCAGCTGCCCCTTTGGCCCCCAACCTCTGTCAGCCACCTGCTGGTATGGTGCTTAAAGAGCAGCTAGTTTCTTACCGGTACGCCGTACCGGCCTGTACCGGCCACTTTCACCTCTGCTCCTATCCACAGCGGGATGGTCCAGAGCACCAGAGCTCTGCTCACAGGATGCTTAAATAGCACAGGGGTTGTCAATGAGGTTCGCATTTCCCCTCACACCAAGTCTCCCCATCACAGGTCCCTGGCCAGCTCCTTGAGGCGAGGCTAATGGCTCATGGCAAATATTAAAGGTGCTAGCAACTGCATGCCAGCCTGTCTCACATTATATTAATCTGCCAGCTCGTTGGGATATGTGTCTCCCCTACCCCCAGTGCTTCATCTGACCACATGGAAGCCCTTCTCCAAGTGCTCTGTGGGAATCAGGCTCTGTGGTGTTTTGGAGAGAAATGGAGAGGAGTGGCTCTCCATGGCATTCTCACCTTCTCCTCAGCCCCAAGAGGCTGCACAGATCCCTCCAGATCACTTGGTAAACTGAGTGCAAGCAAACAATATGTGCTTTAATATGTCTACATGTAAATGTGTACCTCTAGGAACAAAGAGTGCAGGCCATGCTTACAGGATGGGGGACGTTTTGGGGATTGTGGTGGATAGTCAGCTGAACATGAGCTCCCAGTGCGACACTGTGACGAAAAGAGCTGGGATGTATAAACATGGGAATCTCGTGTAGGAATAGAGACATTAATTTACATCTGTATTTGGCACTGGTGTGACCTGCTGCAGGAATCCCATATCCAGTTAGGGGCCCACAATTCAGGAAGGATGTTGATAAACTGGAGAAGGTTCAGAGAAAAGCTGAGAAAGATTAAAGGATTAGAAAACATGCCTTATAATGATAGGGTTAATCTAATTAAAGTTTAACAAAGAGAAGATTAAGGGGTGACAGTTACAGTCTAGAAGTATCTACAGGGGGAACAAATATTTGACAATGGGCCCATCAATCCAGCAGAGGAAGGTTTGGCACAATCGAACGGCTGGAAGCTGAAGCCGGACAAATTCAAACTGGAAATAAGATGTTCATTTTTAATGGTGACAGTAATTAACCACTGGGACAATTTACCAAGGTTCCTAGTGAGTCTCTTATCACTGACAAATTTTAAATTGAAACGATGTTTCTCTAAAAGTTCTGCTCTAGAAATTATTTTAAGGAAGTTTACTGGCCTGTGTGATGCAGGAGCTCAGACTAGATGATCACAGTGGTCCCTTCTGGCCTGAGAATCTATGAAACCTTTTGGAGAACCATATTCTACATCAGGCATTAACTTACACTCTGCATTTGCACCCCCTCAGAGAGGAGCTTTGCACAGGTGGATCCTGTGGGGCTGTTGGATGAAATGAGGAGGTGGTTCTCCATCACAACCACCACCACTGCAGATGGCAGTGATATCACTGGCTTTTTATTGGCAGCATCAGCAGAGAAGCCAAGGAGTGAAAAGCAAATGGAGATTCTCCCCCTGTTAAATTGTCCTTCTGGGGCAGGGAGGAAAGAGCTGTGCTGGATCTGGTCAGGTGAAGAACTAAAGAATGTGGGTCTTCAGGGCTGTTAATCAGGACATTCCATTGGAGACAGGCAAAACCAGGGATTTGAGTCCCTTTTCCCTGAGGAATGTTAGATGCTGTGAAGAGGGTACTCGCTTATGCCCTGAAGTGTAGAAAACTCCCCTGACTGCTACATCTTCCATCTTGACAGCGGTATCCAAGCAAATAGATTGTAGCTGCACATTATTGTGATATGGTTTATGTCACAAGTGAAACATGGGTACAGAAGAAGGCTGAAGAGCAGTAGATTGATGTTTGCAATTCCCATCATCTTCATCAGCTGCTCCATATTAAGTGGTAGGACAAGATCAGCCACATGGATATTCATAGCCAAAGCACCCTCCACACAGTGTGCCCTCCACAAAAAATGGCACCCTCCACATGGTGACCTCACACATACGGTGGTCACGGGTGAGGTCTCACCATACATGCAAGTGTAGAATTGCATGTCTTACTAAAAATGTCATGGCTCATCAGTCTTAAAGCAGACATCCAGCCTGGTTTCCTGTATACGAGTGTGGATAGGCCAAGATAGGAGAAACAATTCTGAGTAGAGCAGGTTGAAAATTTTACATAAGAACAAAAGAATGGCCATACTGGGTCAGACCAATGGTCCAGGTAACCCAGTATCCTATCTTCCTGCAGTGGCCAGTGCCAGAGGCTTCAGAGGGAATGAACAAAACAGGGCAATTATCAAGTGATCCATCCTCTGTTATCCACTCCCAGCTTCTGGCAGTCTCCACTGTAACATTTTTTCAACAGAAAATTACTTTCAACACAATGAATTTTTCAGGAAAAATGTCCAATTTGATCAAAACCCAAAAATGTTGTTGTTTCATTTAACTGAAAAATGAAACATTTCTGGATTGTGGGAGGTTGTGTTTTTTTTTAAAAAGCCCCACCCCAAAAAATAAAATACAATGAATGAAAACAACAAACAGTGAAAAATGTTCTGCTGAAAATCTTTTTCAGGCAAAAAAAAAATCCTACTTAGTGCTAGCTCTGAGCAGAGCATAGGGCTCCAGTCACATCACACACTGAGGTGAGTGAAAATGTCATGTTCTTTGAAAACATGTACAAGAATTAAAAACAGGAAACATGACTGCTCACCTACAGGCCAATCAAAAGAGGGGCAATCCAAATGAATTGATAGGAATTGATCCAAAGAGGAAGATATTAAGTACAGAATTTCTGGTAAAGGAATGAGCAAGGGTGGGGAACCTACAGACCCCCCTGTCTCATCCCTGAGCCTGCTCCCAAGCTCCTTGGCCCCAGCACGGAGCCCCCTCCTGTACCCCAAACCCCTCATCCCAAGCCCCACCCGCACTCCCAGCCGGAGCCCTCACCCCCTCCAGCACCCCAATCCCCTGTCCCAGTCTAGAACCCTCTCCTGAACCCCTCATTTCTGGCCCCACCCAGAGCCTAGGCGAAGCTCCAAGCATCTGTGCCCCCCATGGGGCTGTGTGTGGTCCACGACTGATTTTTTTCTGTGGATCAATGGCCCCTGATAGAAAAAAGGTGCCCCACAACCTGCTTTAAAGCTTTTCACTCTAATCTCCAATCTTCCCAGCCCTGGTGAATTCAGTCACAGTTGATAACACACAATCATCTCCAGTTAACAAGCCACAAATGAAAGGAGATTAAGTAGCTCAAAGAGGGAGAGTACAGGTCTTGGCAATAACTTCCTTAAAGTGGGAGCTCTCGACAGAGAAGCAGAAAGGACCTTGTGTGGTTCTTGGGTCTGCTCTCCAGATACGCTTACATAAATCAAGAACTATATTTTTCAAGTGGCCTCATTGCAAACTCCACCTAGGATCCTTTTCACTGGGAATAAAGACTCTGCTCATGGTACTTACGTGATGATTATGGAGTGGAGTCAGATCCAACTTGCTCTCCAACTGGTTCTGAAAGAGATAAAATATGCAAAAAACTTGTTCTTTTAAAGTAAGTCAGCTCAAGAGACACCCAGAAAGCAGCTTACCTGTGTTGGAAGGGCCATTTTACAGTCTCTTTTCAGAGTCTGAGTCACCAGCACTTTTGAGACACTGCCTGAGTTTCCATCCTGATGTATAAGACAGAGAAAGCTCAAGTTCATTGCTTAAAAATAGAGAGATTCCTGCATGTGCTTGATCCGTCAGGCAAAGTGCATCCACAATGCTGCCCCTTGTGCCAGTTACATCCCCTAAAGATTGGTGCCTGCTGTGTTTAACAATACACAATTATACCTAGCTCTTATATATTGTTTTTAATCAGTAGATCTCAAAGCACTTTACAAAGGCAGTCAATATTATTATCCTCATTTACTGAGTTACAGTGCAGTGAAATGACTCGCCCAAGATCACCCAACAGGCCAGTGGCAAAGACAGGAATAGCTCCCAGATCTAGTTTTAAATGATTTGATCTACCTCTCTTCGGGTCAAATCCTTCTCCAATTGGAATCAGAGGGCGTTCTGTTGTATCAGCTGAAAGGGCTCTAATGTCAGTGACAGTGGAACATACAATGCAGGGCCCAAAGTCGCTTCCAGTCGAGGCAAGAGTAAAGGCTCGCACATAACCTGGGGAAATCTCCATACTTTTTTATTTACATTCATATCAGTCTTGTGAAAAATCCTCTTCTGACACATTTCCCCTCAATGACCATGGCTGAAGGAGCTCACTCCAATATGTCACTGGACGACCCATTCAACATTTTTCAGATACATTTTTGTCAAATTATAGCTATAAAAAAACTATTTTTTTTTGCAAAAATTAGTTTGTTTTTTTAAAGATATTTTGCAAAATGTTTTGTAATTTATTTTAACTTTTTCCTATACTGGTTTTTCTTTTTATTCCCCCTCTTTCCTAGTTTCCCAGTCATTTGCAAGCACGAGGGGGAGAGAGAATTAATGATGGGAGAAGTTAAAAAAGAAAAGACAACAGTGGAAAGTAAAAAAAGGAGAAATGAAAAAAATATTTTTAAAAATTCACTCAAAAAAAATCAGGGAGTCAATGACAAAAGGTTCTTTTCAAGCCCCGTGCAACAAAATCAACTTTGAAATCTTTTTTTTTTCTTTTTTTTTTTTCCAACCAGCTTCACTCACTGGCTGTCAATGGCATCTCCTCACCACTAGTAATATGGGACAAACTAACATGCATAGCAGGACGTACTAATTCTTTGGTGATGTCTCTCTCACAGAGGTGTAGTGTGCTTCACATACAGCTGGTCGGTCTGTGAGGATGTGCTGAGTGGGCGTTCAGCTTCACATCACACACCTCTGTAACATCCTGTGATGTTTACAAATTCTCTCCCTCCCCAAAAAAACAAAAAACCGGGGGTAGTGTGTGGGAAGGTTGAAGGGTCTCAAAAATTAAAGCGTCGCACTAGCTGTATTTAAAAGGAGCTAATGATGTTAAAGAACCAGTATTTCTGAAACTGAATGACAGCAGCTTACAAGGCTGTTTGGATTTTTGTGTGTTGATTTTTTTTCCTTAGTGATCCAGGTCATTTGCTTTTCTGGCTTTTCCTATTTTATGGAGGATGAGGGTGTGAGCAGAGGGAATGTGGATCACACTTTATTAATAGTGCCCAAAGGGCTAATAAAAGACGGATAGAGATTTGGATCAATTGTTACAGAATCCAACAGGTTGCTTATGTTATAACCCTCTTTATCACCTACGAGTCTATGTTTGTGGCATGCTTCTAAACATCGATTAATCTTTTCAACTATTGGTAAACGTACCCATAATATAAAGTGGGAAGAGGATTGGAATGAAGTGTGAAAGGGAGCACCGACCTGTTTGGAACGGCAAAGGTGTGTTATATATCAGCCTCCACTCCCAATCCATGTATCTGAATTACAGAGTGAGGGGAGGAGGGACTTGAACCCAACTCTCCCACATCAGCACCCTCACCACTGAGCTATAGAATCTCTCTTGTCCACCCTCACCCCCCAATGAATATTTATTTACACAAAGTGGCACAGCTTCACCAGGCGAGACAGAGAGACCTGGCCAATTGGTTCGGGCCCTCACCTGCGAAGTGGGAGACGTTAATTCAAAACTCTGCCCCACATGAGGCCAAACAGGGCTTTGAAGCTGGGATTCCCACGTCCCTGGTGAGTGCCTTAAGCACTGGGCTAGGGAGTACGGGGGAGGGGTCCTTCACTCTCACTCCAGGAAAGGGTTCATTTTCCTCCAGGGCAGATTGGCAGAGGCCCTGGAGGTTTTTCGCCTTCCTCTGCAGCATGGGGCACGGGTCACTTTCTGGAGGATTCTCTGCAGCTTGAGGTCTTCAAACCGCAATTTGGGGACTTCAATAACTCAGACATAGGCTAGGGGTTTGTTATGGAAGTGGATGGGTGAGATTCTGTGGCCTGCATTGTGCAGGAGGTCAGACTAGATGATCATAATGGTCCCTTCTGACCTTAAAGTCTATGAGTCTATAAGTCTATGAGACTCCTGAGCAGAGATAGACACCTGCCTCTTGCCTGTCAGCCAGGTGCCTAAGCCTCAGATCAACAGTAGTTAGGTGCCTACCTTCCTTCCACCATCTGGGACTGCGCTCCACCCTTTTCCTCTATATTTCACTCCTGGCCAGCCCAGGCAGCTCCCCGCTCAGCATGCTGACTTCTGAGAATCCCTGGCGTAGGCACCGCTCTCTCCCCACGCCTTGGGTGCCTCACTCGGGGCTGAGGATTCCACTAGGTAGCAGGGCTCCTAGGAGCTAGGCATTGTGATGCCTGAGTCCCTTTGTGGATCTCGCCCTACAGGGCAGGCACTCTCTTGCTATATGCCTGCAGTGGGGCCTCGGGGACCACTGGAATCCAAGTAGTAAAGCAGTTACACAAGGGCTGTCTGAAGTGGGACTATCACCTCTTTTCACCGTGACGTGATGTCTCTGCATACACCGTCCAAAGTTACACAGCGGATAAAGTTCATGAGAGTTTTTCAGTTCTCATTACTATGGCTACGTTTTAGTCACAGGTATTTTTTGTAAAAGTCATGGACAGGTCACGGTCAGTAAACAAAAATTAACAGCCCGTGACCTGTCCATGACTTGTACTAGATACTCCTAAATCATGGGTGCTCTGGGGCAGAGGGTGGCCCAGGGGTGCCATGGGTGCTTGGGGGGGATGGTGGTGTGCAGCCCGGGACCCCCACTGCTGTGTGGGTGTGGGTGGCACATGGCCCAGGACTTCTGTTGCTGGGGAGGGGGTGTGGCAGCCCGAAATGACTGCTGCTGCGGGGGGGGGGGGGGGAGCAAGGGAGCACAGTGGCCCGAGACTGCCCTAGCAGCGGCCAGTGCAGCTAGCTGCAGCAGAAGTCACGGAGGTCCCAGAAAGTCCCAGAATCCATAACTTCTGTGACCTCTGTGACAGACTCGCAGCCTTGATTATGAGGATATGCCAGTCAAAGGCAGAGGTTCCAGCGGATTCTTTTAATGCTGCAGCCACCTGTAGATTGTTTACAACAGGAATGGATGTCACAAGCTATGACTCCTGACCAGGTCCACGATTACAATCGGGCTAGTCTAGTAGTAGCCAAAAAAATCCATTCCCCTCTGAGGACTGTTTGATGGTCTATGTGAAAAAGATTGGTAGCATTAGTCCACCCTCATCAGGGAGAGTCCTACTATGCCAAGTGCTAGTCTGGGCTCGTTCCAGACCTGGGCAAATATTGAAAAAGTGTTCCATGATAGTGTGAATGTCGAAATGATTTTGTTCCATCCGTGCTCCCACCCTGTGCTTTTCACATAGATTTCCAGTCAGCGTATTTACCGAGAGGCCCAGTGAATATCTGAGAATATTTGGGGAAAGCAAATGCTGAATTTCTAATCACGAGTATTCACACAGGAAACCTAATTCGAGAGTTATGTTCTTCCAGAACCAAGCATGGCCCCAATCCTTCCATGGGGTCCATCAATACGGGGGGTTTGCCATTGCAGGGTCAGGCCCCTCCTGAGCAGTAGGGCCCATCAGAACAGCTCCAGCTTCACCTGTTGAATGCTCACCGCTGCAAAGGGGTGATGGAGAGATCTGGGTGAACAATGGACTTTTGGGGTCTTTCTGAAAAATGTAAAACAATTTTCATGTTGAGCCTTTTGGTAATGTTATTTTTTAAACAAAATTAAAGGAAATTTCAAAACTAAGGCATTTCAAACAAAATAAAACTAAAGCTTTCATCACAACAGTGTCAAAATGCAACCTTTCATTTTGGGGGTTTTGTTTTGTTTTTCAAGCAAACCAATTCAGTGAAACCGACATGAATTCACAAAATGTTTCAGTGTTGCCAAATCTGCATTTTTTAAAATAATTTGTTTTTGTTCCACCCAGCTCTAGTTACAGATCAGAATTATTCCCAGGAATTTCTCAGTATCTTAATTTCAAACAAATAATTTGAGAAAATGACAAATTGAGCACACAGTAAAAAGGTGAAGTTATGTCATGGGTTTATGAATTATTTGTACCAATTATGCATTAAGATCTAGTTAATTCTAATCCTGTAAACACAAACATTTAAGATGGCTGGAAGTGCTGGGTCATTCTTCTACTAATGGGCCTTACAGTTTAGAGCTGATTAAATATCTGCAAACAATTCCAGTACATTATTCCATGAAAAGCAGCAAAGCTCAGCTCCATAAAACTTAATCCTGCAGATTAGCCCTGTCAAATTAACACCATGGCTGGGGCACCATCTCCTGCACTCTCTCTAATAGGCAGAATTTACTTGAATGTTGCCCATTGTATCTTAAAACCACAAACCACCTTGTCTGCAAGGAAGCAGAAAGAAAGTACAGAGGACATTTTGACCTTGTCACTTACGAGAACAACTTACCTAGCAAGAGGAAGTGATCGGAAACATTACATTGAACAAACAAGTGGGCAACAGGAACCACCCACCACCGAGCCAATTCCCATTAACCTGGATGGCAGAAAATCCTGACAACATCCTTTTATTCTTGTTGCTCCGCCACCCAGATGACATGACAAACAGCTCCTGTACTATCTTGGTTTCCCCAGGTTCACTTATCCAAATCCTTACCTGGCAGATCCCTGCTTAGCTATAAGAGCTGATGAGATGCCCACAGGTGCTATGACTGAGCTTACAGAATAGAAAGCAAACCCTTCCAATGCCAAGGCTTCACCACATTGTTCTTGTTAAAAACTGCAACCCCTCCCTTCCATAGTCTGCACCCCATGTGTTAAAAGGGCAAGTGGAGCCTTGGCTTTTTTACAGCTGAAGGCCTACATGGTTTTGAACAGGATACTGGGCACAGCAGAAGGAGTATTACATCTATTTCTAAATGGTGATGGGCTGTGAGCTGGAGAGGGAAAGGAAGCTGTAGGCAAGGTACAGGTACTAGTAGGAACTTCATTCACCAAGACCTTCTGCCTCAGGGCCAAAGAGTTGGGGTTTTTTTTTAATTATTATTGAGCCAAGTTTTCCTGGAACTTTGTGGCTTATGGGCTTGTTTACGCAGGGAAAGTTACTGGCAGAGCTGTATAATTATACCAGTATAGCACTGCTCGTAATTTTCCCTGCGTACACGAGCCCTCAAAGTTCCTGTTTTTCAGCCTACTTGAATGATGGGTGTAATGGTACCCACCTGCGTGTTAAAGTAATTTCTTCTTGCTAGCCAACTGGCAGGGCTACAATATGCTTTTATAGGTATAATTAGGTTGCTGTGTCCTTGTAGGAAGGATGGTGTGTGTTTTAAAGGTGCTGCAGGCTCGAGTCAGACAAATCCTGGTTTACAAATGCCATTCAGGTGAACAGGCTGAAAGAAAAGGAATGGATAACTCAGCCATGGCACAAATTTGAGGAAGTTTATGGGCTTCAGTCCCACTAAGCAGCAGAAACTGAGAAGTTGAGATTTTTAAAGAAGTGCAGGGACTTCAGGCCAAGTCTGCAACAGAAAGTTTTGTGGGTTAGGAGTGTGATTATATGTATCTTTTTGATACATTACGGTAAGGGCAGAAGTTTCTAGTGTAGATGCAGTTATAGCACTATAAACATTCTTTTTATCCTGGCATAGGAACTGGCATAAACTATACTGGCAAAAAGCACTCTCTTGCTGGTATAAGCTGCACTTACAATGGAAGGGTTTGCTGGTGTAGCTATACAGGAATTTTCTAGTGTAGACCTCACCTTAGTCCTTTTAATGGCAAATGTTCCTAAACCCCCAAGGAATGTAACTGTGCTTAGAGGATCAGAATTAGTCCAGGTTGACAAATGGCAAGTATTTTCCATGGAAAGTTATAAATGAAACAAGAATTTTTTGTTGTTTTTTTTTAAAAAAAGTCAAACAAAAGTGTTCCATTTTGGTTTGGATTTAATTTTTTGTTTTGTTTCTTTTTTCCTTTCGCTCCCTTAAAAAGGAAAACGGGGAGAAAGATGAGGAAAATGTTTTTAAAATAAACTGAAAAAAATTCAATTCATTTTTGAAAAATTAAAGAAAAAAGTGGAAGTATTTGTTTCCTTCAAAAGCCATTTTAAATAAAAATTGATAAAATTTTCAACCAGCTCTGATCAGAATTAAAATAGTGCTCGGCGGCCAATTCCTAAAAGATTGTGTAAGCAGAGTCAGGATGAGCTCTGCCCTGACATCTGGTGGTGAATTATGGTGAGTGTGGAAAAGAGTTTCAGGCACTGATCATGTTTGTATAGGCACACCCACCGCGCCTAGCATAGCCCACGGCAGCCTAAAATGGTTACTTTGACAGCTGTGGGATCCCCAATTTCTTTGTTATTGGGGCAGGAGGAATAAAGTGTTGTCACCCTGATTATGTGAATGAGGAACTATGAAACTGCCTTATGACAGAGAATCTCACCATCAAGTAAATAGCATTCGCTAGACAAGGGACATGGGTGCCAAAACCCAGTGAATTGAGAGAGGTTGGGGACTGGTGTGTGTATCTGATGGTATGGGCCCCGCTTTGAGGACCTGGAACACCAATTGCACATCCTCCTCTCTTCACTGAGAGCTAATTTTGAATCCTTTAGGAGTCTATCTAGAGGCTGCTGATCTGAATTCACATTGGGCCAATGGTGCACCAGCACCGGGGCTCCCCTACTACAAGCTGAAATCACTAAGAGCTGAAATCACTAAAAGAGCTAAGCTTACTGAGCTGAGATCACTGAGTGCTGTTAACTAGTGGGGGAGCCTGAAGATCTATCGCTAAGCAGCGGGCAGAGCGGAGCAGTTTGCAGCATGTTGGAGCAGCCCATGGAACAGTGGGCGGAGTGGAGCGGTTTGCGGGGATGGCTGGAGCGGCTCATGGGTCGGCTGGAGGAGCGGCATAGCTGGTGTAATGGAGCTGGTCGTAGTGAAGGCTGCAGCAGAACTCCACGGAGAGGCGAAGCAGTTGACAACGGCCCACGTAAGGTGCCCCTTAACACCCTGTGGGTGCCCCCCCCCGTTTCCACCCAGGCTGGGGGGGGGGTAAAACTCTGCAGATAAACTTTTGAACTCTGGGGTGGCACTGACCAGAGACAGAGACTTTTGGGTTGTTGGACTGTGGGGTGATTGGACTTAAGACCCTAAGGGGAAAAGGACACTGCCAAACGTACTTGGAGGTGGGTTTTTTTGCTTATGGTTTATGTTATAATCCTGTTTGTGGTGTCTCTCCAACGTGATGCCGCATTGTTTCCCTCCTTTATTAAAAGGATTTTGCTACACTCGGACTCTGTGCTTGCGAGTGGGGAAGTATTGCCTCCTAGAGGCGCCCGGGGGGTGGTATGTAATTGTCCCAGGTCACTGGGTGGGGGCTCGAGCCGGTTTTGCAGTGTGTTATTGAAACGGAACCCCTGGATACTGAACCCGGCCCTTGTTGCTGCCAATAGGCAGCAGGTTTAAAACAAATAAAAGGAAGTTCTTCTTCACGCAGCGCACAGTCAACTTGTGGAACTCCTTACCTGAGGAGGTTGTGAAGGCTAGGACTATAACAATGTTTAAAAGGGGACTGGATAAATTCATGGTGGCTAAGTCCATAAATGGCTATTAGCCAGGATGGGTAAGAATGGTGTCCCTAGCCTCTGTTCGTCAGAGGATGGAGATGGATGGCAGGAGAGAGATCACTTGATCATTGCCTGTTAGGTTCACTCCCTCAGGGGCACCTGGCATTGGCCACTGTCGGTAGACAGATACTGGGCTAGATGGACCTTTGGTCTGACCCAGTACGGCCTTTCTTATGTTCTTAACTCAGAGGGGCAGAAGGGTTACAATTGTTTATATATAAAGCTGTCACCTTCTCTTTGTTCAAGCTGTTCACAAAGAGATTGCATTTTTTTCCAAGCTTATTCACTGGAATTTAGCTGAAATGTCTGAAGGAACTGAAAAACATCTTGTTTTCTTGAATCTCCCCAGAAAGGGAACACAAAGGGGTGTGGGTACACTTGAAACAATTAGTCATAATTATTTTTTAAAGTCTCATTTAATATTGGGGGGAGGCTATTTCCTTTTTTGTGGTTTTGGGTGGTGGGGGGAGTATTGGCTAGAAAGGCACAGGCCAGAATGCAACATTTGCTAGGTGAAAAGAAAAGATATCCTGGGTACATAGGAGTTGTCCTAAACTTATCACAAGGTTACTAGAGCCTCTTACTCTATGCCAGTAGTTTTTTCTGCAAGGGGTAACACATCCTCTTTCTTGGATGTATCACAATGCAACCTGGTGTAACTTTATTTGTGGTCACAGGAGCAGCAAGACTTACAGCCCTGGAAAAAAATATCCCTTATTTATCTTGAAAACAAGAACAGTGCAAGAGTGGCTGCAGCGTATTTACAGAAGAAACACATAGACTGTGCTCTCTTGTGGAGACTTTACTTTTGTTCTTTCTCTTCTACCTGATGGGAAGCTATTTTAGACTTACTGTATACAGTCAACTCTTTTTATGGAAAAGCATACGTAACTCAAATTAACACAGTGTGGATCTTCACTTCCCCTTAGTGGCTGGACTATATAAGTTTATGAGCCTGTCACTGTCCTCGAGTAATATGTCCAATAACCTGCAGAGGTTAATTATTTCTAGATCAAGGAGTCATGGGTTCAACCCATGCAAACCATCCAGCTACAGCCATCACTGCATTTGAAAGGATACAGCTCCAATGCCTCACATCATTCCCCTTTCAGGATCAGGAATTGCTTGGCACGCACCATGTTTTATTGAGTACACAAACTCTGCACTCACATTGCTCTTGAAATAAATCAATGTTTAATATTTTACAGTTCTCTTAAAAGTTCTTTGAACAATATTTTACAAATGATCACAGACACACCAACTTGCTGATGTCCAACATATATACAGTTCAACCTGAAACGAATTTCTATCATTTAAAAAAAAGCATTGCAGGCCCAAAATCCTTAATGGGGTTATACATTCCTAGAGTCTTGTGCTTGTTTTAATTTATCACAGGGAAATTCTTCTCTCCAATATTTTTGTGTGGCCAGTGAAAGCATCAATGTTTACAATGTTAACGGGGCGAGATCTACTTAGCCATGTATGTCAAGATCACAGATTACACTGTTGTGACAGGATAAGGTGCAGCGATCCCCTTCTGGACTGGCAAAAGGGCGTTTTAGCCGGTGACTGAGCCCACCCTGGTGTTCGGAACCGCCTGCACCCATGTGAGGCAGCAGAAGCGTGCGTGCTTTGGCGTGCTAGTAACAGGGCAGTAAACCAACCAACACTAATAAATAGCTTTGCCGTGAAGAGTAGCAAACAAGGCTGTTCTACTTCCCGTTGCTTCTGCGGTCAGATTGCACCCACAGCCATTGCACCTTCCTGGCACCTTGAACTTAGAGCCTTTTAACAAGAAAGAAGGGAGTTAACTGTCTCCTGCTGGAGAGAGGGGTTCTCCCGGGGGCTCAGCATCCTATAATCGCTGTGTCACTAGTGTTTTTGGCTCCAGGGCCTTCTTCAGCAAAGCTGTCTCTCTGGTATATTTAAACTTGACCCCACTCAATACCGTGGCCTCCCCAGTACTCGGCTCCCTCCCCGCCCCCCGTCCTGAACTGTGAGTGCAATTCCATCAGCACTATACATTCACCTCTCCAGGGTGTTTCTAACCCAGCATTCAGTGCAGGTAAGCTGGCCACGGGAGCATTAATTGAACAAGGGAGCTTGTGTCCCCCCCAGAATTTGTGCTTTCAGAGACTTAGCAGGACACAGAGGTTGATCACTCTGGTGACCTAGCTTTACAGTAAATGTAACACGGTGCATAGACCAATGTATGCCCGGAAATTGCCTATTGCACTAGATCACTGACACCCAAGCCATGGTTTGCAAGCCACATTCAACTCCTCCTCGCCTTAAACGCAGCTCTCATCTTTGTGCCTGTAGGACAAATAAGCCCCGAAATAATTCAGAGTAAACTTGTCCCCTGATTCCAAAGAATTTTTAACATTAACAGAGATCTTCAAATTTGCTTTGGGTGAAGCATCATCAGGATATTGTCTGGAGGTTAGTTTGAAACTCTCCAGCTGTTTAAGGAGACTCGTTATCTTTGTGTGTCCCCAAAACCGCCTATCACAGTCTCTCCAGTATCTACACTGGCTGCAAATACAGCTGATCAGGAAAGTGGCACTCCTCTCCTTGCCCTACCCTGCTAATGGCAGCGCCACCTAGAGATGAAAAGGAACTCACTTCCTTCCCAGAGGCCATGAACTGTGACAGCTACCAGAGCTTTGAACTGACCCCTCCATTTCTCAAGGGCATGCTAAACGCAGGCTGGGGGTAGCTCATCCATTGTACTAACGCTTCACGTTGCAAGATGGTTGGGTGCAGGAAGTCTAGTTCCCTGACCCAAGGGAGTGCAATACATTTCCTTTGGCAATTATCAGGATTGGCTGGAGGCATGTCTGGTCTGAGGCGGCATGGGGCCTGGGAGGTGACCCTGGCCTTGCTGGTTCTTCTACGGCAGTGCTCCGCTGAAGGTGGCGATGGGCAAGCACAGAAGAGAGCAGAGCTCAGGCTGGTCTTGGGGGAGGTGATCCAAAGGGGATGTCCTCAGTGTGCAGGGTTCACAATCCCTGGGTTTGTAGCATGCGGAGACCTCGCACCTGCAGATCAAATGAGCAATGGGAATCACAGGGCTGGGACAGGCTGGGAGTGCCATAAGAACGTATGCCATGGAATTCAAGTTACAGGGACCATATGCGCCCTCAGAGAGGGGCCTGATTGGCAGAAGTGCTGAGCACCTGCCCAACCAACCCCTTTAAGGTTGTTCAGACTGGGGACCCAGAAGCAGAGGCATCCGAAATCCACAGGCACTTCTGAAAATGTACACCCTAAAAAAACCACACTACAAAACTTTTGCATTTCCTGAATTGAAGTGCGGAACACTTTTTCTTTTGCAGTCTCTGTATCACAGTTTTAAATGATCCCCTTTGGATCTTGCAGCAATAAAGGAATTAAGAGAAGAGCTGGGGCATAAGTAGTTGAGGAAGAGCTTTGGGTAGCTCAAAAACTTGTCTCTCTCAGCAACAGAAATTGGTGCCGTAAAAGATCTTACCTCAATCACCTTGTCTCTCTAATATCCTGGGACTGACAGGCTACAACACTGCTTACAGTCCATTTAAATGTTCATAGATTCCATTCAATCATCTAGGCTGACCTCCTGCCCAACATAGGCCAGAGAATTTCACCCAGTTACCCTGGTATTGAGCCCAAGTGAAAATGCACTGCTCTGTGTCATGTCATCCGATCTCATCCCTGGCAATACAGCTTGGTTCTCTCTGAGGAGGAGAAATATCCCACTGGAAATGATACCCTAGGCTATACTCATGGACAGACAGTCATTTGTCTTTTCCTCTTCCTCTCCACAACCTCCCCACTGAAGGGCATGTGGACTATCTGGGATGAGTGTACCAATACCAGGGCAGAATCCCTGCAAGGTTTGGAAGCTGTCTGCTCCCTTTATATGCTCAGCACAGTCACTAGTCACAGTATTTATTGTGCCTTGAATTCCCCTGGTTGACTGATTAGTCCTGCTGGAAGATCTCTTTCTGCTTGGAGATCCTTGACTGCACAGTACCCCTAGGTGGGTGACTGAACGTTAGGAACTGGAGATCTTATTTCAAACCTTCAAACTCTTGGTAAAAGTTCAGTCTCCCAGTGGTTCCAGCCTGGAGCAGAATTGGAGAGAGGCAGCAGAAGGACTAAGACCTATTGGTAACAGCAGGAACCTTGGTGCTGAATCCATCCTGGGACAGAGGACTGAGGTTCCGCTCCTGCTTGGCTGTATTAGTTGGACCCACATCTGCACATGGCTGTCGTGAGCTGAATGATACCGTGGCTCCTGCCAGGGCTCATGACCTGCAGCGTTGCTATGCAGTGCAGAGCGCCATTTAGGCCATCTAGCCCCTCGAATGCATGTTTACTGGAGCGTTGGCCACTGATAGTCCACACAGGTTCAGAAGTGTAAGCAGCATGTTTGGGTCTGGGAGGCCTGGCGGGTTAGTCCCCTCAGGGCTCACGTGACTCGTTGGGGGCACCTTACCCTACAGCACATGTCCCCAGGGGAAGACTGGCCACAGCGCAGAGAGACATACTGGCCATTTCCTACCTTGTGACGCTCTGCAGGATTTTCTGCTCATCCTGATCCAGGCACACAGCGAAGGAACAGTTGACCCCAATGATCTGGACCTTGTCCGCTTTTATCTGGGACACGCTGATCTGCTGCGAGAGGCAGAGAGAAACATCGCGAGTCAGGCTCGGAACGCTCTCCAGCCAGCACAGCTTGGCCTCGTGGCGTGTGCAGCCAGGGGCCAGGATCCCATTCACTGTATGCTGCATCTTCTAGGGTATGCCTACACTCAGAGCTTGCCTAGACGTACTCGGGCTAGGTCTCCTCGAGCTAGCAGTGTAGCCACGGCAGCTCAGGCAGCAGCGAGCAGCATCACGGGCTCACTGTGCCAAACACAAACCCGCCTGAAACCGGTAGGTATGCACTGGGGTGGCTAGCCCATGCCACTGCTCACTGTGGCCCTGCTACCCACGATGAGCGCTAACCCGAGTATGTCTCTGCAAGTTGGGACTCTCAGCCCCAGCTCCAAATGTAGACATGGCCTTAGTGTTAGGGCCTGGCCCGGGGAGGGGCAGGGCTATGAGGCAATTCAAGAGGGGGCAAGAGACTCACCCTGGACGTTCACGTACGCATGGAGACATTTGTCTTCCTTACTCTAAAATAACACACTAGACTGGGTGTCCATGTTGGTGTAACCCACTGGGGGCGGGGGGTGTCCAGTCCATGAGGATACAAGTCTGTTAAGCTGCCTGCTAGGGGACGTCATCCTTTAGCTCAAGCTGTAGCAGCTCGTTCTCTTAGCTCTGAATCCCCAGTTACGAGCAAGGGCCTGGTCTGGGATTTAAACTGCTGGCCTCACATGCTAACACAGAGGAACCTACCCAGCCTTGGAACATGCTCTGAAAGCAGGATTTACACAGCAATCTACTTATTCAGCTGGATTTGGGTGCTAGAGGCAGAGCGGGCTCAGAGTCTCCCATCCAGGCTGTTAAAGTAACTGATCAGTTTTAAAATACAGTGGCCAAGATTTTCAGAGAGGGGCCCCATAATAAAGTCCCTCAGTCATATTTAGGCACCTGCATTCGTGATCTGTTCTTAAATGTGCTGAACGCTCGACAGCTTCCATGGACTTCAACAGGAGCTGTGAGGTGCTCAGGCCACATCTGCCAGAGACAGCACCAAATCCCAGTCCCCCACACACGACTGCTCACAAGCTTAGGTACCAGTGCTGGCCGGAGCCAGCAGTGCATTGCTCCCTGAACACCTGCTGTGCTGGCAGGACGCATATGCCAGCCTGACTTCCAGGTGCAGATACAGCCCTGGGAACACAACAGGGAACTTTTCCAGCTGCAGCTTTGCCTGGCATTTTCCCTCTGCCACTTGGCATCCTAGTTCTCATTGTGCTGGTGCTACCACAAGCAGGACTCCCTAAGCCACGAGACTCAGCTGCGGCTGCACAGGCTTGCTTGGCACAGCGAATACAGGCCACGGGTAGGCACACGCAAGGCCTTCCTGCCAGTCTGGAAGTGAGGGCCCCAGAGTTCATGGAGATGGCAACTGTGATGGGATCCTCCGGGTGCAAGTTACTGGCCTCTCCGAAGCTCTCAAACCTCCTCCTCCCCCAAGAGCGAACGAGCCACCGTTACTCCCTCCTTGCCAGCCTAGACGAGGCTACAAATATGGCCAATCCAACTTACCTGATTGAAGCTTTTCTTTGACTTGGAGTTTTGCCTCTTGACGACCTCGGTTATGGTTAAAGTCAGACACTCCGTTTTCGAGTCTGGAACACAGGAGGGGGGGGTTGCTTGGGTTACTCGAAAGGATTTGGATTTTAGTTGAAATGGTCTCTCTGGCACCCGAGGCATAGAACTGCCATGCCTCCGGCTTTGCTTGCCCAGTGGCAGGCAGCAAAGTTCAGAGTCTCTGAAGGGAATTGGGGGCGGGGGGAGGGGGAGGAGAGAGAGAGTCAAGAAGGGATCTCTTGACCCCATTCTCCACCAAGTATCTCACAAGGATCCGTCATGCTATCAGGATGGATATTGCACGAGGACAATATCCAAAATACACCTGCAACTCAAAGCAGCGTAGACGTTAGCCCATACCAGAGAGTCGGAGGGCTACCCTCAGGCTGATAACCCCTTTGAATGGGCCAGTCCAGGGGTCCCCATACAACCCTGGAGCCTTAAAATGCCACCTGACTGTTGGAAAGGGAGAGCATTACAGGAGTTTAGTATTATTATTGTTATTGTTTGTACTGGAAATCCCCAGCTAGACACCACAGGATTCCAGGACTGTTGTGAGCCACAAGATCCCAAATCCCTGCTCTACAGAGTTAATTATCTGTCTTTGAATAAAGGGCACAACACAAGAGATTGCTCTGCTGCCACCTACAACAGCCTCCAGCTATACACCCTGAGCTGAATCAAACAGATGTTCCTTCCAGCCTTCCTCTTCCCCCGGCCGCCTCCCGACAGACAGAGAGAGAAACCCAGAAAAGCAGGCAGAAATACTTAGCATTATCCAGCCTCAAACATGACCCAGCTTTACAAACGTTACCCCGAAAGCCAATTAACTTCATTAAGGGCTAAAAAAAAATTGGATCTACAAAAGCAACAACTGCAATATTGGCTGGAAGAAATTCTAGCTCCCTCCAGAGCTGGTGCAGGCCAAGTGACCTAAAAGCTTTCATGTCTTCACTAAAGGCCTGACACCTTTCAGCTACTTTGTGAGCAGCTGGGTCTGCTTTGAGCTATTTTGTGAGCAGCTTTCCTCTGGAGCTGCAGTGACATCCTGTGGCCAAACCAGTGAATGTGAAAGATAATCTCAGATTTCTGTGGCATGTAGGGAATTCGAGTACGATGGGAAAACCTCTCCCTAGACATCTCATAGCCTGTAGAAAGACACCCAGAATGAACTCAGCTTGCAGGCAGACCAGCAAGTTAAGCTCCAGAAATAGAACAGAAATATACAGCTTTGTAATAGCTGCAGCCTGCAACACGGTGCTGGTGAACAAAAACTAAGCGATAGCAATGCTTCAGCTTTTCCAGAGGGAGGGACGTGTCAGAGCTGATGGGAGAGTTTTAGATAGAGAGGCTCCGAGAAGCACCAGTTCATTGGCTATTGCTCCATCTGAATGGTTGGTCCCAACTGCTGCCTCTATAGCAAATTTACATGTGCATCACATGGAGCATTTTAGTGAAACAGAATACTACAAGATCTTCTCAAGTGAATCTGCTGAAGCAGCTCTGCGCTCAAGCAAAAGAGCCATAACCTCTCATTAAGAAGACTACAGTGCTGAAACATTTATCACAGAGGCTCAGGGCACATTGTACTACCAGGGATCTAAAGAAAGGAAGAAATTTAACCAACAAAACAAACACACAGACTCAACTGCCGTGGGAGACCAGCAAGGATATGAGAGGACTGGCCTACTGTGAGTTCAGTTATTAACTCTACTGGAGAGCCTCAGCTGCTAAGGACGGCAGGACAGACAGATAAAAGCCGGAGCGCACATCTCCCTGGTTCTTACATTGCACCTACAAGAGCATTATTTTCTTTGGTGCTTCTACCTAGGTGCTGTGCAGCCTCCAATGGCCACCTCTCTACTACAGTCAATTCCTGCTCTGGTCATCTTTGGCGAAGACCCCAAACAAGAGCAAACCCACCAGGACTCACACGTTTGGTACAACCCCAAAACTCAGGCTGGGTTCACCCAGGGTCACAAGCCCAGCTCTTGGCAAAATATCAGAAGAGCTCTGGATTTCAAACACCTCCCAAAGCTCTGGGTTGATTGGACCAGGCCCCACCTCCACCTTTGGTGAACCAGAGCACAGCTCTGCCTAATGGGAATTGCTAGACTAGGTCAGACTATTGGTCCGAGTCCAACACGCTGCCTTCAGCAGTGGCTAGTGCCAGCTGCTTCAAAGGATGGCACAAGAAATTCTGGAGTAGAGAACATTATGCGAACTTCCACAGGAGAGGTTCTCCCTAGCCCCAGACAGCAGGCTGTTGCTTCTATAGCCATAATGTTACTATTCATATTATTTATTGGAGAGATCCAGGTCCGATACAGTTTGAATCCTGCTAAACTCTGGCTTCAGCATCCTCTGGCAGCGAGTGTTACAGGCTAGCTACTGTCAGCGTAAGGTGCAGATGGATTTACCGTTCCGCCTGGCTTTGAAAACGGGACAGAGCTGTGTTATAATCCCCAGTACGTTACATTTCATACCCTGCACCCAACGGGTCAGACAGGCTGTCCAATGGTCCCGCCATGGAGAGTTTCCGCTACAGCTCTTGTGGAAGCGATCCTGCTCAGCCCCCTAATTAGCTGCCATAACCAGCGGGGCAGATCCCAAGCTTGGTGTGGTCTATATTTTTTTCCCCCTGCATCAGCAACACTTTTGTGTTCCCAGGGAAAAAAAGCTGCTTCAGTAACATGGAGTCTGAGCCTTGGCCTGAAGGGACCTGACCCACATCGGAGGAGCCGTTCAGCAACACAGCACCAAGCCTGCTAGGTTGCCTGTCCCTTAAGTGGGCTGGGATGAACAGCCGCACAAGAGGAACTCAACGGCAACACCAAGAGCACGTTCTCCTTGGAATGGGCCTGGTCGCACCAGCCACAGCGGTGGGCTGAGCTGTGAACTGGGACACCCGGCAGTAAAGCGGAGCAGGTGCAGGCCACCCCGTTGCTGTAGGGCTGCTGCCAGGAAGGGGAGGAATGTTAGACTGCACAGGAAGCTCACAGAAACGACTATGCATTCAGGGACACCGCGCCCCTCTGCTAATTTGGCAGGTGCCATGATGGTCCCATTTTCCCCTCTGGCAGCCCACCTGAGTGACAGGCAGTGTGGCAGGCTCTGGACTGCGTCACTGAATTGCTCCTTCTCAGACATGGGTCAGGTCCCTTCAGATCAAGCGAGGCAGGGATGGCGAGGAGATGGCTACTAGGCAGATTTCACCCCCGCAACATCTCCACCAGGCAGTCTCTCAGCCAGTCCTGGGCCTCCCTCAGGACACAGCAGAGGTCTAGTTCATTCCAAGGACCCTATATAAAGTTATTCCAGGGCCGGGCAGAGCTTTGGGTCGAGTGCTTTAGCCAACAGGCCTGCATCCTCTCCCCAGGCTTTTCCTGCCAGCTGGGCAGAGGGTCCGAATCCAGGGCTTTTACTAAGGGACTAATATAACGATTCTCAGCACAACATTTCAACCAACAAAACATGCAGAAAAAAACACCCGCTTAGGGAAATCAATGCCCCGATCCTATACACCATCCCATTCCTGGCCTTTGTTGCCTGTCCTAGGCGTGCGGTATGTTTATCCCATGTGCACCTGTCCGCCATGCAGAATAGTTTTGGAAACAATATTTAAGCCCTGGCTCTGAGGTTTGTTAACGGGACACAGAAGCTTTCACCTCTGTGACCCATTTCATCCCAGATCGGGTCAGCACAGACTGAAGGTCGCCACCCTCTGATGGCTGTTCTGCTGCCTGCACGAGAGGAGATGCTGGTCTCAGTCCAGTTCCTAATGGAGAGACACTCATATCTCAGAGCCACATATGGCACCCTTTGTGGGACGGCTCAGGGCAATGAACAGAGTGCATTGCCCTTTCATCCTTGAAGAAGGCCTTAAAGGTGGAGGGGACCTGAACCAGGATGGCACGGCTTGTTTTGCCCCAAAGCACATAGGCCATCTCTAATATCTTCTCCTGCACCACCGCTGTCTACTTTCCATCCTCTCCCACTGCCCCTGCGTAAAGGTTTAAGGGCACCAGCACTCACCTAGGTCTTCGTACTTTTTACAGGTCTTGCTGAGGTTGACGGAGGTGCAGACCTTTTCAACATCGTTCCAGTGGCTCCTTCCACTGATTGCTGTCTGCAGAGACCAGGCACAAGTCAGAGAGACAGGTCACATTCCACCCTGATACTGCTCTGCTCATCTCTGACCTTCTGGCTGATATAGCTCAGAACTGGATTTACACTGAGCTGGATGGTCCTGGTACCTTTAGCTAAATGTACTTGCTGTGTACTCACACTACCAGATGCCCAAGCTGCCCATCCATTCCAATAGTAGGTTAACACTCGATAGCTAAACAGGGTGCTGAAATCGGCAACAACAGGATTGGTATAAGCAGGTGGAGATTGTTCTCAGGATTTTTACTACTTTAGTAAGGAAATCCACCAGCATGAACTAAGAGCCAGTATTTCTATAGGGCCTACCATACTTCCTGCTTACTTGGAGGCCACCATTGGTTATGCCAATAAATGAAGCAGAAAGTAGAGGAGAGGGAGCCAAAGTGCTTTCAGCTCATTTAGGCTGTGATCCAGCAAGGCATTTAAGTCCACAGTTAACTGTAAGCATCAGACTAGATCATGGAAGCCAACTCCTGGGCTTAATGTCAAGCAAGGGTCAAAGTAATTTGCTGGATCTATTGAAATGCAGCAAACACTATTAGTGTTTGTCAAGTGCTAGAAGAGTGCAAACTGCCATTATCCTTCAGAAATTCAGAGCCTCACACATCACCTCATTTTGGTTTCTTTCGGTCTCACATGAGGTTCCCTTCATGTTCCAGAAACAAACACATGGAGGAGATGAGGGTGAGATATGAGCAGAGATTGGTAATTAATTTTTCCTCTTGGGGATTAAATTATTGTCATTTAAATAGCCACCAATCCCATTCAGAAAGGGCCCAACAGGGAGCACCAATTAACTCAAAGAATCCCCCTTATCAGGCAACATGGCCATAAAGAACCTCTCTGCATTGCAAGTAGAAGAATATGTGGAGACCTGGTTACAGCACAGACTCTCCAGGGCTGCACCACAGCTCAGTATTAAGTTTAAAGTCCTGTCTACACTTCAAAACGTATTCATATTGTAACCAGGTTCCCAGACATGATAGCCTGTCAGATCTCCCTCTCCATGCACGACCTATACCTGAAGGCAAACCCCCGCACAATGCAATATGGTATGAGGGATTCCTTCCCTACTCTGCAGAGAGGAAAGATCAGCTTCCACCCTGAATCACAAGATATTCTCCCCATCCCCCATCAACGGATATTAACACACTCTCCTAATCATAGAAATGTAGGGCTGGAAGGGACCTCAAGAGGTCATCTCGTCCATCCTCCAATGCTGAGGCAGGACCAAAGCTAGACCATCCCAGACAGATATTTGTCCAACCTGTTCTTAAAAACCTCCAATGATGAGGATTACACAGCCTCCCTAGGGAACCTGCTCCAGTCCTTAAAGTTAGAAATTTTTCTTAATATCTGACCTAAATCTCTCTTGCTGCAAATGACGCCAATCATGTTCTCCATGTCCACCAAGGGCCGGACAAGACATTTGATCACTTTCTCTTTGTTGTCTTTAGAACAGCCCTTTGAAGACTGTTATCAGGTTCCCCCTCAGCTTTGTCTTCTTCAGACTAAACATGCCCATTGTAGCTCTCTTCGTTGTGTTTATGTCTCTTTCCACTTAAAGAGATTTCCTTCATATACCCTACTAAAATCCCTGACTCAGTGGAGGTCTACATAATGCTGAAGACGTTCCTGCAGCCTCTGTCCCCAGGGGACTACCGCCCAGTTACCTTGCTATGGACGATTTGTAGTGTTAGAGGGATTGCTTCTCTGTCGCCGTCGATTCCCAGCCTTTTGCTGCCTGGACCTTTGTAATACAAACAGAAGCTAAAGTCACACAACAGCCTTTTCTCTCCCTGCCCTTCAATACATGTTCACACCAGTCCCTCCCCCCTTAGGAAAAGCGGCCCCGTTTCTGAGGAGTTCAGCTTCTCGCTCTCTCTCAAGTCATGCGTCCTGGTGACAGCAGAACAAGTGGCCTTATAGTCCCTCAGCTTGCTACAAAGCAGAATGGGGCATCACGACAGATGGATGAACAAGTTCAGAGGAAAGACCGGTCACCCCTCCCGTTGCGTGTGGTGGTTTAGCTGATAAAGACTGCTGCCTATTAAGGACACAGCTAACACCACCAAATACTTTACTTCAGACCGTCATCAGGACTCGAACCCTGGTCTTATGGGGCTCTACTATTCCATCCAAAGCCAGACACCTATTTCCACTGCCAGAAATCATTTCTGTGTCAAATCATGCTGTTCAGTATACCCACGATAGCCAAGCAATGTAAAGGGGATCCATGTTAACCTGTTTGTTACACTGAATCAAACGCCTCCCACTTGTTTTGTTGGAATGTGACAGAGGAGCAAAAAGGAAAATTATAGTTTGCTTAAAAGCTGCTTCACATGAATAAGCTAATGGGGGATTTTCAGCATAAAACACAATAAGTAGCCAGAGACCTCTCCACAAAATGAAAAAATTAAATGAAATTAGCAGGAGCTGTTGGGTAAGTGTTGGGTCTTGGGGAAAATACAAAGCTGTAAAGGGCTGGTTTACCAGCGGGGCTGCCTTTTTGGGGGGGGCATATTTGTACCAATCATAAATTGGGCTTTAAATTTTGTGCCTGAAGTTCACTGATGCTTTTTCCAGACAAAATTATTGCAGGTGCAAAAGAGTGTGTGCAAAACTGCATCATCAAACCCCAGTTCAAAACCATGCCCTAACTGTTTAAAGATGAAAATGGTTGATGGGTTTCACTATTGAAGCATAACCTGGATAAGTCCATAGTTATGAGGATATGGCCAACCAGTTAAATGGAGAGAACTTTGTAAGTTCTGCTTGGAGACGGTAAGAGGAAGTTAGGGCACAGAAAAGGAATCAGTGCCAAAAGAAAAAACAAATTAATAATGTGTTTGCTTGCAGTATATAATTTAGCCACTAGAGTCTGTGTGTGCTGCACAGACCTCCAAACAGAATGGGGTCTCTGGTAAACAAGTGAGACAACATTGGAACTGAAGCTGTGTGGATGCTTGCTTGTGTGTCTGTGGTTGTAGCTGTTTTCTATTAAATAATATTTCCTGTTTTAAAAGATCTATGAATCTATCCGTTTCTTTCCTTTGTCTAATTAAAGCTTTTAAGAGTATAACCAAGAGATTTTATAACTGAAGTATCAAGACAGAAAAAGAAACTGTGAGTAAAGACCAAAAAAAAAAAAAAAAAAGGAAGTGCTGGCTTCCAAGACACTGTACTGTGCCAGGACCCGATGAAGGGGAAAGGACCTGTTTTTAGCTATGCTAAAATAAATTAACTTTGGATCAAGGGGAAAGTAACAAAAAACTTCTTTGAGAAGCAGAAATCGTAAAGACTGTTACAGAAGGGAAAATGTAGGTTTCTTGATGCTTTAGTTTCCAGGTTTGTAAAAATCCCTTTCTATATCCCAGCTCACTGACCACAGAGTTTATTGGAGCAACACTCTCCCCAGCCATCTGCAATCCAACCCAAATGTGAATCCGATTTCTCTGTGCCGTTCATCTGGGTTTTTCTAGCTCCCCTAAGGAGCTGGCTATTAAGCGTTCACCATCAAATCTATTTGTGCTGCAATTTCTAAAGCTTCCATTGTATCACTACAGAACCTGTAATGCATGAGACTTTAGGAAAGCAAGAAAACATGTGTGTCCAGATCTGATACCTACCCGACGCCCTGATGGCCCGTGTGGCAGCCGAGTGGCCCAGTTCGAGGGAGTGAATGAAGACCTCAGTCTTCTTCTCACCACCAATGAAGGTTAGCTGTTGGAGGAGGGGGAGAAGAGAGAGATGCGCTATGAATTCGCTGCACAATGAGGGAGCCGGGCATATTCCTAATAGCACAATGCCTTCAAATGAAGCAGTGCAAGGAGAGAGAACCCCTCAAGCTACAAAATCCTAGCAGTGCAAGTCACAGCAACCCGACAGTTGCATTCCTACTCTGAGAAATGCCTGCTACCATTACTACCTACGTATTCATCCCACACCCATCACCTTGTTATCAGAGCACCAGGATGACAAGAACCTTCCTCTCAATCTCTACATGCTGGACAGAGCAGGCTTTGGGGAACAGGCTCCTGGCAGGGATTTCAGAAAGCAAAGCGTGTTTGTAATTTTTAGCACTGGTGAGAGCCACACATATATGGGGAAAGGAAGACAAGTTAGCTGAGAAGTTGTCCATGGGACACCCATCCTCTCTTAGGGACCAGGGTATCGGGAGAGAGCAGCGAGGAGGCTGGAGACTTTATGGGGTGATCTGAACTATGCTTCAAACCATCCCCAGGGAGCTGGGGACCACTGCATTCTACAACGGCAGCAGCTCGGTTTCTCTGGAGGTTGCTATTGGTTAATAGGCGCTCCTGCAGAGCTTTATCACACAGGAGTCTCCTGCACCAGCTCCATCACCAAGATCAGGAGGGGCATCAGTCCATCATGAGCCATTAGCTAATGCAGGAAGGGGCAATTGCATACCAGGCTCTACCATGGTGATAAAGCAGAAGGAGATGGACTTGACTAATGGAAGCACACAGGGGCATGCACAAGGGGCGGGGGTGAGCAGGGACACTGCTGCCCCCCCAAATTTCTGTGTGTTCCTGAAGCCCGGTGAGGGAGGAAGCAACAGGGCAGATGCTGGCTCAGCTCCTCCTCCCCCATCCCTACAGCTGCAGCCTGCTGCTTCTGCTTCCCTGCCGTTGGAGTCCCACGCGTTGCCTCTGCCTCCAGCCCCTGACTCACCTCAGCGGGCATCTGCAGAGCAGGCAGCAGCACTGGGACTCCAGCAGCAGGGAAGAAGAAGCAGCAGGCTGCAGCTGTAGGGGTGGGGGGAAGGACCCTGCAGCCAGCTGCCTGGCTGCTTCCTCCTTGCCGGGGTTGGAGGGACATGGAGAGTGCCTACTGCAGGGGGAGCTGCTGCCACCTCCTTGCTGCTGGGCATCCTGCCAGAGGCATCCCGAGAAATGGTGTGTGTGTGGTGTGGGTGGGGGTGGTCACATGAACCTTTCATTTGTGAGTGTTTAACGTGCCCCTCCAAAAGCATTCAAATTTAAATTCCTGTGCATGCCCCTGGAAGCACAGTCTCACCAGCCCACAATAGCCAGGTGCGGGGAGGAACTGGCTGAACCCTTGCCTTGAGCATCATGGACGTATCAGTCCTGAGGAAACCTTTGCCTCGTAGAGGTTGGTACTGGAGTCCTTAGTTGATCTATGCAGAGACAGAAGTGCTCACAAAGCCCAGTGCAAGGTGGGATGCAAAGGCCCAGTCCTGCGTACCTCTGTCTGGTAGAGCTGCAGCAGCACCGGGCGATTGGCGAACCGGCAGTAGTAAAGCACCATGTCAGCCAAGATGGGCAGCTGCTCCCTGGACTCCTCCGTAGGCTCCACCTCGGGTTTGGCAGATTGCTGGCATAGGCACAAGGAGGTGAAATGAAAACCCGCTCTGCACCTGCTGTTCAGCATAGGGTTGGGAGGCCGTGGGTGCTGGGGAAAGGTGCTGGAGTCGCAGCCCTGGAGACTAAAACCCTTTGAGCAGGTGCAGCGGCCAGGCGAGTTCCCCCACAGACATACCTCCACCCCACCGTGCTGGGACCAGGTCAGCCTCCTCGGCCTCTCTGCTGAGAATGGCGCCCAGGGGATGACCAGTGTGGGAAGTAACAGCGAGAACACAATTTGCACCCCGGAGTTTCCCCCAATGTCTCCCTATTGGCCAGTTAGTCTTCTAATGCACAGTCTCCTGTGCATTGTCCTGTGTACAGACTCACAGAAGAGGCAGAGCAACAGGGTGGGTCAGGCTGGAATGAGCCGCTCCCCAGAGGCTGGCAATGTTCACCCCCAGGAGAGCCTCAAGCTGACTCCCAACCTGGATCTCGCAGGACAGCTCAAAACTAGACCCCTCCTGGAGCAGACCATTGGCCCAGCTGATGGTGGATACTCCAGATGAAGGGGAGAGACACCCCCCACTCTTGCCCCATGTCAACACACGGAAAGGGGCAGTGGGGTAACGACCCAAAGCCAAGCTCATTTCCTCTTGAGCTCCCGGACATACCTGACACAGGACGTCCGTGGGTAAGTTAATCAGCCCAAAAACATTGCGCTCGTACCATGGGTCCAACATCCCAATGTAGTGGGAGATGTCGTTGGTGCTGCTTTGTGCCCCAGCTGAGCTGGACTCCTGAAACCAGACAGACAGTCACTCAGGGGATGTCTACACTGCAAACGAACACCGGCGGCTGGCCCATGTCAGCTGACTCGGGTGCGCAGGGCTCAGGCTACGGGGCTGTTTAACTGTGGTGTAGACGTTCAGGCTCAGGTTGGAGCCCAGGTTCTGGGACCCCGGGAGGCGGGATGGTCCCAGAGCTCAGCAGTTAAACAGCCCTGTAGCCCAAGCCCAAGTCAGTGGACATGAGCCAGCCGCAGGTGTCCAGTTGCAGTGTAGACATACCCTCCCAGACTGGTTTATTTCACTTACTGCAGGTGGATTTTGAGCCGGCAGAAGATATTGCACTAATGGCCATCAAGAGGGCAGGCTGCCTACAGAACAGCCAGGGACAGGACAAGCTTCCCTCCCTGCCCCAACCCTGACAGGCTCAGGCGCCCTTGGCCTATTCAGTACTTGGCCTCTCTGCTGAGCCAGCCACGAGGGGAACCAGTGAGGGCCCAGTGTGGCGCTCCTTGTGCGATGCAGGCAGGTCTCTACACTAGGAGCTGGTCCAACGGCAGGCACAGCACATACCGTTTGTCCTGAGGCTCTCAGGTGAGGATCTCCTGGAGGAGGAGGAGGATGTGTCAGTGGTGCAGATGAGGTAAGGCAGCTCCTCTTCACTGGGATGTAGAAAAACTGCAGCTTGAAGTACCTTGTCAGTAATGGGCAATCAATTTCTTGTAGTCTAGAACAGGGGGAGAGAAGGAGAGAACTGCAGAGAGCCCATTGTGTCAGCACGAACGAGGAGTGGCTAGTATCGGGTACGTAAGGCACGCGCGTGATCCCTGCCCACACACAAACACTTGTGTGCACAGTGAGGGAAACAGCGCAGGAGCGGCCCAACACTCTTTACTTAGCTCATAAGCTCTCTGGGGCAGGGACCGGCCTTCTGTCGGATGTTCACACAGTGCATCGCATGAGGAGATCTGCACAACACCACAGCACAAAGCACTGCCACGTGCACCACGAAGGGACAGCGCTGTGTGTGGTGAAGGGAACATCACCAGGCCTCAGTCCTGGAGGCTAACAGTGGGACCCCAATCCCCCATCATCGCCTCACAGCACAGGCTGCACTGGGGCACAGCCAGGGGATCTGGGCCCACCTTTCATGGATATCAACAGAGCTACATCCATTGACACCATCAGAGGCCTGGCCCTTGGACTCCGTAAGGTGACGTGTGTTGGGAGGGCTGGGTAAATACGCATGAGGAATGGGAGCCCGGTTCCTCTGGTGCCGTCCCACTCACCTAAGGTTCCTGTACGCCCGGGCCACTTTCCCTGAGATGCGGTCCGACCCGAAGACCACGACGCGCAGCGTGGAGATCTTGGTGTCCTCGTCGTAGCTCAGGAAGGGCCTGCGCTGGATGCACACGTTCTGCGCTGCATAGCGCTGCGGGAGCCGCTGACTCAGCACGTGCTGGGGCAAGGAAAGAGCTCTCCGGGAGCGCGCTGGGATACGGTGCTTGGCCTCCGGGTTGCACAGGCTCTCGGCCCGGCGCAGAGGCAGGGAGAGCGAACCAGTGTCGGGATAGTCCCTTACGTCTCTCCGCAAGACCAGCTGGCTTTTGCTCTTGAACAACTTGCAGATTTTGCTGGCCAGTCTCTGCCTCTGCTTGTGAACTGTCGTCTCCTCTTTCAGGTCTGGCCTCCCCACCAGATCAAGAGAGCTCTCGTCGCTGTCTTCGACATAGCCACTGTCCATGCAGTCCTTGAGGCTAGACACAAAGGATTTCAAGGACCTTCTGGAGACCACTGACAGCTCCGAAATGGAGTCCTTGGAAGTGGTAAAGAGAGACATCCGCGAATGCTTCGACGTCTCCTCTGATAACTCTGAGTATACAGAGTCTTTGGAAACCGCCGAAATGGAGGAAAGGAGCGAGTCTCTTTGTGGAGAACAGCCATCTGTTTCTGTCTCCTCTTCCTCCTCATCCTCCAAGAGCACCGGCTTGAGAATATCGCACTCCTTGTCGAGTATGTCTCTGAGGATATCTGAAAGAATCAGAGCCAGCACAGAATCCTAAACAACACAACATGGGAGATGGGAGGGGTATATCAGGCCTCCCAGCCCATTCACCCTAGCGCCAGTGAAGAACTATCCTCTACAGCAGGGGTCGGCAACCTTTCAGAAGTGGTGTGCCGAGTTTTCATTTATTCACTCTAATTTAAGGTTTCAGGTGCCGGTAATACATTTTAATGTTTTTAGAAGGTCTCTTTCTATAAGTCTATAATATATAACTAAACTATTGTTGTATGTAAAGTAAATAAGGTTTTTTAAATGTTTAAGAAGCTTCACTTAAAATTAAATTAAAATGAAGAGCCCCCGGACCAGTGGCCAGGACCCGGGCAGTGTGAGTGCCACTAAAAATCAGCTCGAGTGCCGCCTTCGGCACACGTGCCATAGGTTGCCTACCCCTGCTCTACAGTGTGTTCTCCAGTACTTTGTCCAGCCTCATATGACCCCAGTGGTGGAACTTCCATTCCTTCCTTTCTGAGGCCGTCCCACACTAATACCAAATGCACTTGTGCCCAGAAGTCGTCTTGTCAGAGGTTGTCAATGTTTTTTGACCAAAAAAGTGTTTTTGGTGTGTGTGTGTGTGGTGGGGGGGGAAGGAAGCAGTTTTTTCAAAATCTAAACACTTTCATGAAAACTGTTTCATTTCAATAAAATTTGTTATGCAAAAAAAGTTTGAAACAAAAGTCAGTTTTCTTTCAAATGGAAGTTTTTGTTTCATTTGTTTTCAAACACAAAAGTAAACTAACATTTGTTTCGCTTCCTTTCAACTTGGATTGTCAACTAGTTCTACTACTTATGGCCACACCCCATTAAAATGTATTTTAATAATAATCAAGATAACCAGCCAGGTCGGAAAGCGATAATGCCACCTAAAGGTGACTGGCTTCCTGATGAAAATGTACTCAGTGAGAAGAATGAAACAGATAAGCCCAGGGGAGGAGAAGGTGGGCCAACAGTTTTCCGGAGCAACAGAATTGATGTAGCTTATTGGGGCCTGCTGGCATTGACTGCACAGAAACACAGAGATTTGCCATAAGCAGGGATTGGGAGTAAAAGAGAAGTAGCAGCTTCGCTTGCAAAATTGCCATGCACGGGAGGGGGGAGGAAATTACCAGGCCAGGCACAAAAAACCCTGCTCACCTGACCCTACCCTGAGGACAATGGAAACCCCCAGTATTTTGGTGCCCAAAGGATACGCCCACACTGGAGCTGGAGGTGAAATTCCCAGCTCGGGTAGACATACCCACTCTAGTTTTCATCGAGCTAGTGTGCTAAGAACAGAGCATGCCCACTGCAGGGCGAGGGGCTGGCCACCCCGTGTATGTACCCTTCCTAGAGCACAGGCACCGACTCAGCGGGGATAGCCCTCCTGCTGCTCCAGCTATGGCGGCTGAATGTCTGTTTTTAGCACAGTCCTCAAACTGGGACTCACACCTCCAGCTCCGGTGTAGCCTTCCGCCAAGGGAGCTAAACTTACCCCCAAGCGGGCCACTACAATTTGGCAAAGTTGCAGTAGGACAGCTGGCCTGTCCAGCCTGGAAGGGCGGACGCCAAGCCCCAGGTCTCTTTCAGACTCTTGCTTTATGGTGTGGTTTATTCACTTTAACACAAAACTCACCAAGTAACACAGAGTTATTTCCCAGACCCAAGCAGGCAGCAGGGACCCAGGGGCCTTTGCCCTTGTGTCTCTCCCCACTGCTCCAGGACCTGCCAGGAGCCAACTTCCTTCCTGCAGCCCCACTCCTCAACTGAGCCCTTTCAGCCCTTTATGGCAATCCCTGACCTCTCCCCAACTGGGTCTCATAACAGCCAGGGCTGGCTGGCCACAAGCTCCCTGACTCTTAAAGGGGCACACCACCCTATTACAGTTGTATTATTATTAATTGTCTGTACAGTGGTAGTACCTAGGACCCCAGTCACGGACCAGGTCCCCATTGTACTAGGCGCTGTACAGAGACAGAACCGAAAGGCAGACCCTGTCCCAGAGAACGTTCCATCCAAGTACTGGGTAGGTTCCAATAACGTACATTTTCAATATCAAGGGCCATTATTTCTCTTGACATTATCAACATTCTAGGAACACAGGAAGGTACCAGATCAGCACAGAGCCAGGCCTCCGTCCTGCAAACCCCCACATACGTGCTTAACTTGAATCCTGCGAGGAGCACCAATGACTTCAACACATTTCAAATTAAGCACGTCTGTGTTTGCAAGATCGGGCCTTGAGAGCCTCTCTGGTCTAGGATCCTGCCTCTGCCACTGGCCCCGTGCTTCTGAGGAAGTCAAACACGATACAGCTCTCTTCACACGCCTGTGCCATGGGGGGCAGGGGAGTTCTTCCTCAGCCAAGCTGGCAATCCACTGTAGGTGAGTTTTAGCCTTACCGAAATTATCCTTGTCCCAGCTGTAAGTGTAGCATCGAGCAACGGGGATGGGGACAGTGTGGAGTTTATGTGACTGGGCCTCCCCTGAGAAGAGAGAAGAGCAAGTGGCAAGTTAGGACCATAGAGTGAGAAGGCACCTCCTCCATGACTGAGTCCAGTCCCCTGCTATTGCAGGCCCCTCCATCTCATAATCCCATTCATACATCTATCTAGCTCCATCTCATAATCCCATTCATACATCTATCTAGCTCCATCTCATAATCCCATTCATACATCTATCTAGCTCCATCTCATAATCCCATTCATACATCTATCTAGCTCCATCTCATAATCCCATTCATACATTTATCTAGCTCCATCTCAAAACCATTTAGATTGTTCGCCTCCCCTTCTGTTGGAAGGGCCATTACAGAACCTCTCTCCTCTGATGGTTAGAAACCATCTTTCATTTCCAGCCTAAATTTATTCAGGGCCAGTTTAAGTCAGCACAGGCAAGTGAAGTGAAAAGTCCCAACATTAAGGCCCCTCTTCCACTTGTGGGCCCCCCTCCCCTCCAGCAAGTGATGACACCAGCAATTCACTCTAACAACCAGGGATGAATGTGGGGAGGGAAGGAAGTAGTGAATTCTCACTAGCTCCTCCCACAAAGTGAGCTCCACCCATGTAGGACAGCAACGTGAGAATCTTCACCACAGACGGTGCACGTGTTAAACAAAACAGCCTCTGCCAAGCTCAGCTGGGGGGGCTCCTGGGACTCTGTCCCCCCTCAATGGGGCTAAGATGCTGCCTTGCTGGGTCCAGAGATCAGGTTGGAATGGAACTCCCAAACTCCGCCCACAACCCACACCACACGCCGTCATGACAGCACAATGAGCCATCGCTCACAGGCGATCACGCAGACCTTCACCATACAGCCAGGCATTCTCCTTGCGAGAGTGCTTTCAGCAGCAGCAAAAAGGTTCACAACATCGACATTTAAAGCGATCCTAGATAGGCATGAGTGTTGATACTCTGAAATGAATGGGGCAGTTCAGAGCTCTCAGAGCTATAATTTCAGGCTGTCTGCAGACTCAGGCAGGGGTCATTGTTACAATCGGTTTGCGTTTTGAAAGTTTTCTTCCTAACCATAAGGGTTAGAGACTTTTTTATTTTTTTTTAAATAAAAGGTGAGATTCTGGAGCAGAAAAAGAAACAACCAAGAACAAAGCCCCAAAGACCAGCTCATCATGAGGGAGTGAGCCAGAAAAGATTTTTTTGTTCTACTTTTGAAACGTAGTCCAATCAAGGATTTCATGCTTCATAGCATTCACTCCTTATCTCTCAAAACAGAACAGCTAATGTATATGACGGACCAGGCTAGAGAAAGAAAAGTAGAACATTGTATAAATTAGAACAGGGGTCGGCAACCTTTCAGAAGTGCTGTGCCGAGTCTTCATTTATTCACTCTAATTTAAGGTTTCGCATGCCAGTAATAAATTTTAACGTTTTTAGAAGGTCTCTTTCTATAAGTCTATAATATATAACTAAACTATTGTTGTATGTAAAGTAAATAAGGTTTTTAAAATGTTTAAGAAGATTCATTTAAAACTAAATTAAAATGCAGAGCCAGGACCCAGGCCAGGCAGTGTGAGTGCCACTGAAAATCAGCTCGCGTGCCGCCTTCGGCACCCGTGCCATAGGTTGCCTACCCCTGAATTAGAACAACCCCACTCACTCTCATACCTGTGATATTAGGAAAGCCTGCTTCAGCCGCAATGTCCTGCAGCATGGACTTCAGCTGTTTCCTGGCTGCGACATGGTCGCTGGTAACAGCTGCCAGCTCCTGAGCTTCTGTGGTGTGAGAATGGATCTCTGAGAGCTCTTCTAAGGTCTTGGACTAAAGAGAGCACAGAGATTCAGAGACAGCTTGTCAACATGTGGGTCTCTCTCCATGAAGCATCACTCATTTCTTCCAGAAATACTCCTGGCCAGAGGTAAGTGAATCCCCCATGAAAATTTTTGGGGGAAAATGTTTTAATTTCATTCAAATAAATCCATTTTTTTTTATTTGGAGGGGAAATGTAAACTATTTAAAAAAAAGAAAACGGGAATTTTTGTTCACTTTGAATTTTAGGTCTCTTCTCTTCCCTCCCTCCTTCTTTGCCTTCTGCCCCCTTTTTTCCAGTGGGTTAAAAAAATGAAAAGGCAGGGCAGGGCGAAGAAGTAAAGTAGTGAGAAAAAAGTGAGACTTCCCCCGCTACCTCAAAAAAGTTTCAAAAAGTACTTTTAAATGTTTCATTATAAATTTAACAAAAAAAGTATGACAACACATTTTTTTCCCTGAGAAATCGTTGTTGAAACCGTGTTTTGTTTGGTTTTAAATTTTGAGTGACAACTCAACCAGCTCTATTCATCACTGTTTCCCATTGTTTCATTGTAAAATAATGAGAATGAATAGTTGTTTCTACCTTCTGAATTGAACTGCTGTGAGATCTCACCTCCCCCTTGCAACTCACGAGACAATTTACATTCATGCAGCATCCCCAGAAGCACTGTGCAACCAAACTGATCTGTGAATTGCACAAGGGTCAGCATGGAAATGCAGCCATCTCTGGGATGGAGACCACCACTTAACAGCACAGAAAAAAATCACCCTGTGCATCGGGGACAGAATTGCTCTCGTTTAAAGGCCTCCAAGCAGAATGCAGAACTCACTCTACCTTCAGGATGTTCTGTAAGCTGCCCAAATCGCACTTGGTCCCAAAAGTGGCCTGGTAGATGTGTCCAATTAGCATGACGAAGGTGCTGTGCTGGGTGTGCTCTGTGGTGCTCATCTTCTTGGCGACAGACAGGTATTCGCTCTGAACCTCAGAGGGGTTGAGCAGCAGAACCGTGCTAAGGGCAATACGGAATGGTGGTTAGTGAGCGTAAGATAAAATCAACTCACTGCAGCTTCGGGGTTAATTAAACAGCACCTTGCAAACTGGACCCTGACATGGGACTAGATATAATAAATAATAGTTGCACTGTTAGCAAGACCTGGGGAGCAGAGGAACTTGGGAGCTTTGTGTGGCATTTGATCAATTCCAAACTATTCCACCTACCAGATGGTGAAATCCTTCCACGTTACAGGAACACGGAGCCTGAGAGAAGCCCTTCACCTCATTATCCCAGTTTACTGTAAACACACAGCACTGCCGAGCTCCCCCCGCCCCCGCACCCTTATGCACTGTCAGCTATGGCATCTATAGACCAGCTTTGCTCTGTCAGTGCTTGGCAGATGGGCCCCAGCACTCTGGTCCCTGGGCTTCCCATCAGCACAAACTGCCAACTGTGCCAGGCCACAGGCTGTTTTACCAAAGCACAGGCTGGGCACGGAGCAGGAAGTGTATGTTGACAGTGGCCTAAATCTAGACTGTTGTGATTGCACACAGTGCTATGGCCCTTTCATCAGATAGACACCAGGTCCCTCCCCCAAACAGCCTGCAGTCTAAATGAGACAGATCACACACGATGAGGGAAGGACAGAAAGGGCAACGAAGTAAGAGAAGAAAAACAAAACTTGCCCTTGGGAGAGCATCTTGGTTAATGGGGTTGGCTACCGGGTCCACATGAGATCTTGGCAGATGCACCAGATCCTTGCTAGCTTCCAGGTGCGACTGAACGTATCCATGGCATGAGAGGGTATAGACCATACAAGACCCGTCTCTCTCCCAATGTGCAGTTGCTGCTGCAGAGATTGACCAAGGTGCTCAAACTAAGAGTCCCTAGATTTAAACACCTGGGGTGGATGGTCTCAGAGGAAGGCCCCTGCTCTCGGAACTGGACTCCCAGCTATTCCACCAGAGGCAGAGGTTGTTAACCTCCAGGACACAGCACACAGCCTGAGGCAGAGCGGTGGGGAACAGAGACACTCCTTAAGCGCAGCAATGGAGTTTCTTCTCCATACTAACAGCAGCCTCTAATTGCAGGTTAATTGCTAAGGCCCTGGTCCAGCGAAGAGCTTAAGCAGGTGATTAACTTTAAGCAGGTGAGCAGTCCTGGTGTAATCAACAGGACTTGCTTAAAGCTGAGCACATGCTGCAGGGTTTGCAGGACCAGGGCCTCAATAGGCCCACAGCCTCAGGTAATGGGCACAAGCTTTGTATAATGCCCAGGCCTGGTCTATATACAAATTTTGTACTGGTAGAAATATGCGGGTTATGGGGTATGATTTTTTTTTTTTACCTACATAGTTATACTGGTACAACTGCTAGTGTGGTTACACTGGTATTAACACACCAAATACCAGTATAACTTAGTCCCTTTCCCATACAGGGATAGCTAGCCTGGTATAAAGCACCTTTATGCTTTTATCACTGCATCCTCACTGGGAGACGTGCTGTTGTATCATTTTAACCACACTGGTATATTTAAAGCAGTGCAACTTGCATACCGAGAAGCCCGAAATAAAAAATGCGCACAGTAGGAGCACATGAGCCAGCGGTGGTTGCTAATGGCAGGCTAGAGAGAGATCAGCTCTGTGTTCACACTTTCATATTTACAGATGAGGGTGATAGCGCGGGGAGGAAGGGATCGAAGGCCCAGATAATCACACACACACACCCCGTTCCTTCCCTGTCTCAGTCACATACTCCTGGCTACGTGCTGGCTTCTTTATTTGTCAAGAGACGGCGCTTTTATTGATCAAGCATGAACCCAGTCAAACTTCCTGCCTGGGATGGGGTGAAGCTGTTCCCCTCCCTCCGACTTTTGCCCCGCACCCCTTCTGGCTAAGGCACATCACCTTGGATCTTCTCTGCTCTCCAACGCATGGAAATCGGACCAAGCATTCTTTGGGCACGAGGCACGGATCAGCCCCTTCTTTTCCCCATCCTGTTCTCGTCAAGACCACGCATTTCCCACCATGGGGTGTCAGCAAACACATATGCACACACCAGACCTAGGGAGAGCCCAGGACGGCCACTACGGGAATGCTGTGATTTCTACTTTATCCATATACCTTGACCATTAGTTCGGTGCTGTTCTCCACTGCCCCTTCTCCCCCTGAACTCATACCCAGCCGCAGCTGCATCTAGGGTGACGTTCTAGGGGCCACTTGTCCTAGCTTGGCATCTGCCCCTTGATTATGAGCACTTTGGAAAGAGCAGTGGTGGTTCCAGGGAGACCTGCTGCTAGACCACACTAAACCGCCCCCATCGATCCCCTCCATCTCCCCACAGCAGCACTCACATGGTGGAGCTCTGGCAGCTCTTCATGGACAGTCCCTGCTCCGCCCTCACCAGCCTTTGGTATGAAATCCCTGTGGGGAAAGAGAAAAGCAATTCACTGACGGCAACTTGGATCACACGGGAGCAAGAGAAGCCAGTAAATTGCTGGCATCAAGCGTGTCTTTTTAACATTTGCTGAACTGGCCGAGGTAAAGGCCAGGAGGGCGCCTGATCTTTTAAAATGGATTAGCTAGCATACGCTAACTTCACATCTTCAGTCCTCATCTAGACAAGGCCTGAGAGGTAACTTGCATTCAGAGGCTCATCCAACTCTCCAGGTGGAACCGATCATACCTGGGTAGGTGTGGGGTGGGGTGGGGTGGGAACAAAGCCTATGGCAAAGTGATAGGAGATGACATGCTAGCGGTGAGTTACCGGCCCTACTTCAACTGTGCGAGAGCTATGGAGAGGGAACGTAGGGGTGGTCAGGACCAGACAAGGATGAACGTGGGCAAGAGGCTGGAGTGATGGGATAGAAACCAAAGGAGATGGAGACAAGGTCAACCGTAAGCATGGAGCAGGTTGGGGAGCTCACACAGAGCAGGGAGAAGAAGTGTGAGGCGTATGGCAGTCAGAGCAGTGGGCTGGGTGTGAGGCGAGTATGAGACAGGAGAGACGGAGGTGGCAAGCAGGAGGCTGAGGGAGAAATCCCAGCAGCAGAGTGCAAGGGCGTGTTGGGAAAAGACGAGGACACAAGATCTGAAAGGCAGGTTGGAAAGCAGAAGACCCAGGAACAGATGCAGGGAGGAGGGGGCTATGAAGCTGGAGCAACTCCAGGAAGATTTGAAGGCAAGTCTAAACTATGTTCAGCTAACGAGAGAAAGCAAGGGAACGTGATGGAGAGCTGGGGCAGGGAGCAAGAGCGTACAAGAAGCACACAACAGAGAAAACCCAGTAGGTCACATCCCTCTGCCAGTGCCAGACTGTGCCCTGCGCCGTTTTCTACTGTTCTGTCCAATCTTCATTTACAGTGCCCCAGGATCCCCTTCAGCTGAGCAGACGGGGACCAGGAAGGTGAGTCACTGCTAAGGTGTAAGATGTGTGGCCTCAGCCGGGTGGCTGCCCAGGCCATCAGGATCACATGACCATGCAGTTCACCAATCTCACCCCATTGCACTGTCTATGCTCTAGCCTGCACCAGTCCACAAGAAGCCACATTCAGCCCAGCAGTGCTGAGCAGCTCTGCATATCAGTGTCAAGGACAGTCTCTAGGCGGATGGAGAACAGTCAGGTACCAAGGTCAGTGGGTTTCACTGTTCACTGGGTCTCTAAAGCGCCATGGAGGGACTCCCAAAAGCAAGCTCCACAGTCAGGTGAGGGAGAATTAAAGGAAACTAGCTCTTGATCTCCAGGCTTCAGGGCACCAGCTGATCAGCAGCAGGGAACCAGGATAAAATAAGGGGCTTTACACCAGGGTACAGTTCTGTCGCTGACGCCTCTGACATGGGTCACTGCTGCGGGCAGGACGTTGTCCAGTCCGGTGAGGCAATTCCATTGGCTTTAATAGGACCAGTCATGGGGGAACATAAGCAGGGAAAGTTTTCCTACACCACTAAGATTCGCACTATTGAACTGCAACCAGCAACCACCTGCAGCTTCCACTCGCTTCCCCAGGACATCCACGAGGCCTCACTAGACGGAGAAGACTTTGCAATGATTTTCTCTCATTTATTTCATTCAGCGTCTGTAACTTTAGGAACTAGGGGTCCCAGGTGCTGGGGGGAGGAGATGGGACAAAATTCTCTCTCTTACCTGCATCCCATTCCCCCCTTCCCCAACATGACTTCTGAAGTCTTCTCAGGTTGTATGTGCAAATTCAGCACCTACCCGCCTGCGTTCTCAGCACTGGGCATAGGCTTTTTATTTGTCCATAGAACAAGTTGCCGTGCAGGCAGCAGTCGTGCAAGCTTCCCCTCCCCCACACAGCTTCCCCCCTGAACCAGGAGCACCAGATGGGCACTCAGTCCATGTGGCATGCTCATGCCCGGCCACCCCCAATGAGCCTCAAGCATGCTGACAGCTTTGTCGATCTGGATTTGTGGCTCCTGGTAAGTGGGCTGAGACCTATCAAATCCATTTCAGCCAGGACACCAATCAGCTACCAGACACGGCCTCGTAAAGCCCCTGCAGCAGCGTCCCCTGATCGAGTGGTGCCTTCCCGTGCAATTTCCTGGGGTAGCCTGTGCGATCCAAGCTGATGTTTTGTTCATCGATTCATTTAATGATCGTGCTTTGCAGAGCAATCCACCACCCAGGCTCTCAGACAATACCAAGGTTTATTGAACTCTTGGCAAATATTGACAGCAGCTTTGTCTTGGCTAATCTTTACCTCTTGGCTTTGACCGCATAAGATTCCCAGGAAAGCGGAAGCATTTGGACAGTATCTGGTGATGCTGTACCACAAACAGCTCCGGAAGTGCCTGGCAAACAGAATGAGTCTATAAGGTCTTGACTGGATTTCCAATGGACAAGTGTCATCTCCACAAAGCCATCACTGTTACTGGTGCAAACTGAAAGTGGAAAGGCCAAGGATCGGCTGTGCCATGGAGAGAGAACGAGGCTCTGGTCCCTGAAGGCGGTCCTTCCAGCTCACGATCGGGGCACATCAGCACTGCCCTGTGCTTTAACTGTTTCCATGGCTGTCGAACCATCTGCCTTCTTGTAGGGTGTAAAGAGCAATTTGGCTTTAAGCCCCCAGCCAAGTTATTCTTGGGCATCAGGGGTGCAATGATGACAGCAGTATGCACTGAAGGCTCCTGGGGATCTCCCAGGGGTTTGCAGTTGTGTTTAAAACAGGCTTCCTGGACTGGTGTCACGCGATAACGGACCACAGAGATGAGGCTGGGAGATTCCACAGAAGTTCAGGGACAGCATCATCAATAGCATCACCAGACCAGCCACACGGTACTTCTAGAGCCCGTCCACACTACAGATACTGGACGGTTCCCGTCTGGTTTCAGCACAAAGTTGTCCAGAGGACAAAGTGCACCCAAACCTGATTCAGATGGGAGGCTTTTTTATCAGGACTGGGATTAGCCCTGGGACTGATTTCCAACCACCTTCTCCTGTTCCATATTGCACTGCCATGTTCCCCTGCGATCCCGCGGCTGCGTGAGTGCATGGAGCTGCCATAGCAGTAGGAACACAAACCACCCTCCCCAACATCTCCTCCCGCTGCCTGGGGGTCAGGTCTGCAGGACAAACACCCCAGTCTGAACCTCACTCTGCAGTCTGCCTCTCACTGGCACCACATACCCCGCCCCTGCTGGTCTAGGGTCCAGGAGAGACCCCTGTGAATGAAAGAAACTAGATTTGTCATCACAGCAAACCCAGTTTCCCGGTGAGCACCGTACAGTTCAGAGGGGGAAACATTAACCCTCTGGATACTGCACACACCACTCGGCAGCCTTCATCTGGCTGGCGGCGTGGAAGAGGCAGAGCCCAGAAGATGAAGGAGGCAACTGGTGGGCGAGGGCACGTCAAACTGACATTTTAAAACAGAACTTGTCATTTCGAGGAGGAGGTTATCACTAAGTCCTGCCTTCCTGCACGTCTTTGTCCCCCTACACACTCCCCACGCAAAGGCAGCCCTGAGAAATCAGCATAATCTCCATCCCAACACCACGGCTTTCGCGACACGATACTGGGACTTGTGCTGCCGTTAAACGGGGTCAGAATACACCATCTCCTGACAGCAGCATGTAGCCCAGCCCGGCTGTCAGTCAGAAAAAGGCATTCCCAAAGCACACTGCCCCCTGGAGAATACTGCAGTTTCCTGCCTTGCCAGAAGTTAGCACTGAGCAATGCAGCCCATCACTGCTCCCATGCAACCGAGCGTCACGCCGCAGCAAACAGGAACTGGCCAACAGCCTGCACCGAGTTACAGAAGACTTCCATGTTTTGCTGGTGCCATTTCCCAGCTGTCACTGTCTGGCCTCATTCTTTTTCCTTGTATCCCTCCAGTCCTCAATCACTTGCTTTCATGGGAGCAGTGCCCATTATGGGGATCAGCAGGTCTCCTGGCCAGTGCAGCCTGCTCTGTCGGGTTTGGTTCTCATTACAGGCAGTGTGGGAAACACCCTGGCCACAGAGATGTGCACAGCAGAAGGGCCGAGGCGGACTGATCATGATGAGAACACCGGAGCCAGGCAGCTTTCTTTGGGGACCTTCACAGTCTCTCTCTGGCCAAATCCAGAGCAATTTCCCACCTGCTCGCCCTCACTTTAGGGGTCTGGATAAAATGGGACCCAGTTCTGAACCATCCTTGGTTCTGACATTGCAGAATTGCAGCCCAGCTCTATGTGGCTTTGCCTTTCCAGAGACCAGGCCCAGGCAGATGAGTGGGAAGGGTCGGAGACCCCTGGGAAAGGTGGGGGATGCTTGGCCAGGTTTACCATCGCAGTGGTACCCAGGAGGGGCTGAACCCACTGGAGCTGGTTGCCCATTTAAGGTAAATGGACGTAAGCTGCCTTGCATCGACCTGACTCCGTAATGTAAACCAGGGCCAATCCCAGCCACTGGGCTGCTTCACTGGGAACCCTGTTTGGGAGAGCCTGAGAGCTCCAACCTTGCTGGCTGGGCCTCATTTGCCACCTCACTTAATACAATCAGTGCACTATTTGTAACATCATAGCCACAAGCCAGGAAAGGGCCTGAGGGCCCCAGGGCAGCTCTGAGCTGGGATGTGGTTTAGATGGAAGTTACAAAGATTTTTTTTTTTATCCTTTTGCTTCCCTCAAAAGCATCTTCTATCCACCCCCATTTCTGGTTCCTCAAATTTCACCCCCACTTAACACCTGGTTAATCTCTACTTAACCCCTTGGCACTGGCTGAAGAATCTTTGCTGATGCTGATAATTTGCTGATAATTAGCCTGCAGTTGTTGCCAGTCGCTATCACCAGCAGAAATTGGATCCCTGGGTAAGGTCACAGTTAAGAAGCACACAGTGTATTCCCCCACTGCCCTCCCAGAGAGCTTCCGCTCTGGAGTACGGGGCCTCCTCTGGCTCTGTCTGAGCTAGTATATAGGGTGTTAGCAAAGATGGGTGCCTCAGGGCTCATCTACACTACAGAACCTTTGCCAGTACGCCTAGGATGGCAGAGACATCAAGTGGAGACACAGCAGAGGCAGACAGAAGGAGTTCTTCTGCCACCAATAGCTACACCGCTTCCCCAAACAACATTAGCTAAACCGACAGATGCACTCTTCTGTCTTCTCTATACTGGGAGTTTTGCCAGCAGAGCTATGCTGGGTGTGATTTATTCATAGCTATGCCAGTAAAACTTTGCTGTGCAGACTACCGTGTCCACACTACCACTTATGTTGGCAAAATGTATGTCACTCAGGGGTGTGAAAAAACACCCCCCCCCCCCGAGAGACCTAAGTGGTAGTGTGCACAGAACTATGTCAGTCGGAGAGCTTCTCCTGCTGACATTGCTATCACCGCTCATTGGGGTGGTTTACTTATGTCGACAGAAGAGCTCTCTCCCATCGGCATAGAGTGGCTACACGGGAAATCTTACAGCGGCACAGCTGCATCGGGAAATCTGTGCCACTGTAAGGTCTCTAGTGTAGACATGGCCTGAGCGTTGCCAACACAGGTTTTCAACAGCATGTCCCCTAACCCTGCTCGGAGCTCATCTAATCCTGCATCAGCAATCAAACGGTGCCAAGGGGCGACGTGGTGATTAACCAGATGTTAAATGGGTGTGAAATTCTGCAATCTGTTCTAATACAGTACTGAAGAAAAATGATGCTCTGTGTCCCATCCTAATGCGTAAGACTCTTTTTAAATGACCTCTTCTTTTAATTGGAATCAGGCCATCCACCAGCATAGCCTAATTAAGACGATTCTACTGCATAAAGACAGATACTATTACTTGCTGCAGGTCTCGGCTGCAGCTGATCCCAAAGTCCAATTACACAGAGACAGCACCTCAGCCACAAAGCAGTAGCTGGGAGTTCCAGGGAACTGTATGAAAATTTTTTACAAAGCAGCACACTCAAAGACTACTGCCACCTTGATGGGAATGAATGGATTCACTGTTATAATCAAATTGTGCCGCTGAGTCACTTTTCCTTCTCAAAACAAAGTTCAGGGCTAGCTGGAATAGCAGCAGGGAGCAACCAGAGCTGTTTTGCCATGCAAAAGATACCCCCAGAACGAAGAGGCTGCAGTGGGAATGCTCATCTGCTTCGTTAATCTACCGAGATCAACATGTCTGTCTGAATTTAACATTCATGGAGACATGTCCGGTGCCATGCAATACGGTTCCTCTACATTACAGCATTAATGCTAAACACATGCCCCTGGACACACAACTGTGTCAATTCAGCTTTTCACCTCTGGAGGAGAGTTGGCTTCCAATCTGTGTGAGGGCACCAGTGAAATGAGTTCAGCAGTCTCACCCCGCTCCTCCCAGAAGACAAAAGCCCATTTACAATTGTATTGGAAAATACAGAGCAGATGGTAGCAAATGGACCCACAGTTTGCTGCATGGCTGCTGGTCCTGAGCTTTGCATGATTTATTTAAACGCAATGCGTGTGTAGGAGAGCAACACTGGGAGAATTTCAGAGAGAACATTGTGCATGCCTGGCCACTGTGGTGTGCATTTCTGGTTTGGCATGAAGAACAGTAAAAATACTTCACCCAGACTCTCTGAGGCTAAGTTAGCTGCACCCAACACCACAAAGACTACGGGTCAGAGGGACCTGTAAAACAATGGACCGTTTCGATTCCTACCTGGTGCCTTGAGTTCATCACTGATGAAGGTCAGTAGCTCCCGGTAGATGTTGCAGTAGGGCATAGGCCAGGTAAGGAAGGTGTGGTAGGTGCTAATGGCCTTCAGAAGCAGGTCAGAGTCTGGTGGGAAGTGAGGATTCTATAGGGGAAATAGAAATAGCATGAGGATTACAATCCAAGGTGGGCCAAGGACACAGTCATGGAGGCCTGTCCTTCCTCTTCGGCGTTGCCCCCCTGACACCACTTAGATTCAGATCCTCCCAGGTCCCAAGCTAGGCTCCCAAACTGAGCTGCTCGATAGCCCAAGTAAAAGAGGAGGAAGTTTCAGCGGCGAGTAGCATCATGGGAAAGCAGGTATGTGGGCTGGCGTTGGGAGGATAATAAAAAAACTCTCAGTCTCGATCAGACCAGAGGTCGTACAATCCACTCCCTGACTGTAGCTAGCACTGGATGCTTCTGAGGAGGGTTCAAGAAACCCTTCTCTGGACAACTACAGAATAACCTGCCTGTTGGGGTTGTTTCTGCCTAAGCGCCATCAGTTAGTGGCTTATGCTCCAAAGCAGGAGAGTTTCTCTCTTACTAAAGAAAACATATTCTTAGCAACCATGGATGTTCTCATCCTTTCAGATGCCTAGCCCTTTTATGAAGGGTTCTCGGCCTCCATGAGATCTTGGAGCAATGAACTGCACAGGATAATTATATATTGTGTGAAAAAAAGTATTTCCTTCTCTCTGTTTTAAATGTGTTGCCTTTGGGTTTCATTAGAAGTTTCCTTGGTTTGATTTATTATGAGAAAGAGCAAATGGGGCAGATTCACCTTCTATACACACGTTATTTTGTACACTTCTATCATGTCCCCTCTCATTTGTCCCCTCTCTAAACATAAATGGACCCAAACTTCTCAGTCTCTCTGACTTATGCTATTTGGTTGCTTCTTTCTGATCCCTTTCCACTTCTGCTAAATCTTTTTCCAGATGAGAAGACCAGGGCAAGGACAGTACTACAGGTGAAGATATCCCAAAAGTATAACTGGGTTATAAAAAGAACTAGATACGTTTCTGGAGGACAGGTCCATCAATGGCTATTAGCCACAATGGTCAGGGATGGAACCCCATGCTCAGGGCAACCCTAAATCTCTGACTTCCAGAAGCTGGGAGAAGAAGCCGGAGTGGATCTATCCAAAATGGACCTGTTCTGTACACTCCCCTGACAACCCGGTACTGGCCAATGTCAGATGCAGGAAACTAGGCTAGATGGACCCAGTATAGCAGTTCTTATGTCTTACATAACGACATTATTCTGCTTTCAGCTAGGGCAGTGCTCCAATTCTCAGCCTGTCCTTGAAGCTGAAGTTACAATCAGTTAAAAACTTTAGGACTTACACACAGAGCTGCAGAATAGAACAGCAGAGCCAATGGAGTGAGGAGTTCATAGTTGCATGTCTCTTGGACCTGCAGGAAATACACACGAGAAGAGGAGGATCAGCTGTGCTATTTGGTTACAGAAATACCCAAAAGCTATCAGGAGATGGAAGGAAGCTTTGTAGACAACCATGTGATTGCAAGAATTGCTCCTGTCCAGCACCCCACTCAACGACATCAATGCTAAGATTCCCATTGACTTCAACAGGCACTGCACAGGTATAACAGGACTTTTCACACCCCTGAGTGACATAGTTATACTGATATATGTCTGTAGTGTAGACCTGGCCTTAGGCTGGCTTAACTACGCCACATCTACGCTAGGGATTAGGTTTCCGTACCTCTGCTGGTCAGGAGCATGGATTTTTTTACATCCCTAACCAATGCAGCTATATCAACCTAGCTTTGTAAGTACAGACTAGACCATTGGCACAGCTCATCCCATCTTTGTCTACTCCAGGAAAGTGAGGAACATTAGAAAATGTGCTAACTGCAATCTTTAAATTAACACTCTGTTAAATGCTACTTAGCGCCCAGCGAGGATACAGATAGTCATGTTTAAAAATGTACATTAGCTGGTGCCAGTCAATCCTAGATTTCCCCTTGGAGGAATGAGCACCACATGAGGGCATAATGGAAAATATTTTTGCAACTATTCAAATTCAAAAGGGAATTTATATTCAGCCAAGTTTGTGACCCTCTACATTTTCTGTGTGAGGGAACTTTATTCACACTTGTTGCAATGTGTGCTGTGCATTGAATGTAAATCATGCAACCAGATGATAAACACCACCAGCTGACTTACATCACTAGGCAACATTGCGGAAGTCTGTAACAAAACTAATTATGGGCAATCTGCAGACTACGAATTATTCACTGAGGAAATTCACCAATAATTATGAATCCATACAGGAATAGCACAAGGTGTTCCTGAACAATTGGAGAAAAGGGGGGAAAAGAATAAAGATTAAAAATAATCAACTTATTAGTTGCCATATTGCCAACCCCAGCCATTTAAAAATCATGAATCAGGCCTAAAAAAAAAAAAAAGACATTTTTGGTTCATTTTAGTTCTTTTGGTTTGAGTCTTTAGGGTAGGTACATTTGGGTCACGTTTTCAAGATTTTCTCTTTAACTAGAAAGGCCAGAAACTTGTTACAAAAATGAAAGCTGAGATTCTCACGTACTCACATGAGTTTAGGAGCTGAGGCTGTAAGAAAAACATCAAATATTGCCAGACTCATGATAACATTGTGAGGTTTGGCAACACTGCAATGTGAATTATTTGCTCACTTGAACTCCAGAGTCCCTAGCACCACCTCCTACCAGGCTAAGGTCTCCCATCCAAGGCTTGAGGCTACTTAACTTGGGAGAGCTGATGGCCTCACATCAGAAGACAGACTTGCTGAAGGTTAACAGTTCAGCAACTCTGATCCTTCACTTACCATACTTAGCTGGACATAGCAAACCCTAGCAGCCTGCTGCTTACTACAGCTGTTAGCATTTGCTCAGTCTCTATGTTCCAAATGTATTTTTGGTTGCAAAGCAAACCAGAATAGCCCAGGCAAAGCTTCCATTAAAATAGCAGGAAGCCATCAATTCATTCTGAATTGGACAGGCTAAAAAAGAAAAGCTTGCAACAAGGGAGGGTTTCAGGAAGCCAAGGCTCATAAATCCTAGTGCACCAAACCAACTGCAGCCCTGCCCCTAGAAACATGCATGCCCAGGACTCCTGGAACTGTATGGCTGGGATCTCCCTTCCCCGGCTTCCCTCTGCACAATGGCCAGCACACAATGGAGAATGAGACTGGAATCTGTGCTTCTCCCCAAGTGCATAGGAGGGCGGTCGCTATTGTGGGACTGGAGGTCATGCACATAGAAGCACTTCAGGAAGTAGGAAACCTCTCCTTGTGTCTTGTGATGCTATTCAAAGTGCAGATGTTCAGGCTTGCTCTTTTCCCAGTGCACTACCACATCCCTTTTCTCTGCAGTTCCCACATGCCAGAAGCTGCTCTCCAGAGGTCTGACCTCAGACCAGCTCGACTATCTCCAGGCGCTGATGCTCAGTCACGTGCTATTACAACATCTGCTAAAAACTGCAAAATTCAAATAGTTTTGGGCACAGAGGCTGACACCTTTGCACGCTGACTGGAGCGGGACAAGCTGGAATGGGGCCAACTCACGGCAATCAGATTCACATTTGGGGGTTCGCACGCAGAGCTGGGTGCCTCCGGTGCTGAGAGAGAGAACACGGCCAACTGACCAGCAAGGCTGCAAGCCAGGCATCAGCTTCTCTTTCACTGGGCATAACATTCAGACTTCCTCCTGCTCACAGGCTTCCTTCCTCCACGGAAAGCAGAGACCTAGCCGCGAGAGCTCATGGGAAAGGTGTCAGGTTGAGCTACAGGTTCCATTCTTCCCAAGCACTGACACCCTGTTCATGCTATTGTGGCCGACCTTGCTGGAGGAACACGATGCTGCTTGGCATTTGGTAGCACATGTGTCTGTGCAGTCCACAAGTAGAGATGCAGCAAACCTCTCAGCTCAGGTGGATTGATTTATTTAACTGACAAGCATCTGCCTCGTTGCAAGCGGTGAACAGCTTATGATGTGAACAGCTTATGTTGTGAACAGCTTATGATGTGACTGAATTTGTTGTTTGAATTATTTGCCAGTTCCTGTCAGTAATTCTTAGTGTAGTCATAGAGTTTCAGGCCAGGCGGGACGGCCAGACCACCTACTCCGATCTCCTGTATACTGCAGGCCACCTGCACCCGCACACTATGCCCAACAACTGAAATCAGACCAAAGTCTTACAGCCCTCAGGAAACTAGACTATTCCGTGACACACAGAGAGAACAGGCGGGACTGAGGCGCACCAGGCCCAACAGCACTTAGTCATATTTCAGTTTTCATTCCACCTTCATCTCCACAGTCACCTGGAGATTGCTCAAGCGCGCCTTACTAAGGCCTCACCACTCGTGTGTGATATTTGAAATTCAAGCTGTGTTGGTTAATTCTGATTGGGCACAAGTCACACGGTGTTTCCATTGACAGGCTGGATGTGCATAATTCTTAGAATCAGGTGCCAGGATTTATTAGGAATTCAATGTTCATATTCTGCAAATGTTTTCCGATATTCACTTAAAGTTCCCCGTTTCCAGGAACTTTCCTACCAGCGACTGTTTGGGAGAACATTCACGGAGAGACATCACAAGAAGGACACAAAAGCCTTTGAAGGGATTTATCAGCACCGTGGGAACTGTGTTTTGCAGCATCAACCACCCAGCTCCAGTCTCAAGCCATGCTACCAACTTGTTCCTACTAAAGGCAGGGAGGGATCTGTGAACATGGTTCTAACACTATTTGCTTCTGCTCCACTAGGCACTATGCTGAAAGCCCTAAGGCCCAGGTTCTCAAAGGGATTTAGGCACCTAACTTCAAGGGGAATTAGGCACCTGGATACCTGTGAGGATCTGGGCCCAGCCTCTTGTCTAAGAAGGTGAGTGCACTCAACCTGGTTTGGAAGGGGTTTCACTAACACAGTCGCCTCTCATGTCTGTGAAGTCACCTAGCACCAACAGGACTATAATATGGAAAAGAACTAGTACCAGAAATGATGCAAATGCCCACAAATTCCTAGACTTCAAGTGCTCACGGAGATTATCACCGATATCACAATAGTGCCCAAAGATTCCAGTCAGGCTCAGGGCCCCCGTTGTGTTAGGTGCTGTACATGCATGTGCACGTGCCCTCTCTCTCTCTCTCTCTCTCTCTCACACTCACACTCTCCCTGTTTTGAGGAGCTTACTGTTAAACACAAAAAGAAAGTGTGGGGGAACAGGATACAAGATATAAGTAAAGTGCCTTTCCCAAAACCCACTGAAATCCAACTGGAATGTTTCCATTGATTTCAGTGGGATTTGGATCAGGTTCCAAAGTGATGGCAGGGAGCTCCATGCTAGTGCAATAGTCCCAATGCTAGTACAACAGCCCTCACCTTGAACCTGGGCCATCCAGCTCTAAAAGCACCAGCTGCTACATCTTGAGCTACAGAGCCAGGGCTCCCTTGTGTGGCCTGTAACAGATTCAGATCCCCTGCAGACTGGGCACAGAGGGAATCTTGTAACATACTCACCAGTGGGTTACCCTAGCATTTCAGATAACCCCAGCCTAAAGCCCTTCACACGTGCATCCAAATTATAAAGTACCTGGGGGAAGGGGCTTCTTTACAGACTTCAGAGCAGGACCCCCTGCCAGACTCCACCCTAATGACAACAAAGCACCCGTTGCCCCCTTCGCAGAAGCCCTCAGCCTCCTCCCTGCTGGGGCATCCTTCATTCTTGCTGGCAGGGCCTTACCTCTTTGGTTTTCTGCAGGATTTTCTCCAGGAGGATGAGGTAGTTTCCTGCATCTCGGCTGACCAGCTCCTGCAGGCTCCAGCAGTTCAGACACAGCCCAGCTATCAGAGAGAGAAAGGAAAACAACATATCAAATGCACCAGGAACTCCAGAGGTGGCAGTGGAGGTGCACAGAAGGAACCGCTAACACGTGGAGTATGGGGCTAGCACTTTGTGTCAGTGAGAGCTAGAAACCCAGAGTATTCATTCTATTCTGTTCTACAAGGTTCTTATCCTTCTCTCATTGACACAGTATCTGAGTACCTTCCACTCATGCATTAAGTGACATGACTAATGTCTGTCACGTGTGATTCATTGGGAATTGTTTTGGCAGTGTCCACACTACTCTCTGGTGATATCAGGGAAGGCAAGTCAGGGAAGTGCACCTGGTACTTGGAGGTTGGGAGGTTTGGGATGGTCCTCAGTTCCTGGAGGAGTCTGTTCCACAGTCTGGGACCGGCCCTGCGAAATCTCCATCTCCTACACAGATGAGCTTTACATTTGCAGTAGAGCGCTCCACTGTACCAGAGCAGCAGTGGTGTCACCCACACTCCTCATCCAGGAACCTTAGGCTCTTTTAAATGCTCCGGGCCCTGGCCCCTGAGCACCTTGAAGGACTTGAACTTGGCCTGATCACGATGGTATGTACGTGGTACGAAGGTCATGAGGCAAGTAACTCCTATTGTGGCCATCCAGGTATTTAATATCCCTAAATTCCAAGTCTCACACCATTATTACCATTCACCTTCCCACCTATACAGCTAGCAGGTAGGAGAGCAGAGATCTTAGAGAGAGAAGACCCAAAGAGTGAGCTGAAGGCAGAGTCCTCAGACAGAGAATGCCTCCAATACATGGATACTGCCACTAATCTTATCCAAGAGACCTAGAAAGCCGTCTCAGATAACTACCTTCACAGAGGCCTGTACACAACTTATTTCTGCCCTGGTATTAAATGATTTCTGAAGGAGAAGATGCAAGATTTATGAGATGCTGAGGGAGCGGAGAAAGGTCACAGAGGGAGGATAAAGAAGCCTCTATCCAGACCAATTGAAACTACATCACCAGCAGAATACATCTCCTGACACTTGCTTCCTTCGTTATCAATTCACAGCCCTAGCGCTGACAACGGCGCGGGGCATTTCCCAGTTCCTTAGTTCTTCCTGCGTCAGCAACCAATCAGATGGTCACCCAGTCCCCAACTCCTCCCAGGCAGTCGCTGAGGAAATGCTCGGTGCTAAGACAGCCCCTGACCCCCTCCTGCACTCCTAACTGAGCGGTCCCAAAGGAAGAGATGCACTTGCTGGCTCGGCTGGTTTTGTATTTCAGCAGAGCAAAGATGATTCCAAAGAAAGCGACTGGTGCAGCAAAACTGCTGCAGGACGCCTGCCCTGTGACCTACGAGGACCTATGTATCATTTACACAGCCCCATAGAGTAAGGCCGCCCGGGGAACGGAAACACCATACACTAGAACAGCCTGTGTGAACCCTTTCATTGCCAGTCCTCCCCACTCCTGCTCATACCATCAACCATTAACATTCAGTGGCTTCGCTACCTACCTGGGCCACTGAGCAGTGGAGCTGTTGTTACTAGCAAAGTTATTTCACTGAGAAACACTCATGGAATTTCAAAGCGCAGCCTTGCTCTGAAAAGTTATTCTGAAAAGGGGTACGGTCGGGCTCCTTATTTACTGGATCTCTATGACTCTGGATCAAGTATCATCAGCTGGCAAGGAAAAGGTATTTTTTTCCTAACTGCCAGCTAGGGTGACCAGACAGCAAATGTGAAAAATTGGGACGGGGGTGGGGAGTAATAGGAGCCTATATAAGAAAAAGACCCAAAAATCAGGACTGTTCCTATAAAATCGGGACATCTGGTCACCCTATGGCCAGCTCACCCTGCAAGTCTGAGTCAAGTCTGGTTCTTTCTATGTCATGCATCATTGCCAGGCATCTTGACCCAGCTGTGGTATATTATTACTCTGGTTAAGCTATGCATGTCTGCCCCTAGAAGGAAAGATGCTGCCATAGGAACTGAATTAAACAATTGAGTAAATAATGTGCAAACCAAACAGCTCCCTCCCCAATAGCTGCAATGGCTTTACAATGTAAACGGCAGTGAACCATATTATGGGCTCTAATGTCAGCAGCAGGAGTCTGAACACAGCAAGAGAACAGGTGTGAAGAATAAAAGAGCCCCCCCAGTCATTGTTCTAACTAAAACCTTTGCAAGTTGCTTCAGGACTCAGAGGCTGAGATTTTCAAAGCCACCAAAGGGTGTCCAGTTCCTATTAATTTTATTTTGAAAAGCTTGATCATAATGCCTCAATAGCCTGTTGTTTTGGAACTAGTCTACATGCCCAAACCAGACCCTCTTGTCTTAATGATGAGAAGAGCTTGAATAAATGGTTTAACATAAACACTGGTGTTGAAGCAGGATACATTCGCTCACCTCTCCTGTTTGTCATTGCCACTAACTTCATGACGAGAAGCGTGGATGAATACAATACAAGCCTCATGTGGGTTAACTACAGTACGTTCGAAAATTTAGGTTTTGCTGGTGACACAGCTCTTCTAAATGGCAGCTCCACCAATATGTAAGCAAAGAACGTCCAGCGGCGCAAGAAAGATGGATTTAAAAATCAGTTAGGAAAAAACAAATCTAATGAGAACCCCAGCAACTCCCAACTCCCGGGTTACATTAAAAGGCAAAGGAAGGTAAGAGTTCACATGTTTTGGCAGTAACATGCAAGCCAGTGGGGATGTCCAGGAAGAAATAATGTCACAACCTGGCACTTCACCAGTTTAAACAAGATTTGCTCATCAAAAATCTACCACTTAAAGACGAAACTACAAATCTTCAACTCCAATGTCACTGCCACCTTAACATACAGATGTGCAAGCTAGAATTCCTCCCAAAGGTACCGACATCTCAATGCCTTAGAAAGCAAACGCCTTAGGTATTACATACAAATACAGTTGAACCCTGTTATCTCGACGGCCTAGGGGTTTGCCAAAAGCCGTCGAGATAACCAATGATCGAGATAAACCCCTATCCACCCCCCACCCCCTCCCTGCCCCCTTACCGCGCTGCCTGCACGTGGCTGGATCCGGCAAAGCGGAGCCGGGCGGACGGGCGGGCGGCGAAGCGGAGCCGGCGGGCGGGCGGCAGGCGAAGCCGGGACCAGGTATGTGGGGCGGGGACGGGCAGGGACCAGGTATGCGGGGCCGGGGCGGGGACAGGCAGGGACCGGGTATGCGGGCGGGGCAGAGCCGGGACCAGGTATGTGGGGCGGGGACGGGCAGGGACTAGGTATGCGGGGGCGGGCGGGCGGGGAAGCGGAGCCGGGCGGACGGGCGGGCAGCGAAGCGGAGCCGGCGGGCGGGCGGCAGGCGAAGCCGGGACCAGGTATGTGGGGCGGGGACGGGCAGGGACCAGGTATGCGGGGCCGGGCGGGCGGGCGGGGACAGGCAGGGACCGGGTATGCGGGGGCGGGCGGGCGGGGAAGCGGAGCCGGGCGGACGGCGAAGCGGAGCCGCGGGCGGGCGGCAGGCGAAGCCGGGACCAGTATGTGGGGCGGGGACGGGCAGGGACCAGGTATGCGGGGCCGGGCGGGCGGGCGGGCGGGGAAGCGGAGCCGGGCGGGCGGGGAAGCCGGGACCAGGTATGTGGGGCGGGGACGGGCAGGGACCAGGTATGCGGGGCCGGGCGGGCGGGGAAGCGGAGCCGGGCGGACGGGCGGGCGGCGAAGCGGAGCCGGGCGGACGGGTACGCGGGGAACCGCGGGGCTGGGGAGCCAGCGGCTGGGGACACGGTGGGTCGGGGACGCGGGGAGCCGGGCGGCTGGGGACGCGGGAAGCGGGCGGCTGGGGAACCGCGCCGCTGGAGAGCCGGGGAGCAGGCGGCTGGGGACACGGTGGGTCGGGGACGGGCTCGAGATATTAGGGTTCGGCGAATCGACATAACGGATGAGAAACCCATAAGACAAAGAGGGAGTTTGGCGGTTCCACTTGTAAACCGTCGACTTAATAGGATTGGCAAGTTAACCGAGGTCGACATAAATGGGTTCGACTGTACTAGGTATTCACTTGAATGAATTTATAACAAATGTCGAGATCCAGCGGAGTGTTCAACAACCCCTTATCACTAAAGTTACCCAAAAAAGATGGAAATAGCTCATGTTAAGAATGAAGCCAGAGCGTCTGCCATTGGGTAGGGAATGTGCAAAACAGGCCGACTGAAAGAATCCCTGTGTCGGACAGAGAGGAAAAACTTCAGGGACCTAACAACGTGGCGGACAAGCAAAGAGCAGCCCAGGACAGACAGAGATGGTGGTTTATGCCCTAAGTGACATGTGACAGCACAAGAAGGTTTTAGACTGGTACGCTGGGTGTAGCTGGATTCTGACTGTCTGGCTGTCAATGAAGTTACAGTCAAAGTCCTATGCAGCACATTATGCAGTAGGAACCTATGTGGCAGAAACCCTTGAATTATGCCACCGTTTGCTCCACTAAGCCCTCTCCTCCTTACTGCTTTGCTAAGTCCCCAATACCCCTTTCTCCCTCAATATTAATTTAATTTACAATTCAAGGTCAGTTGGACATTCCCTCTAATTTGTCAGTGGCTGCAGATTTTTGCACTGAACACACTGGACTGCTTTGTAGAGGCTGCTGGGTAACAGGGGCAGAGGTTGGAAGTTTCTTTGTACTGGAGAGGTAGATGCAGCTCCTCTTTCCCTCCCCTTTCTGGGTAGAGGTTACTCCAAATTTGGAGGTGGGAGGGTCTGAATTCCTTGTTTTCAACCCCCTTCAAAGCTGAATAGCAACCAATCATCCCATTGCTCCCCACTGGCAACAACTGGCAGGCAAATATATTAGCTTAACCTTTTTAATAAAATGATTTACAGTGAAATACTTGAAATGCCAACATTATCTTTCATTAATGCCAACATTAGCCTTCAGGGTTAACGTCCCTAAACTGAGATTATTGGGGCAGTTCCCACCTCTTAGCTCTTTTGTTTCAGAAGATTTGCACAGGTAGCACTACATCATTACCCATGGGTCACATTTTGAAGGTTTTCTTCACAGCCTTTAGTGGTTAAACACATTTAAGAAAGAAAGAAAGAAAGAAAGAAAGAAAGAAAGAAAGAAAGAAAACTGATTCTGGAAGAGAGTTCTGCATATCCAGTAAGGAAGACAATTATGCATTAACTAAAGTGGCTGCACAATCACATTATAATATACAACAAGGAGTCTTGTGGCACCTTAAAGACTAACAGATTTATTTGGGGATAAGCTTTCGTGGCTAAAAAACCTCACTTCTTCCTTGTTGTTTTTATGGACATGGCTCCCCCTGATACTTGATTATAATATACAGTATCCCAGTTACGCTTATGTCAGTGAAGTTCCATAACTGCAGGAGCCAGACAGGTTTGTCCTGCTTTTAGGCACAAATTCCATGTGCTAACGGTGATAAGACGCCCCAGGCTGCGGATTTCAGGGAGGTTGCTTCATCTTTTGGGTGGGCAGGACACCACACTGTGAAGACCCAAGATTTAGGGGCGGGGGGAAGGTTGGGTCAAGAAAAAGCATGTTGCAAAACCCCAAATTTCTGACCAGCTCCAATCCATTTAGATCTGCTTTAAGGCGGACAGAGAGATTGACAGCATGAGCAACTTCCCTCTTCTGATCTAAGAGGTGATTGACAAATAAACACCAAACAGCTGCCTCATTCAGCGAGCCCTGAATCAGGCAAGGGGCTGCAGAAACAACATAGAATTTCAGGGCAAAAGCCCTACCCACTAGGAAGATAAATAAAGTTGCACTTGTAACCTGACCTTTGGCATTGCCCAACTTCTGCCTGGTTTGCTTACAACATTAGTGCTCTCAATGTGGTATTGTTTATGATCTGATCCGTGTACATAGGAGGCATAGCCAGCAACTCAATAGTTAATTCAACAATGTTTCAGTTTTTCATTCAAGGGTACCTCTGACCGGCTTTTGTCTCAGAACAGAACACATTTCCTGAACTTCACTACTCTCTTTGCTGGGCTTTGGTAAGTCTCTGTAATCAAATCTTTCACACAGTGGGGTTTCCCTCTGTCATCGTCACCCTAGACAGCAGCACCTTCCTGGGAAAGTCCCAGGACACAAAAGATTTTCAAGAAAGTTGCTGTCCCAAGAGTGGGGCCCAGAGCTGCTGGGAACCTGGCTGATTTTGGCAAAGCAAGAAGGATGTTAGGATCGGGGACAGGTTGGGGCAAAGACTGGGCACGATCTGGACTGATCTGGATGCAAACCACCCTGCTTTCAGCTAGACTGATTTGGACAGCAGGGGTCAGGCGGGTTTGCCTATTGCTAAGGCAAATCAGGCTGTTTGGAACAGATGCCTTTGAGACCAGATGCCTCACTGTCAAGAAGGGAAAAGTCCAAGGCAACAAAGTGGAATTTGCAAAAGCAGCGGGGACTGAAATACACCTCGGTAAATTGCCGGATGAGAAGAACTCCATTTCCTGTGCGAGCACAGCCACAAGTACAAATAACCCAACAAGGTGCATGCTCTTTCCTTCCTCTCATCACTAGCAAGAGAGAAGGAAATCACAGTGCTGGCTGGCTGCTTTATTCTGGACTGAATGAGATGGGGGCCAGGGGGCTGGATTCCTTCCGAAGGGAGAGAGACGACAAGCTCTTAGAAAATGGACAACAGGGAAGGTGAGGAAGGAGGGATGAGGGTGGGGGCTAAGGCAAGTATCAAAGATGCAGAGCTGGTTTGAGATCACATGGGCCACTCTTGTAATCACAGGGTCTCCCAGAACGTAGGGCCAACCCCACGATAATGCGGCAAAGCAATATTCAAATCCCACCCCAGGAGATAGAGTGGAACCTGTTTGATAATCAAAGTTTCCTCGTTACAGCAGGAACGCAGATGACTCAGGCAGAGGGGACGGCTGCTGCAGAGCTTAGGCCAGCATAACTCCATGGGACATCCGCAGCCTTCAGTCACCAGTTTGGTAAGCCAGGGCAGTGCTGTGTCCCTGTTAAAAATATATTCAAGCAAAAGCATTCCAGCTCTGAAATCCGCGGGAAGCCAGGAACATGTGGCCCGGTGAGGCAGTACTGTGCCAGCAGTGACCACCATGGATTCAGGGTCCCAGGCCTCTGCAGGAATTCTGGACTCCGACCACCATCACCATGTTACTTCCACACCAGCTTTGCATCATGAGTATCCAGGACCTTGACATGAGTGCTGGAGAGCCCTGGATCTCTAACCCTGTCACCCCACCCTACGGCTATATCTAGACATGAACATGCTGCCTATGAGGATTGGTCAGAAGATCATAGGCTACCTTTAAAGCAAACGGGACATTTAGTCACAAACTCCACTTCCTTCTGCAGGTGTCATCGAGGGGTGCAATGCAGTCTGCCGAGAAGGGAGAGCGGAGCACACCTCAGCTCTGCTGCCACAGGAGGGTATTTTTATGAAATACAGCATAACGCAATTCAGTGTCCTGTAATTCGAGATGTATCTGCTGTAACATGTAGCCAACATATCCCAGTCATGCCAATAGCACCCCCTTTCTGCAACTCTTGTGAACAAGCCTTTAAAGTAAGGCCACAAGCACCCAGCACGTGACCATTGCACCATCGCCACATAATTAATGAACTTGTTGGCTAAGGCTGAATTCTTGCCCTCACATCCCCCCATTATAAGCCACTGTTCCCAGGCAGCTTTTTGCCTTTCCTGGTGTAACAAGTCCCAAGGGTTTTCTTTGGGGATTGAACTCTGGACCTAAAAGCAAAGGCCACCCCAGTCATAGACTCCAAGGCCAGAAAGGACCATTGTGATCATCTAGTCCAGGGGTCGGCAGCCTTTCAGAAGTGCTGCGCCGAGTCTTCATTTATTCACTCGAATTTAAGGTTTTGCGTGCCAGTCATACATTTTAACGTTTTTAGAAGGTCTCTTTCTATAAGTCTATAATATAGAACTAAACTATTGTAAAATAAATAAGGTTTTTAAAATGTTTAAGAAGCATCAAATGCAGAGCCCCCCAGACCGGTGGCCAGGACCTGGGCAGTGTGAGTGCCACTGAAAATCAGCTCATGTGCCGCCTTCGGCACACATACCATAGGTTGCCTACTCCTGATCTAGTCTGACCTCCTGTATAGCACAGGCCAGAGACCCGCCCCCAAAATAATTCCTAAAGCTGAGTTTTTAGAAAAACCCTCCAATCTTGATTTAAAAATGGTCAGTGATGGAGAATCCACCATGACCCTTGGTAAATAGTTCCTATGGTTAATTACTCTCACTGTTAAAAAATTATGCCTTATTTCCAGGCTCAATTTGCCTAGCTTCAACTTCCAGCCAATGGATTTTGTTATACCTTCCTCTGCTAGATTAAGGAGCCACTTTTAAACATTTGTTCCCCATATAGCTACCTATAGACTGTGATCAAGTCACCCCTCCACCTTCTCTTCGTTAAGCTAAATAGATTGAGGTCCTTAAGTCTCTCATACTATAAGGCAGGTTTTCTAAACTTATAATTATTCTTGTGGCTCTTCTCTGAACCCTCTCCAATTTATCAATGTCCTTCTTGAATTGTGGGCACCGGAACTGGACACAGTATTCCAGCAGTGGTCGCACCAGTGCCAAATAGAAAGGTAAAAACCTCTCTATTACTACTCCAGATTCCCCAGTTTATGCATCCCAGAATTGCATTAGCTCTTTTGGCCTCAGCATCACACTGAGAGTTCATGTTCAGCTGATTATCCACCACAACCCCCAAATCTTTTTCAGGGTCCCTGCTTGAGGATAGAGTCCCCCATCCTGTAAGCATGGCCTCTATTCTTTGTTCCTAGATGGATACGTTTACATTTAGCCATGTTAAAATGCATATTGTTTGCTTACACCCAGTTTACCAAGCGATCCAGATCATTCTGTATCAGTGACCTGTCCTCATCATTATTTACCAGTCACACAGTTTGTGTGTCATTTGCAAACTTTATCGGAATGATTTTATCAGGTCACTGATAAAAATGTTAAATAGCATAAGGCCAAGAACTGATCTCTGCGGAACCCAACTGGAAATATACCAAGAGGAGCAAATCACCTTAGGTGGGAGACCAAACCTGAAAATGTGATTTTCCCAACAAAGCCACAAATGCATTAATAGAATTTTATCAGTGTCAATGGTTTGCAGCCAGTGACGAATGCTATAATCACACCTTAATTCACGGTTATTGGGCTCAATACAGAGGTAGTTGGGTGAAATTCTATAGCCTGTGTTATGAAGGAGGTTGGACTAGCTGATCTAATGGTCCCCTCTGGCCTTAAAAATCTTTGAATTTCAGCCTGCCGCGGTCCAAATGCATGACAAAGACCCATAGTGAGGGGCACAGAAATTATTCACGCAGGAAACTCACAATGCTCGGGGACCCGTCCTTTTAGGGTATCTATCTGACTTTTGCACCATGGTTCTTCATTTCAGATGTAAATAATTCTCAACATAATAAGTGAAGGAGGCCAGATGTGTGCGGTGTGTACTTAACTTTGAGTCTATAATGAGGGACATCCCTAGAAATGAGGCGCGCTGGTGATACATGTCTGCAATCAGTCCGTCATTCTTAATGAAGTGCCAGCCCAGGCAATGTGTGAGCACTGGAGTTGGTAGAGCGAACACTCCTTTCCTTACCAACCTAAGCCCATTAGCCAGGCAGGGCCTACCCAGCTCAGGATCAGGCACTTGCCAGCTGAGGGCACTGAAAAGTTAAATACAAAACCTGTATAATATCCTAAAGGAAAACGTTCCTTCTTCTTGGGCATGCAGGTGGGCTGCCTATTTCTCTCAGTTGGATGAGATGTGCAATCTGAAGCAATGAGAGCCCGTTTACATTGCTCTACAGCACACTGATTCTGGGCTGACCTCAGTGCAGGAGCGATGAACGCACTGCAGAGAACAGACGCTATATATAAGCTCGCACAGTGACCTAGGACTAGTCCTTCTGCTCCAAAACCACACATCTCTGCCACCTAAACTATAGAAGACCCCAAAACAGGGAAGTTGGAATCATGGTGGAATGTCCTATAGCCTGTCTATGGGAGGTCATTAAAGGGTAACATCACCCACGCACACTGAGTTGGAGCATTGTAGTGCAGTCACTCCGGCATACACAAAGAATTAAGAAAGGCAAGAAGGTGGTGAGGCCTGGAAGGGTATCCCAGTAGCTCTGTTCCCTCTTTGGACACACTATGCTGGGACAAATGCAGAGCAGCAGCAGGGTTCTATAGAGAGCTGTCCATTACAAAGCATCTCTTGCTGATTTTATTCTCAAATCCAGAGAATTCAGATGCAGTAGCTCCCATAGCAGTTTGGACTGTCTCCAGTGGAGATAATCTGCTACAGGATGCAGGCACTGCAGGGAGAAAAGATCATTTAAAAATCTTAGCCTGTTCTGCTGCTTTATTGCACCCTAAATGCTTCCTTACAAAATTAAAGTAGCATCAGGTCATGGTGGCATCCAGGAACTCCCAGGGTCCATTCCCACCAACCTCACGGGGTACTGGGCAAGTCAACTTTCAGCCTGATTTTCCTAGTCTGTAAAATGGGAACATCACACAAGGAGCTGCATTCACGATTTCTAAATCAGAGGCTCAGAACCAGAGCACACAAACTACATTGGCCCAGTCAGAGCACTGGTGCTTGACTTGGTGGTGATAACCTTTCAGACACTGCTGAAGTGCGCTACACGTACAAGTTACCCGTACTTCACAGACATTAATTAATCCTCACAAGACCCTTGCGAGTTTAGTAGGCAGGTAAATATGAGAAAACAGAGACAGATTAGTTAACAGCCTTGTCTTCAGAAGTGCTGAGCGCTCCTGAGTCCCACGGTAGTTCAGCATCTTTGAAAAAAGCCAAAGTCATCAGCCACTTGCTGAAGGACAGCAAGTCAGTGGAAGAAGTGGGATTAGACCACAGCGATCCTCACTTTCTGACCCAGGCTCCAACCAGCAGACCACACTGCCTCCAACACCATGTCAGGATAGGTCGAGCTGTTTTTTGCAGCTAAGGGTATGTCTATACTACCAGATTAGTTCGATTTAACTTAATTCGAATTTGTGGAATCGACTTTACAAAGTCGAATTTGTGTGTCCACACTAAGGACACTAATTCGACTTTGTGAGTCCACACTAACGGGGCAAGCGTCGACACTGGAAGCGGTGCACTGTGGGAAGCTATCCCGCAGTTCCCGCAGTCCCCGCTGCCCATTTGAATTCTGGGATTTCCCCACAATGCATGCTGGGGGGAAAAATGTGTCGAGGGTGGTCTTGGGTAACTGTCATCATCAACGTGCTTTCGGATGTCTCAAGGGGAGATGGAGGAGCTTACTGACTCGCTCGGATCTCAGCGAAACCAATATCCCCATTGTTATTGCAGCTTGCTGTGTGCTCCACAATCTCTGTGAGAGCAAGGGGGAGACCTTTATGGTGGGATGGGAGGTTGAGGCAAATCGCCTGGCTGCTGATTATGCTCAGCCAGACAGCCGTGCAATTAGAAGAGCCCAGCGGGAAGCGCTGTGCATCCGGGAGGCTTTGAAAGCTAGGTTCCTTAGGGAGCAGGGTAACCTGTGACTGTTCAGTTTCTTTACAGAGAAGCTGAACCTGCCCCTGCTTCAGTTACTGTTGACTTTCTTCTGTGGTTACATACCTCATTCACCACGTTTCCCCCCTTCCAACACACGTTTAAAAATAAAGTTAATGGAACATTGTTAATTAACAACGTTTTCTTTATTAATGAATTCGCGTTAAAGGGTTGAAACAGGGACGCAGACTGTGGTGGGTAGGGTGTGCAGTGATGTTAACACCGCTTCTACACTCGAGGAATGATAGGCTCCTGCTCCTAGAGCGGTCTGCAGTGCCGGACTGGTTGTTTCAACGGAGCCTGCCATCCCTCCTTTTTGGGACTCTGTGTGCGGGGGCTATATGACCTTGTGGCGGGGGAGGACGGTTACAGATTCCCCTGCTGCGTGGCTCTGTGGTCCGGGACAAGGACCACTGCATAAGTTCTGTAACCGCCCTCCCATTCCACAAAGTCATGTACCCCCCACCCACACAGAACATGGAAAACACCTCCCAGACCAACCAGGGTGCCTACTGACTGCACTGTGTGTGTGACCTGCTGTTGATCCTGCCCCCATGTCTGTACCCTGGTAAAGGTGACTGTCCTATGCAATTAACAACCCCCTTCCCCCCCTTCACAGACAGTCTTCTGCAGAAAAACTTGACGGAAATAGTAATTAACAGCAAACTACTTTTAATAATCAACTACACAGTTAGGGGATGAAATTGGGATTGGGGCTTCGGTGAGCCAGGAAGGGAAGGACTTCTCAACATTTAGGGAATGAGAGCCTTCTTGTATTTGTGCACTCTGCAGGGGTGCAGTGACAGTTTTCACGGCTCCTGTCGCCCCTCCTTCTTGTTACTTTGGGTGAGGGGGGTTTGGGACTTTGTGGCAGGGGAGGGTGGTTGCAGATACAGTGCAGGGGGACTCTTTCCTCCTGCCTGCGGTCCTGCAGAACATCTACAAGGCGCCGGAGCATGTCAAATTTTCCCTGGGCATTTCCTGTGTGGCTGGTCAGAACATCCAAGCTCGGACTGCTGTCCAGAGCATCGACAGAGTGGTGCACTGTGGGATAGCTCCCGGAGCTACTAAGATTGATTTCCGTCCACACCTAGCCTAATTCGACATAGCCATGTCGAATTTAGCGCTACTCACCTCGTTGGGGAGGAGTACAGAATTCGAACTAAAGAGCCCTCTAGGTTGAACTAATTAGCTTCCTGGTGTGGACAGGGGCACGGTTAAGTCGAATTAACGCTGCTAAATTCGACATAAACTCCTAGTGTAGACCAGGCCTAAGAAATTAACAAGAAAGTCCAACAACTTGTGACTGAACAGCCAATCCCAGAGAAATCTCACTTTCGTACAGGAAACAGAGACTCACCAGCTGCTCTTTGGGGCAGAGGCCATCATTTTTGGTTTGTTTGTACAGCACCTAGCACAATTGGGTCCCAGTCCACGACCGGGTCTCCTAGGTGCTAGGGTAATACAAATAAATATTACAAACACTGAGTTTGGACTAGCGCCTGAAGCACGCTACATAGGCTTGTACAGAATAGCACCTTGAAATGTTTCTGCTTTGATCTCCAGTGTCAACAAAGATTACAACATCACACCTCGAATCGAGCAACAGCCAGGCCAATATCAGGGCCGGGGGAGGGGGGAGGTGGCTAGGAAGGATGAGGCTTGAAGGTTTCTTTTCTCAGAATTACACTGCAATACTTGGCATCAGCACGCCTCCTCCAGCGGCTGCTACCTCCTGAATTCTGCAGCTGCGGTTAACGCTTCCCCTTTGCTTCTTGTTAAAAGGGACAACTGTCAACTTCAAAAAAAAAATAATAAACCAAACTCGCCACATGACTCTGAGCCAGCTGGTACAAGTGACACCCAGGATCAGTAGAACAGACAGGTTGCCAGAGTGAAAAACATTTGTCTATTTTTTCACTTTGTTTCCATTGGGCACTTGATGTCTCACTGTGACTAAATCAATTCACTGTAATAATTTGCCTGTGTGTGTGAATCTTTAAAAAGTCTTGTAAGTTAAAGGAACATTGGGAAAAATTTTCAAAATGTGTCTAAGTCCCACTGAAAAAAAAATCAAGTCAGTCAATAGGACTTAGGTGCTTTTGAAGACTGCACTCATTGTCAGGGTTCACATCACTAAAATGTGTCCTAGTCCCCTCCCCTGATTTTTGTTCCACTGAGTTCTAGGTACATCTCTCACTTCTCCCCACAAGTCATATATTTCAGTGGGCTTTTTTCTTTGATCTAAACAAAAGAATAGCAGTAGCCCTGTATGCAGGGGCAGCCCCATGCTAAGCCAGTCACTCACTATGGAGCAAAGGCTTGCAAGCATAGTACTGGAAAATAAAATACAGTATTAAATATGCAGGCATGCAGAAAATTATCTGTGATCATAGAATCAGGATCAGGTATACCTATGTTTCCAGCACAAACAGTAATTGCTTTCCTTTCAAGTCAGTTACTTATTTCAGATTAAGAAACACAACAAAAGCAAGAAAGAGCCAAAATAAATTGGCAAAGCAATTAATAAAGGGTGCAAAAAGCATCAATGCAAAACTGTGGCCAGTAGGCTTAAGGTTAAGAAGGAATTCTTTAAATATATATTAGGAATAAACAAACTCCTTGCAATAGTATAGGTCTGATACTAGAGAAGGATGGCAAAATTGTCACTCATGGTGCAGAAAAAGCAGAAGTGATTCAATAAATATTTCTGTTCTGTATTTGGAAAGAAGCAGGATGGTGAATTCATATACCACAGTGATAATGAAATGCTTTCTATTCCATCAGTAACTAGAGAGGATGTGAAAGAATTGAGGATGTTAACGTTATTTTTTTTTTAAATCGGCAGGACCAGAGAAGTTGCTCCCAGGAGTAGCAAAAGAATTGGCTGATGAGCCTTTGAAACCATTAATAGTAATTTTTAACAAATCTTGGAACACTGGGGAAGTTCTAGAGGACTGGAAAAAAAGTAAATGTTTTGTCAATATTTTAAAAAGGTAAACAGGAGGATCCAGGTAACTATAGGCCAGCTAGTCAGATACTAATGCTCGCCAAAATCATGGAAAAACTGATGTGGGATGCAAATTGGTAAAGAATTAAGAAATGGTAATAAAATTAATGCCACTCAACGTAGTTTTATGGAAACAAGGCTTGTCAAATTGCTGGTTTTTTTAAATGGGATCACAAATGTGGCTGGTAAAGGTAACTGCGTTAACATAATAGATTTATACTTCGGGATGACGTTTTAGACCCATGTGACATTCTGATAAAAATGTAGCCCAAATTGAATGGATTAAAAACCCGTTAAATGGGGAATCATCAGTGAATGGGGGTGTTTCTAAGGGGGCCCCACAGGGGTCTGTTCTTGTGAATTGGAAGAAAATATAAAATCAATACTAGTAAAATTTGCTGAGGGCACAAAAATTGATAGAGTGGTAAATAATGATGGGGACAGGTCAGTTATACAGCGCAACCTGGATTGCTTGGCAAGGCAGGGCCATTTGAACAATGTGTTTTAATAGATACAGCCAAATGCAACGCCATGCAGCCAGGAACAAAGAATGTAGGCCACATTTACAAGCTGAGGGTCTGTAACTGGGAACTCAGTGACACTAAATGACTTAGAGGCCATGATAAATAACCATTTGAACATAAGCTAATAGCATGATGCTGTAGCTAAGAGGTTGCAAGCGATCACTAGATATATAAGTAAGGGAATATTGAATAGAAGTAGGGAGCAGATATTACCTCTATATACAACATTATCGAGATCACTACTTCATGCTATGCCCAGTTCTTGTGTCCAAACTTCAAAAGGGATGTTGAAAAATTGGAAAGCATTCAGAAAAGAGCTACAGGTTGAACCTCTTTAATCTGGCACTCCCTGGTCCGGCAACATCCATGGCCCGGCATAGGCGCTGACTCCATGGCTGCTCCAGGGCTGAAGCACCCACGGGGAAAAATTACTGGGTGCAGAGCATCCACTGGCAGCAATCTCCCCCTTCTGCCCCCCTCTCCCCATGCCTCTCGTGCTTACCAACTCCTCCTACTCCCTCCCAGCACTTCAGGAGCTCCGTGAACAGCTGAGTCACAGCGTTCAAGCTCCGGGAGGGAAGGGGAGGACCTGGGGCCAGTGGCTAGAACCCCAGGCAAGGGGCTGGCGGCTGAGACCTGGGGCTGGCATCAGAGCCCCCGGGGGGGGAGCAGCAGCGGGGCCCCCAAGCAGGAGGCCACACTGGGTGCAAAGCATGGGGGTGCTGCTGCAGCTCCCGTAACCTACTTCCTGTGCCTATGGAGACCTGCTGGCACTCTGCATTGACCTCCCGTAGTTCGGCAAATTCTCTGGTTTGGCACCAGTCATGTCCCAAGGGTGCCAGACTAGAGAGGTTCAACCTGTACAAGAATGATTCAAGGTCGGGAAAACCTGCCTTCCAGTGTGAGATTAAAGCAGCTCAATCTATTTAGTTTATCCAAGAGAAGGTTAAAAGGTGACTTGATCAGAGCTTACAAGTACCTACATGAGAAGAGATTTCTGACAGACTGATCTTCAATCTAGCAGATAAAGGCTAGACAAGATCTAATAGCCGGAAGATGAAGCTAGACAAATTCAGATTAGAAATTAGGCACATTTTTTTAACACAAGTGTAATTACTCAATTTACCTATGGTTTCTCCATCACTTGAAGTCTTTAATTCAAAATTAGATACCTTTCTAAAAGATACAATATAGCTCAAACCAAAGATATGGGCTTGATGCCAAAGTTTAAGGGTGAGTGTTTTTGGCCAGGGTTTTGCAGGAGTTCAGACTAGATAATCATTATGATCCATCTGGCCTTAGAAACCTATTAATCTAAAGTCTCCACGAAAACGTGCAGCATTCAACTCCCTGATAGCATGCTGCATCATCTCTGTCTTACAAAACAGCAGCTGCAGACAAGCACGTATCTAGAAACATAAAGGTGCCGGGTACTGAAAACAACCCGTGACAGTTGCATACACCAACACAGCACACCCAAAGCTGGGACACACCCATTCTTTTTCCATACCCCGATTTAAAAATGGCTGACTCAGCTGGCTGAAAAGGGCTGTATACTTTGGTCATCTCGGGGGAAAGGGAAGAAGGTTGGTAGTTATCCCAGGCTGAAACCTGGCTCTAAGATCTCAATCCAGAGTTACTGATATCCAAGTTATAAAACCCTGAAAATAAGGGTAGCAAAGACAGGCCGTCCCTGAACTGCAGTGACCGGCGAGTAAAGCACAGAGATACCAGTAGCAAGACGGAAATTCAGGGCCAGTTTCTGACGTGTTTACCCACACAGAGTAATACCTTACTCTATATGCAGTCTCCATGTCTTCAGTGATGCTGCCTGACGTGACTAAACGACAGACACGGGAGGGGGAATATTTTAATGAGACGATGTAACTGCAGTTCCATGGAACCGTTTAATCTCTGGTTAACAGAACACCCACTCCCCCAGTTAACTGAATGTTGTCACACCCCCGGGCACTGAACGCTAGGTGGGACTGCCAGAACAGTCACTGCTAAGCTAACTCTGCTCCCACTGCAATCTATGGGAACTTTACCATTGACTTTAATGGGACAGAGCTAGGCCAGCACTGGGTCCTTTGGAAAATGCCATCCACCATGTTTCATTGTCCGCCTTGTCCCAAAACCCTAGTGAACACCACCATCCTCCCCCATGGCCCCAGAAATAGAGGTTTGAGCTGCGTTTGCCCCAAAGCAAGACCACACCAGCTAGTCAAAGAACAGGCGTAATCCCTTGTGGTGAATGGAGGTTCCTACCCTTTTCAGCCAATGCTCTGACCAGTTCGCATACACCATAGTACTTTTACTCACTACCTTAAACTTAACATGAATCTCTCAACATCTTGGCACATCTTTCAAACTAGGTGAAGGACTTGGGAAGGCACAAGTGGGTAAGTAGAGCAGACCCATCTCTAACTTATGTATTGAAGGGAAGGTGGTTCTGAGCCCCAAAGTCGCTAGAGGAATGGGGTGGTAGTTCCTAGCCACATTACCTTCCTGCTGCTTGGGCAGAATGTTACCAGGCAAAGGACGAGATGTACAAATATCAACAGAAAGGGCAGGAAGAATCCCAGGACATTTATGCCACAAGGTTTGGTGAGGATACCCTGGGCCTTCTTGGGTCACCTACCCGTCCATGTGGTGGAGGAGGCTGTACTTCTGCTCAGCCCATGCAGACATCTTTCCAATGCATGATGGATCCTGTCCTCTGTGCAAGTTGTGTGCTGCATTTTAGTTCATCTCCTAAATGGAGAGAGAGAGAGAGAGAGAAGAGTTAACATCACCAGGCCGTACCCAGGAGCACTCTGCTGAGCAGAGAACACAAAAGAACTCCCCGAAGTCTTGACAAGCAAGGAGATCCGCTTTTAAATTTCACCCAGTTAAGAGTCTCTTCTTGACCTTTTCAAGTACCTTGTAATCTTTTTTGCCAATCACCTGTCTTCCCTACCTTCCCAACTGTCAGCAAAGCAAGAGACATTGTCAACTCAACCAAGAGGAGCTGCAGAGTCTCTTTGCCATGACCAGGGGGCGTAAGATCCTCCAGAACTGCAGTACGTGTGCGTGCATTTTCTCACAACTACCCTTCCCTGGAGAGAGCAAGACTGGCTCATGCGTTTGCAATGATGATGAAGTCTAGTGGCTACAGGCTGGCAAAAAGTCTTAACATAACTGACAGCTAAGGTAGTCTCGTGGCTTAGATGGTAAAGGGAGCGGATGGTTCCGAGTTCTTTCCACCCCACAGTGAAGGCGTGTAATTTAAATGGTGACCGGGATGGACATTGTTGGTGGCTATGGATTCTTCCTATGGTGCCTCTGCTCACAGATCATAGTTCTAGCCTTAGACAACCTGTGGGACTGCAAAGGGGAGCTGGGTCTGCTCCTTCTCCAGCCACTCCCTGCTGCTGACTGGCCAACTTAAGGCAAAGGCCAAAAGGCTCTTGAGGTAACACAGGACACACACGGTCATGGAATCTGGGCTCTAGGATAGAGCACCTCGTCATGCAGGATGGTCACAGCCATGTTGAAATAGCAGATTGCACGCACATTTCACCATTGATTTCACTGTATGGAAAATACCCTTCCACCCCTACTACTTAGGGATCAAACCCACTAGGCAGGTCAACACACGATGAGTCGCACATGACGTAGCATCCTCCCTCTTACAGCATTACATCCAATTGAAGGGAGCGGCGGGTGACACATTGGTGGTAAGAAAACTAGCCTTTCAGTTAAGCATCATGGCAGTGATCACGTATCTTCTCCTATTGCAAATAATGAAGAGACTACTGAGTTAAGGCCACCTCCCCTGCAATCAGAACTGAACATCCAGATGGCTACTGCTGGGTGTGCACCTTCCCCTCTCTAGCCAGAGGCCTTAGTGGGGTCTCAGAGCTTCCTTGCCTCTTGATTAAAAAAAAAAAATCTAAAATCCATCTCTCCTGGGAGGAAGATTTAGCCAGTGCAGCCTTTGCCTCTGGATGGCAGGAGCAGCCTCCTATTCAGTCTCTACACACACTAGGATCCTAGAAGAGCCTCGAAGTGTTGAACTTGAGTCTGGGGCATCCCAGCATCTCTCTTGGCTTGGTTCTCCAATGTATCCAAGCAGAACTCGGTGATCATGGCTCCTCAATTCACAGCCACTGTGGGCAGCTTACATTCAGTGGAGAACCCAGTGTAACAGAGCTGTGGTCCACCCTATGCCTCCCTGCCCACCCACTACCTCTCTCACGTCAGTGGGCAGGGAGCAGGGTTCTGGCACGGCAGAGCTGGCCTAGCCACACCATCAGCTATATGCTGGTGGAGACTGCCCTGCACAGGGGAAGATCTCTAATGGAGGCCTCTAGCTGCGTTGGGCTCCTAAGCAGGGCAAAATGAACTTGGCAAGTCAGAAAATTAAGCCCCTATTCCTACCTCATACACACTTCAGAGAATCCACACGTGGGTCCTTCCAGGGAAAAGTGGTACTGATGCACAGGCATGGCAGATGAAAGCACTCTGCTTTACTGGGACGTGAAGAGCTTCTTCGGCATGTTGGCACCAGACTCTGCCATGGACTGGGCTGGTATCCTGCCAGCGAGCATGTACACTTCCACCAACTGACTATGGCAGTGTAGGGAGAAGAGATTCTGCCACAAAGTGTCTGAAGTGAACAGACAGAGAGTATGTGCTCATCTTCCGATCCGCTTGGCATTTCACTCATGACTCGTGGCAAGCGTCAAAAGGAAAGCGGTGACTAAGAAGGCAATGACTCATGTATCATCCAGCACATTGCCACAGGGCACAAAAATCCTATATGTCAGCTTGTTCGAGAACATAGCTGGGTCATCTGAAGAAATGCTAATGTTAGTCTAGTGTTCAACAAAGGAAAACTAGGAAATGTTTCTTGCCTGTTGAGAACGCCTGATCCACCTGCAACGCACTGTCCCAGAACGGCAGAATTCCTTCCCTTATGCCCCTGGATTTTGAAATAGGAAGCTGACGTTGGGACCTTAAGGGAAAGTTGTTACCGTAATTTCCAAACCACAAAGTACAGATGCATTTGTCTGTTTCCTAATGTGTCTATGGTGACCACACACGTCTCCAAGGCTCGTCATATTCCACAAAGTCTGTTGAAAATTTAATGTAAAAAGGACTTTGGAATGTGTCCAGAATGGTGAACTAGCAACATTTCATTCCCCCTCACATCATCCCCCACCAAACAGATCCACAACTTGTGCAAAATTACGTTACAGGGGACAGTACGAGAAAGTGCAAGTCAGACTTTCCAAGCAGCCTTGCTAAGGGTCTGCCTACATTGCAGAGGGAGGTAGATGTATTCGAGCTAGCTTTATTCTAGTTAGCTCAGGTACTGGAGCAGTGAAGCCACAGTGACCCAGGCTGTACAAGCCCACCTACTCGGGCAGTAATCAAGATGGCCCATTTCAAACAGTTGACAAGAAGGTGTGAGTATCAGCAGGGGGGGAATTAGTTTTTGTAGTGACCCATCCACTCCCAGGCTTTATTCAGGCCTAATTTGATGGTGTCCAGTTTGCAAATTAATTCCAGCTCTGCAGTTTCTCACTGGAGTCTGTTTTTGAAGTTTTGTTGTTGAAGAATTGCCACTTTTAAGTCTGTTATTTAGTGTCCAGGGAGACTGATTATATTGAACTTATTAGCAATACAAAAGTGATTTTTCTTCCCTTCTTGTCAACTATTGAGAATAGCCCACTTCCACCTTAATTGAATTGGTTCGTTAGCACTGACCCCCCACTTGGTAAGGCAACTCCCATCTTTTCATGTGCTGTGTATACCTCTCTACTGTATTTTCCACTCCATGAATCTGATGAAGTGGGTTTTAGCCCATGAAAGCTTATGCCCAAATAAATTTGTTAGTCTCTAAGATGCCACAAGGACTCCTCGTTGTTTTTGCTGATACAGACTAACATGGCTACCCCTCTGAAACCTGAGTCTTCTGAAAGGAGACAGATAATCTCACTAGACAGAGATTTCTAGTGCAACTCATCACCATAGTAGATACTGATAGCTGATCAGATAGGACAGACTTCTACTGTTATACATGCTACAATGAAGAACCAGCCTCTCTCTTCCCCACCCATGAGTGGCACTGCATAACTAGATTCATTAATGAAGTAGCTTCTTACTGATCAAGGAGAAGTGATTGAGAATGAGAGGACAACAGGAAAGCTCAGAATCACTGTCCACCAACTATGCGAATTACAAAGAAGTAGCGTGATCAGTTCACAGAAAGCAAATTTTGCTCAGCATTTTAAATGCCTTTAACAGCAGCAACAACAAAATAAAGCCACGTTGCCTTTCACAGCAGCATACGTTTTTTGAGTACCAAATAGGCAATGTTTGCTAGGTTTACTCTGGTTTTTGAGAGATGAGGTGTGGAGGCAGGGGCGGCTCTACGTTTTTGGCCGCCCCAAGCAGTCATGCGCGGGAGGCGCCCCGGAGCCGCGGGAGCAGCGGACCTCCCGCGGGCATGACTGCGGAGGGTCCGCTGGTCGCGCGGCTCGGCTGGACCTCCCGCAGCTGCGGGCGGTTCGCTGGTCCGGCGGCTCCGGTTGAGCTGCCGCAGGCATGCCTGCGGGAGGTCCAGCCGAGCCGCGGGACGAGCGCCCCCTCCGCAGTCATGCCTGCGGCAGGTCCGGTCCTCCCGGGGCTCCGGTGGACCTCCCGCAGGCATGACTGCGGCAGGTCCGCCGGCCCAGCCTGCCGCCCCCCCCCGCTTGTTTTGCTGGTGCCTAGAGCCGCCCCTGTGTGGAGGATACAAGCTTAGATGGGCCCAAAGCAGAGCCAGAGCTGAGCTAAGCCCCACTAAGGAGAAGTCTGGATTTGAATAGAGCTGGTTGGGAATTTTCTGATTAAATGGGTTTTTCCCCCACCATCAGAAAATATTGATTGGTCGACACCAAAATGGTTGGCTGGAAAGAGTCGGATCTGACAAGTTTCCCAACTTGGAAAAAAAATCAGTCTTTTCGAACCAAAGAGCTGTGAGCTTTGGTACAAAAGAACTTTTTGCTTCAAAATGTTAATTAATTTATAGTAAAAAAAAAGTTTAATTTTTTTAAAAGGCCAAAACTGAAAGGAAACTTTTTGACTGACCCATTCCAAATTTTTTTTTTTGGACTGGCTGTTCACAAAACAGAATCTGAGATTTTGACTTTTTGCCCCAGGGGCAGGGCAGATAAATTCTCAAAATCTTGAAAATTCTCATGGGATAGTAAATCAATTTCCTACCCAGTTCTAGATCTGAACCATGCAATTTGAGGCCACCTGTCAGTTATTAGCGGAGGGTTTCATCTCTATTAGCCAGGCCAGAAAGCACTGCAGAAATAGTCAGGTGGGAATGCGCAAGTTAAACATTAGGTGAGGGCATGGATTTCTCTGTATCCATGGTTTGGTTTAGTTTAGTTTCCATCCTTTGGCTCAGATCACAGAGGAAGTCCTAGTTTCTGCCATTCTTAGCATCCCAGCTTCTAGGATCTCCTCCTACTCCTGTGCATACAATTCACTAGGAGGGTGGTGAAGCACTGGAATGGATTACCTAGGGAGGTGGTGGAATCTCCTTCCTTAGAGGTTTTTAAGATCAGGTTTGACAAAGCTCTGGCTGGGATGATTTAGTTGGGAATTGGTCCTGCTTTGAGCAGGGGGTTGGACTAGATGACCTCCTGAGGTCCCTTCCAACCCTGAGATTCTATGAATTCCTAAGTACCAGGGTCAAAGGGTGGAGTCCTGGAGCAGAAAGACTGAGCAGCTGTAGGATGTTTCTTGTTGGATTCGGAGCACAGCAGGGAGAAACCCACAATTTCTTATGATCCTCACAGCTCAGGCACAGTCATCATCTGTGTTTACGCTCAAGTACGCACAGAGCATCAAAGGGCAGGGAGATGAATCAGATAAGAAGTTTGTTCAAACCCTGCAAAGGTGGCCTATCAAAGGATCCAGAAGGCAACAGGTTTGACAAACATCCGCTTGCAAAAGGCAAGTGAACCATCCAAACACCAAGGCTGTAAACATTATTTCCTTATTGGGTCACCGGTTCCTGGCCTACTGGGGTAGGAAGTGAGCTGATCGCACAGCGGGGCTGTTGGAAGACAGCAGCATACAAGCCCAAGTATGCGACTGGGAGCAATTCTCTCCACTCAGACTGTTGGAAGCCAAGTCCCCCTGGTGACATGGGGTACTCAAATTTCATCACTGATCTGAGAATCACCACTAGCTTCAGAGGGGAAACCAGCATCTGACACAATCAGAGGGTCTTTCCCCACAGCCAAAGGAGGAGGGATTGCCTCAGTCACAAACCAAGCCCTTAACATAGCCTGGGAGTGAGGTCGCAGCGGTCACAGGCCAATGGCTAGGAATGGTCCTCTAGAAATAAGAGAAGTGTGAACTTGTTTTGATTCATCATGTAAAAACCAAGTGCACAAGTGACTGTGTGGGCCCAGTTGGTCTGTTTATAATAGCTAGGGTTGCCAAACCTCCAGGATTGGCCTGGAGTCTCCAGGAATTAAAGATTAATTAAAGATTATGTCATGTGATGAAATCTCCAAGAATACATCCACCCAAAACTGGCAACCCTAATAATAGCATAGACATAGAGAGGAAGCATGGGCCTAAGTCTGAAAATCAATAGCTCCTGGGTCTTCTTCAGGACTTCACTCATCTCCTGCTGAAGTCAGTGGGAGCAGTACTGGGCCCTCACTGTATGACCATCTCTGCTCCACTTTTCCTGTCTGTACACTGAGGATGATATGATTATTTGAACAGGGTAGTGCCTATAGATCCCCAACCAAGAGGAGGTCCCTATGGCACTAGATGCTGTACATACACATAGTAAGAAACAGTCCCCTACCACAAAGAGGTTAAGATCCAAGTGGATGAGACACAAAAAGGATCATTATCCCCATTTTACAGATGGGGAAAATAAGGCACAGAGAGATTAATAGATTTGGCCAAGGTCACACAGGGACTCTGCAGTAAAGCCAAGAATTGAACCCAGCTGCCCTGAGCCAGAGTCTAGTGCCTTAGCCACAAGACCACACAGCTCCAGACTACTAGTCTACTTCATACTTCAAGGGCCATAGGAGACTTTAAGAGCAGGTCGTTATCTCCATCCCAATTAGGCCAGCAGGTGCCACTCACTCATGCTTTCTTCCTAAATGGAGCAAGAAGCCTATAACATCTTAACTTCAGTTGAGCGTTGAGGCTGCTGAGCATCTCTCAGGCCTTAGTGAGCCAAGGATGTATGGCTTGGTTAAGCAACACCTAAGAACAGGGAACACGGTGGCCATCTACAAGAATCCCATTCCAAATATGGAAAGAAATTACGTACTTCAGAGTGAAGGGATGTGGGTATAGATATATATGGGGATAATGGGGCAGAACTTAAAGAAATGAATAATTTAGAATACAAGCAAAACTTTCCAACAGCAACGGTTCTTCAGCTAGTGATTATACTCCGCAAGGACGCAATCCAAGTCCCAAGTAGGGTGACCAGATGTCCTGATTTTATAGGGACAGTCCCGATTTTTGGGTCTTTTTCTTATATAGGCTCCTATTACCCCCATCCCCTGTCCCGATTTTTCACACTTGCTGTCTGGTTACCCTAGTCCCAACACTGGGGACATTTCAGATTGAACTGGACAAAGCGCGTGCACACATGCACAGTATGGAATACCCCCTGCAATAATTCTTGCTTTCTATTATCCAAAATGGAGACCCACGCTTCTACTCTTCTCCAGTTTGTCATGTACACTGACAATGGAATGTCTTTTTAGCTAGTGGTGTATTAGATTTTACTACTTCATATTACTTTTCTGGCCACAGTAAAGCCCCGTAGAATATTCTACATCAATCTGCAGAGTGTTTTGCTACCCATCTAGATGAAATGTGCTGCAGAAATGTAAAGGCAGAAAGTTGCACCACCATGTGGATTACTGCAGCATAAGAACAAGGCACGGGAGGGACTATGAATTGTCTCAAACTCAACATTATGGATGTATTGCAGCTCAGCACTAGGTATCCAGGAAGTAAAAATCAACGGTGCCCTTCCACAGGAGGGGCATGTATTGTGATCATGAAAGAGAAGGTTGGCCAAGTGCACTGACCTGCAAAAGAGCCAGAACATTATAGTGCAAATATTCCCTACTAAGCAGAAATACAGAAGAAAGAGCAACTTCCTGAAGCGTTACCAGCTGCTGGAGATAAATATTTAAAAAACACACACCAGTGAACCTGGGTGACTAATTTTCCAGCTCTGGATACCAAAGTGCTGGCCCTTTTTAATGCGTTAGTCATGTGTGGTTTATTCCTCCAACTCCCTCTGGTACAGCTTCTTCTGCTTAGCTTTCACTAAGTGCCTACAGATAAGGGGATCAAAAGAGAAAGCCAACAGGAAGCTGAGAGCTGCTTAAGAAATGTCATCGCCACATAAATTCCTCTCTCCAAGCCTTTCACGCTGCTGAAAATAGGAATTATTTAACAGGATTTCCCTAATTCCACTCTGGAGATTAATTGCATCAGCAGCAGTCGCTTAATGCTAGGGTTCGTGCAGCGGAGGGACCACAAACCTGCAAAACCAAAACTAGACATACTTATCAACATCAAATATCCAAGAAGTTGATGTGGCTTCCAGGGAACCAGAAGATCTAGGTTCAGTGGCGGACTTTGCCAGTTTCCCTGTGTGACACTAGACAGGGTGGGTAATAAAACACAGACTGTGTTCAGTTCCCAGCTCTGCTACAGGCTCTCTGCGGGTATGTCCACATTGCATAGTAAACCCGGCTCTGTGGGACCTGTGCCTGCAGCCCCTTCTTTTCAAGCTTGTGCTGGAGCAGCCACACTGCATTGCTATGCGAGCCTCAAACCAGTGTCGTGGGCAAATAACGTAGAGTAATATTTTCAAAAGCACTTAAGTGACGCAGGAGCCTAAATCTCATTTACTTTCAATGAGACTCAGTCTACATCTACCCTACACACAACTGGCGGAGGCATGTAGCATATGTGCAGCTACATGCCACAGTGAAAGCACGCTGCGTCCACACTGTGCTGTATAGCTACAGTGGCAGTGAAAGGCTCTGGCAAAGGGGAGACTGCGAGAGTCTCCAGCAGCAGGGCCCTGCCCAAGCCTTTCCCCGCTGCCAGAGGCTATTCCTGAGGCAGGGAAAGGCTCCAGCAGTGGGACACTACACTGCTAGAAACAGCAGTGTAAACACAGGCAGAGCTTGGGTGAGTGGAGAGCCATGTAGGGTGTGTACTCAGGTTCATACCCACATCCTTCATGCGTGTCTTTACTTACTTAAACCATGTCTCACTGTCTACACTGCTACTTATACCCATGCCAGGGGGCTACATGGGTATGTACACTACATGCACTTTTGAAATTTTTACTTTAGCCTCTGGGCCAGATTTGTAAAGGTATTTAGGCACCTAAAGATGCAATGAAATCAATGGGTGTTTTGGCCCCTACGTGCTTTTGAAAATCCCACTAGGTGCCTAAATACCTTTGACATCTGGCCCTTTGTGCCTCAAATCCCCCCATCTGTAAACTGGGGATATTTCCTTTCTCTGTTTAGTTTGTAAATTCTTTGGGGGCAGAGATGGTTTCACATTTTGTTTGTACTGTGCCTAGCTGCCATTGCACCCCGATCTTGGTTGGGGTCTCTAGCCATTACTGTAACACAAATAATAATGGTCATCCTTTTTTTTTTTCTACTTGGTTTCTTAAGTCTCTTTCTTCTCCAGGACTGCTTTTTTAATCTTCTTATCTTCCTCTTAACAAAGAAACCAGGCGCATGAGCCTGAAAACTTCATAGAATTCTTTTGTAACAGTGGGTTCAAGACATCACAGCTGAATGTCTATCTCTGGTATTTACCTGACGCTCCATGCCTGTAGTACCTGAGAGCCTCACAGTCTTTAATGCAGAGGTCGGCAACCTCTGGCACGTGGCTCACCACGGTAAGCACCCTGACGGGCTGGGCCAGTTTGTTTACCTGCCACGTCAGCAGGTTCAGCTGATTGCGGCTCCCACTGGCCGCAGTTCGCTGTCCCGGGCCAATGGGGGTGGTGGGAAGCCGTGGCCAGCACATTCCTCGCCCGCGCCGCTTCCGGCCGTCTCCATTGGCCTGGGACGGCGAACCGCAGCCAGTGGGAGCCGCGATTGGCTGAACCTGCTGACGTGGCAGGTAAACAAACTGGCCCGGCCCACCAGGGTGCTTACCCTGGCGAGCCGCGTGCCAGAGGTTGCCAACCCCTGCTTTAATGAATTTATCCTCGTCACATCCCTTCAAGGTAGGGCAGTATCCAGGGGCGGCTCTAGCAATTTCGCCGCCCCAAGCAGGGCGGCACGCCGCGGGGGGCACTCTGGCGGTCGCCGGTCCCGTGGCTCCGGTGGACCTCTTGCAGATGTGCCTGCGGAGGGTCCGCTGGTCCCGCGGCTCCGGTGGTGCATCCACAGGCGTGCCTGCGGGAGGTCCACCGGAGCCGCGGGACCAGCAGACCCGCCGCAGGCACGTCTGCAGGAGGTCCACCGGAGCCGCCTGCCGCCCTCCTGGGGACCGGCAGAGCGCCCCCCGCGGCATGCCGCCCCAAGCGCACGCTTGGCGTGCTGGGGCCTGGAGCCGGCCCTGGCAGTATCCCAATTGCACAGCTAGGGAACTGAGGCAGCAAGAGATTAATTGATTTGCTCAAGGTCACACAGAAAGCCTGCTCCTAAAACTTCTCATGAATGGAAGAACTTTTCAGTCATTTAAGCACCTGGCTTTGTGGCTGGAGGGAAAGATGTAACTACAAGAATGATCACCAGCAGACCTGCAGAACAGAACTCCGCAAGCCTGTCAGGTCCCAAGACAGCTACTGCTACCTCGACAGATGTCTCAGGGCAGGAAGACGCTTGTCTCACAAGCAGAGAGCCCATCGTGGTGTTTATCTAGTAGTTCCTGTTTTTAGCTTTGTCTCTTTTCTCTTTGTTCCAAGAATTGAATTGTTGTAATGGTGATACATGGTTTGTCTAGAGGAGGGTGAAGAGGTTATGCATTTGGGCTTTCAACTTCCCTTCATTAATAAAAGAACTGAAGCCTTGACATTCAAACAAACCAGGTTCAGATCAAAACTAAAAGCCATAATACCATCCTGGTGGGGTTTTTTTAATGCGTTGGAGAAGACAACAGATGCTCTGGACTGTCAGGATTTGAAGGGACACATTCACCTCTGATATGCCGCCACTAAAAGTCCGTGAAGTTACACCAGGGATGAACATGACCCTAAAGCAGCAATGAGGCAAGAGGCTCTCACTGGGGACAGGCCAGTTCAGCTCTCATATGTCTGAGTTTGTAGGATTTTTCACCCCCATTACTGGAAAGTAACCCATCCTTACAACTGCAGCTATCATGTGAAGTGTGGATAACAACACAGGGGCGCTGCAAAGATAAATGCACGAGCGAGAGACTGTGACGCACCGTGAGATCTATTAATGACAAGTGCTTTGTAACAGCCAGCTATTATTGTTCTTGCCCATCACATGCTTCTGTTGTTGTCTCAAAAGCTTCCATTGCACCAGTTCAACACTGCAGCACTGTCAGGTGATGCACTGCTGACAACACATGCAAACCAGTCCTGGTGTCTAATTTGGCAGATCTGAAATGGTGGAAACTACAGTTACTTCAGCCAAGTGCAGAGGCTGCAGCAAGATGCCGCTGGCAAAAAGTGCTTTGTTCCATTTGTGGGGGCCCATCATTGGGACCTTCACTCTGTAGGCAAGAGCACAGGCAAACACCCTGATTGGCACCGGGGGGCAGGATCTTCACAGTCAGGTCGGCCGTGCCAAGGGTCTTACCCCTGGAGCACAGCCAGCAGTTTGAAGAAAGCTGGAAGCACCCTGGCAGATCCAGTTCAGCAGAGTTTCTCCTTTATTCACTTCCACAGACATGCTGTACGGTCAAGGCTCACTCGTGCTCTTCCTCAGGTCTTTCTTGTGCATGGTCCCATCCCCCTCACCACCCAATCCATACCCTGACAGGCAGACAGACAGACAAACAACCGTTCTTAATCCTTTCCAGGCAGGTCAAATAAGGGCTACAGATTGAGCACTTCACATCAAGAGCTGTAGCCTAGTTGCTGAAAAAGCAAATCTTTCCACAAACACCAGGCCACAAACAGATGTGGCTAAGTTTCGCACCAGCTGTCTCTCACATGAGCTTGCTGAAGAGGAGCAGGACTCTGAGAACTTACAGTTGGGTGCCAGACCCTGAGAATCATTGGGGGCTACACACCGATATCGTCTCAGTACTGTCCCTCTTCTGCAGCCATGTTTCAACTCCTCACCCTTGTTTTCAAGGCCCTGTGTCTCTGGGCTCTCCCCTGTATTCGATAAGAAAGGGCTCTTCAATCTAGCAGACAAAGGTGTAACAGGACCAATGGCTGGAAGATGAGGTTAGATAAATTCAGACAGAAATAAGGTGCACATTTGCAATAGTGAAGGTAATTAGCCATTGGAACCACTTACATAGGAAAGTGGTAGATTCTCCATTACTGGACATTTTTTAAGACTATTATCTGAGCACCTCTCAGTCTTTAATATATTTATCCTTGTAGAAAGTCAGGGAGTGCTAGTATCCCCAGTTTATAGATAGGGAACTGCCCCAGGTCACTCATGGAGTCTGTGGTAGAGCGAGGAATTGAGCCTGGGGCTACCATGTCCCAGGCTAGCGCCCGGTTGGGCTATTCTTCCTGCTTCAATAAGGGTATAAAACCATGATTTGGGGTTCTTGTTCTTCCTCTTACTCCTCCTCCTCCTCGTATTTTATTGATCTATGACCCTCACTCCTTGTGTCACGTCTGAATTCAGCTGGTCACTCTTTGGAGTAGAGACTGTTTCTTATTTCAGTGACACGCCTAGACAGACTTCTGGCTGCTCAAAAGAAACTAAATAGCTCAGGTGCTGCAGCCCAGCACCATCATCTCTTGTTGTAACACAACATCTAGGAGACTCAGAGAATGAGCCTGCAGTGTTACCAATTCCAAGCATTTAAAAACCACAGGTAAGGCCCTCCTCCTCTCCCCCCTCCCCAAAAGATTTTAAGCCAAACAACATTTAGTCTTTTGATTTGCCTTCTGGTGTTTGAATCTTCAGGGGTCACATTTTCCAACTTTTCTCTGCAACCAGGAGGGTTAGAATCAAAATGTCCATGAAAAAGAGACACCAAATATCACAAAATTCAATGAAATTGACAAAGCTAGCCACCCTAAGGTTGTTCATGTGCACCACACCCTACTTTTCAAATAAGCATGAGATTGCATAGGGATTGAACTAAATAGCTACTACAATCCCCAATCATTTTAGCAAAGAAACTCCTTAGCACCTAGAGTTTGCATCAAACAGCAATTTACTCTTATGGCAGAAAACTGATCTTTCATTTTCTGAGAGGACAAATGTTATGCTACATGTAAATTTCTTTTGCCACATCTTTTGTAAGTTTCTAACCATTCATCTGCAAAACTCATTCCAGTAACTGTACCAGCTGGGAGAATTTCCCCATCTGTCATCCTTAACGAGTACAAATTTAACTACCCTCTAATCACCAAAGGTATTGTTCTTGGTATCAGCCAGAGAAGAGAGAAAGATGCCTCAAAATGAGTCAGCAGCAGGAACAATGTGACTACAGGATTTTTTATTTTTTTGGGGTGGGGGTGGGGGTGACTATTGATAAATAATCTTGCATACAGCAACTACCCTAATTCCCTCATCTGCTGCAGTGGCAAAGCTGCGTACAGAGCCTTGGGGACATGATCAGAGTGGTCATTTCCTTGGAAGATCCTGACTGGCTGGCCCAACAGCAGGCCAGGCCACATTTTAGGGTCTATCTCTAAGAGTTTCCAAAAGGGTCAAGAGATTACGGGTGCTGAGCCCCAACCCTGTGAAAATCAGGCTCCTTTAAGGGTGTCTCTGCCCCTTTCAGCCAACCCAACAGTGCAGAGCAGATTTAAAGCTCCTATAAATGACCAGCTAAGGAGTCCCCCTGCATAGAGGAGTCCTTTAGTGGCACAGAACAGGGCCTATGCAATCCCCAACCTTGCAGCCCCTGGCACAGGAGAGACAATCCTGGAAAAGGGGGCAAGGACAAGAGCCTCTTTGCTCTCCAAACCCATGGGGGCCACTCCTGCTGGCACAATTTAGCATAGTCCCAGGCTGCTCTAAGCTGCTCCTTGGTAGAACCAGACTAGCAGGCCAGGGAATCAAACGGCTGCAGACCAGCCCCAGGATCTGGCCTGACTTACCTAAGTTAGTGGAACACTGCACGCTTTCCAGAAAAATAGCACAGGTGGGTGTCACCTTACCCAAGAACCCCTATAAGGCTACACAACATGCTCACCATGTGCCACACCCCTCTCTGTTACACAGGCCCTCTATTGCATATGTCCTTTGGCTCCCTACTGCTCTTTCACCCCTAACTAACCTCTCCACCTAGGGATTTGTGCACTTCCTTGTGAGCATCTAATGCTCATTATGCGTCACGCAGATAGCAGACCGCACTTGCTTGTTGTTATATTGCTGACATTTCTGGAAAGTTAAGATTTAAAGTTGGTTTGGTTTTTTAAGAATTGCTAGCCTTACTCTCTTTGGAAGTTCCTTCCAATTACATCCCCGCGGCAAGTGAAGAGTGGGTCTCAACATCTCAGCTGCAAGAAAAGGCTCTGCCTGTTATTGTGATCAATTACCAGCCAGCCATTACAAGGAATTCCACTCCCGGGTTACAACACGGCACTCAAGTTCAGATACTGCAAAAATGATCTGGGTTGAATACCGTGACCTGCCTGACCACTTGTCCAAAGGCAATGCACAGCGCCTTGCGAATCTAACCTGCACTTAGATGTAATCCTTACAGAGAAATCCTGGGCAACCATATGGAACAGCAGCTCTCTCATTTCATCCTCCAAAGTGTTACGTTGTAAGACGCATACACACACACTCAGCAGATCGACTGGACTTGGTGACGTATCAAAGAGGAAGCACAGTCCAACGGGTTTGGGCTCTAGGCTGGGATTCCAAAGATGTAGTTTAATTCACCGCTCAGCTCAAGGTCACCCAGGAAGTCAGTGGCAAGTCACTGAGTCTCTGTGCCTCAGTTTACCATCTGGGAAAATGGGTGTGGGTAATGGTAATAACAGAGCTTCAATAGCTCTCAGGGGTGTTGGGAAAATAAACATTAAAAACTGAGATGTTCCAAGACTATGGTATTGGGGGCCAGGTAAGTACCTAAGACAGAGAGAAACCCTAACACTCTCTCCCCAACAACCTAGTGTACTGTCCAGATGTCATAACTACAGTAAGACAGTGTTGCCTAGTGGCTAGAAGGGGAACTGAAAGTCAAGACTCCTAGCTTCTACTTCTGACTCTGTGAGTGAGTCACTGCACAACTTAAGGTGATGTGTCAGTGCCTCAGTTTACTCCTCTGTGAAATGGTGTTCTCCTACATGCCTCACAGGGGTGCTAGGAGGCTCTGACAGTTAAGGTTTGCAAAGCAGCACAAGAGTAGCAGATGAGAAGCATTATTTTTTCTTACACCATCTTGTTTTTAGTGAGAATAAAGACCCTTCTTTGACCTTAAAAGGAGCAGGGCGCATACGTTGAAAGCTTCTTTTTAAAAAGACAAACAAACTATATTTCATAGAGGTTTTTTTCTAACCCACAAGAACCACTTGTTTTAACCAAGACATCCTGTCAGGGGCACCTCAGAAGCAGTACACACCAATGACTGAAGCTTTAAAGTCGCGTAATTAGGTTAAACACTCAAATACACAAAAGAGCTCAGATCACTTCAACCAAGAAAGCAAAGCTATGCTATGCAAAGCTATCTAAGGTCAGATCCTGAGCTGGTGTAAAACAGAGCAGGTCCCCTGAAGTGCACAGAGCTATCCTGACTTAGGAAAGCTGAGGATCTGGCCCCTGGAGATTTCGCATTTCCACTTGCGAAATCTAATTCATGAGCAATGAAGTGTTTAATTAGTTTGCTAGCTATTTTGCCCACTATTGCCAAATAGATAAATAAAAGATTTAGCTGTGGCAATGGGCTGGCCTCTACTCCAGCCAAGGGAGCTAGGAACCTGGCACAGAGCACGCAGGAACAGCAAAAAAAAAAAAAATTAGAAGAAACAAAACAGATTAGTGTTTTAAAAACACAAGCACATAAATCTGCTTATCTCTTATATAAAGCTGTGCTAAAGTGGGCAGAAGAGGGTAAGATCATAGGCACAGCACCCCAATAATGCTGTGCCCAGCACACCAGTTCAGCTGCATTTTGCTTATGGTTGGGGATCTAACAAAATGCAAACTGTGACGGAGAAAAAGGACTTGTTTTAAAAGTAGCATTAAGATCCTAATTTTGTACAGAAAGTTCTTGGTTAAAGAAAGCCTGCCAAAGGCAGGTTTCAGAGTGGTAGCCGTGTTACTCTGTATCAGCAAAAACAACAAGGAGTCCTTGTGGCACCTTAGAGACTAACAAATGTATTTGAGCCTAAGCTTTCATGGGCTAAAACCCACTTTGCATGGAGTGCATGGAGTGGAACATACCAAAGGCAGGAAATTTACAAATGCTCTTAAAGTTTGAAAATACTGGAATGCAGCATTATGGTTACAATGTCTCCTTCAAGGGAAAGGACGGTGGGGTGGTTATGGCTCTAGGCTAGGACTTAGAAGATCTGGGTTCAAATCTAGCTCTGCCACTGACTACCTATATAACCTTGGGTGAGTTACTTACTTCCTGCCCTGACTCCTCCTCTAAACATTAATGTCAAAAATACTTCTCTGGGCGCATATGAGACTAAATTCAGTGTTTGTTAGATGCTCAGATACTATAGTGATAGGGCCCATATAAGTACCTAGATAGACAGAGACCAATTTTTACTATGCCACTTTGCAACCCTCATCATCCTCCACAGGAACTCAGTCTGTGATCCACACAAAACATTACCATTAACACAACAATAAGGCTGGGAAGTCAAACCCTGAAGAGACAGGACATGGTAATATTGGGCTGAACTTTACAAATACAGCGAGATGGAGTCCCTAATTCAAGTGGAAAGATAGTTTGTTAGTTGATACAACAGTGCCACACTGGAGTTTATCACAGACAGTGAGCTTCAGGAGCTGTAGCCTGAGATCTTGGCTTGGTATTTAAACCTCAGTGAAATCTACGAGACGAGACAAGTGACTAAAGAAAAGTAAATCAATGGCTTTGAAGTTAGGAACTTGGAAAAATCAAGTTGAAAATTCTTCTGGATCAGCTCCAATCTAGAGTGTTTTAACATCAACTGAGCTGAGACTCTTCAGCAGTGAGAGGATCGATACCTTGAAATCTATTACTATTATATGGATTCCAGCAGCCTCTGGAGGTTCCAGCCGAGATCAGGGCTCCATTGTGCTAGGCAGTGTACAGATGTAGAGGCAGGGCCAGGACTTGGAAGGCTTTGCTGGTATAACTATGCCAGTCCACTATACTGGCCAACCGCTGCTACTGGGGACAAGGTTGATAGTGGTATTGCTTATTTCAGCTCCCTCAAGTGAAATAAACTATACCAGCAAAAGTGCAATTTTGCCAGTATAACACAGGAGTCTGGAACAGCAATGGAGCTGCAGTTCATCACAACCCCGACCAGCGTAGATGGGCCAGCAAAAGTTTTTAGGATAAACCTGGCCACAGCGAGAGACTCCCTACCCCAAAGTGCTTACAGTTGCAACAGAGCAAGATGAAGGTTGAAAGAGGAAACAGAGGTGCAGAGCGGGGAAGTAACTTGCCCAGGGTCTCACAACAGGACAGTGGCAGAGCTGCGAATAGAACCTGGATCTCCTGATTCCCACACCACCCTGCCTAGCTAAAAGCTCCTTTGTGACTGCACCTGCTAGTTTTGGAAATGCTTCCTCGTCCCCAGGCCCCTCTTCCCCTTTGTACACACCCCTGTAACATGTCACACCCCTCCCGGCTCTGTGGATGGCAACAGAGCCAGGACACAAAAAGGGATGACTGATGACTAGGCAAGGACATGCTCTCTTCCTCCAAGCTGCAGGAGGCACTTAATACAACAGAAAAGAAGACTCTTAAATTTAATCCTTGGTGCTCTAAAGATGATGTTTGCACACAGGGTGCTGCCGGGCAGGTAAGCATCATTGTCCCCACCTGTACCATGGGGACATGGAACCTGGGAGAGGTTAAGGGACTTATCCAGGGTCACACAACAAGCCACTATCAAACCTGGATCTCCAGAATCCAAAGCCAAATCCAATCCTCAGTCTCACCCTGAGGGAACTTATTTACTGCATCCGTGTCTCAATTTTCCCATAACAAAAAGTTGGGGCCAACCCTTGGGTTCTGAAGGTGGAGGAAGTAACCAGGGGAACAGCCATTTTAGACTCGATTCTGGCCAACGGTCAGGAATTGGTTGTGAATCTGAAGATGGAAGGCAGTTTGGATGAAGATACGTTTCACGATTCTAAGGAAAGGAAGGAGTGAGAAGCAGAATAAGGATAATGGACTTCAAATAAAGCAGGCTTCAACAGCCTCAGAGAGCTGGCAGGTAACGTCCCATGGGAAGAAAATCAAAGGGATAAAGGTGTTCGGGAGAGCTGGCGGTTTCTCAAGGAGACAATATTAAATGCAGAACTACCAACTAACCTGATGGGAAGGAAAGACAGGAAGACTAGTAAGAGGCCAATATGGCTCCATCAGGAGCTCTTTAAGGACCTGAAAATAAAAAGGAGGAAACATGGCCAAATTGCTAAGGAGGAGTACAAACGAGTAGCCCAAGCATGTAGGGACAAAACCTAAGGTATAAAATGAGTTACACCTAGCAAGGGACATAAAAGGCAATAAGACGAGGTTCTTTAAATACATTAGGAGCAAAAGAAAGATGAAGGAAAGTGGAGGTCCCTCCTTGGCAGGGAAGGAGAGCTAATGACTGATGGCATAAGAAGGCTGAGGTGTTTAATGCCTATTCTGCTTCAGTCTTCACTAAAAAGGTTAGTGGTGACTGATCCTAAATCAAGAACAAGGGGCAAGGAATGAAGCCAAAATAGGGAAAGAACAGGTTAAAGAATACTGAGATAAGTTAGATGTATTCAAGTTGGCGGGGCCTGAAGAAATTCATCGTAGGGTACATAAGGAACTAGCTGAAGCAATCTCAGAACTATTAGCAATTATCTTTGAGAACTCATGGAGGATGGGTGAGGTTCCAGATGACTGGAGAAGGGCAAACATAGTACTTGTCTTTAAAAAGGGAACAAAGAGGACCCAGAGAATTATAGTGCAGTCAGCCTACCTTCAATACCTGGAAAGATACTGGACCAAATTATTACTTATCAATTTGTAAGCACCTAGAGGATAATAGGGTTATCAGGAATAACCAACATAGATTTATCAAGAACAAATCATGCCAAACAACCTAATTTGCTTCTTTGACAGGCTTACCGGACTAGCAGATAGGGGGAAGCAAATGATGTGATATAACTTGATTTTAGTAAGGCTTTTGACAGTACCACATGACATTCTCATAATGAAACTAAGGAAATGTGGTCTGGATGAAATTACTATAAGGTGGGTGCACAACTGTTGAAAGACTGTACTTAATGACAAGTTATCCATTGTTCACTGCCAGACTGGGAGGGTGTGTCTAATGGGGTCCCACAAGGGTCTTTTCTGGGTCTGGTACTATTCAATATTTTCATTTATGACTGGGATAATGGGGTGCAGAGCGTGCTTATAAAATTTGATGACACAAAACTGGGAGGGGTTGCAAGCGCTTTGGAGGACAGGATTCAAAGTGACTGACAAATTGGAGAACTGGTCTGAATTCAACAAGATGAAATTCAATAAAGATAAGGGCAAAGCATGATACTACATGATGCTCTTCCGCTAACATAGCACTGTCCACATTGGCGCTTTTGTCAGTGAAATTTGTGTCCAGCAGGGGGGGCGGGAGAGTGGGTTTCACACCCCAACCAACAAAAATGCTAGTGTAGACAAAACCTAAGATTAGATACCGGGAAAAACTTTCTAATAATAAGAGTAGTTAAACTCTGGACCAGGCTTCCAAGGGAGGTTGTGGAATCCCTGACACTGGAGGTTTAAGGACAGGTTGGCCAAACACTTGTGAGTGATGGTCTAGGTTTATTTGGTCCTGCCTCAGTGTAAGAGGCCGGATTTGATGACTTCTTGAGATCCCTTCCAGCCCTACATTTCTATGAATCTTATGCACCACATCAGCCCCATTTGTTGTGGGGTGGGAAACCATACAAAAACCTTACAGAATCAGTAAACCCAAGTTCTAATCTTGGTTTTGACAACGACTGGCTGTGTGACTTTGGGTATGTCACTCACATATCTGGAATGTGCTGGCTTCAGATACGTTTTTGCATATGCTACTTCCCTGTGTTGTTTTTATCCGCTGCTCAGAAAACGTAGAGTTGAGTAATCAAATTACATCAAAGAAAACTCCAGCAAAAAAAACCCCGACATGTCAGCCTTTTGCCCAGTTGAAACAATGATGAACATATTGTTGACATCCTAAATAGTGCAATCGCGGTCTGCCAATTCGCTCCCTTCCCCTTTGATGAGGGAGAAGAGAAACTGTGGACACAACCTGAGCTGCCATTTTGGGTCCAGAATACACCTGAAGAGTTTACACTCTACAGCAGACTAGACTTCAACTCAGGACAAGTTCAGTGGCAGGTGGGGAGCTTTCCCCAATAATTCCCAACAGCACTATGGAAAGAGACTCTTCAAAGAAAACAGCCAGTTCCTCTCAGCCTCTTTCATTTTATACCAATACAATTCCTGTCTGAAGAGGAAACCACAAGCTGTGTGGCTCAATCCATCCTCATGAACACATGTACCAAGGCCCAAATGCTTTGGAGCCTGAAGAGGAAGCTCCCATTAGCTAAAAATGGTTTCCACCAGCATCCTACACTTCTGCATTTTCTGAAGAGATCTTCTTATTTCACCTTCTCGTATGATCACCCCAAAGGGGAAGCACTCTGGATTCAGAAGGAAGTTCTGCTGCCGTTTCCTATTCTGGGCTATGACTTCACCCTTCTCCTACTGCTGAGCTGCACGCATGTTATCCCTTCGCACTATGCAGCTGACCTGTGTGGTCACTAACAGCCAAGGACTTTGGTCTAGTCTATACAGTACCAGGAAACGTAGAGAGTGCGCGTGTGTGAGTATTCGAGAGAAAAATAAACCACACACACGTTATTCAGAGCCAAGAAATAACCACATTATCAAAAGGCAAATCACCCCAGCAGGTTACTCACCAAGAGAATTATCCAACTCGCTACCAAAGGGGATGCAGGATTTAAGTGGGGGGAGGGGGGAGGAGCCTGTCAAAGGTGGGCAGAAGCTTGGACAATGAAACTGATACAGACACAGGGGGTGAGAGGATTCACAGCCAACAGCCCATGTCCACAAATGCCATCCCTGCTCTACAGCCATTGATACTCCCCACCCTTGTAGAACCAGTGTGGTTGCACCGTACAGACATAGGGCACAATTTGGAGAGCCAAGAAGTCAAAGGATGCCCCCTCCTTGCACTAAGAGAAATCCAGCTTCCCCTCAACTCCCTGCATGTTGCCAGGCAGTGGGGATTGGAGACAAGGGATCCACCACCTTCCCTGAAGAGGCTATTCCAACCTTGACATCAGAGTAGCAGTTGCAGATTGGCTGCCATAAAGTGTCCTAAAGAAAAGACTCCTTCCATCTCCATACCCAGAGGAATTCCCTAGGGTGCAGTCCTTCTGCTCAGCCTATGCACCTGAGGCCAGGATTTGCAGTGCCTCAGAGAGTTCAGGTCTCACTGCTGTTTCAGGCTGTCTGCAAACTCAGGCAGGTATCACTGCCTCAGTTACACTGAGAAGGCTTTCGTCACAACCATAGTCGCTTAGGTCCAAAAGAGTCAGATGGGTAGATTCCCTGTACCTACTAGGGGAAATTTCTTGCTCTCCAACCTGCCAAGGGGATTCGTCAAGAAGAAACCATCAGAAGAAACCTTTTTATAGCAGAGCTATGTGTCAGGTTTGATTCATAAAATATTCCCTGCTTCAAATTTACTGTTGTAGCCTCATCACCAGATTCACATGTCTAAATATTTTTAGAGGTAATAGTTCCTAATCACCCTATGACTCTTCAGTGTGGGAATTACAGTGTATTAATTAGCAAGCAAAAGGCCAAAGACCTATGCCTGTAATTCACACCCTGTTTAGTCTACTGCATAATTAGGAAGTGTGAAAATCTGCCCTTGGACTGAAGACGCTAGAAAGGCAGGTGTGTTTTGTCATAAAAAATTCCTTAAGTCACGCAAACCTCTCACCTCCCCGCAGCACACTTATTTTCTGTCCCTGCCACCTGTACAGAATACATGGTATGGAACAAAGGTTTTATTGCTGAGTTTGGGATGTCCAGATTCCTCATAGAGGCAAATCCAAGGAACATGGTGAGAATACAGTCTGCTTCACCTCCATTATCACTGGAAATACACTTCCAGCTTTTCAGAACAATCATCTGGCACTTCTGAAATAACACTAATTGTGGATCTGAGGGCTGCTAAAGGAAAAGGCCAAAATGGTCTTGTTAACATCCAAAGGCTTCTGTGCTTGTACACGAAATTGCTAGTGTTATGGATAAGTATTAATCTGTATTTCAGTTGCAATGGCTCCACATGCTCTTGACGACTGATACATGTAGTCTCTCAGGATTGAAAGTGTGCATCTGACCCCCTGGGTGATGGAGCCAGTTCTTCATGGCTGATTAAGGACAGTGGCGATATTAGGTGTCTATTACTGATAAGTGTGTCCCTGTGAAGGCCAGTCACACTTACACAAGCTACAATAAGACCCTTGCTCAAGAAGCCATCTTTAATGACCACGCCATGATGCCAATGCCCTGTCTTGAAACTCTCTCCTTTGGGTAAAGTTTATGAGTCATTTTCTTGACCCATACCAGTATCAGTTATGGGTATGGACGGTAGATAGCATCGATATCAATAAGTGCTTATGAGCTACCAACAGCAAAGGTAATGATATGTGCAGCTTTTATTAGCTTTTGATTCATAAACAGATTCAAAGATTCCAAGGCCAAGTGATCATCTACTCTGACCTCCTGCATGACATAGGCCATAGAACTCCCCCATAATCATTCTAGAGCAGCTCTTTTAGAAAACATCCCATCTGGATTTTAAAATTGCCAGTGATGGAGAATCCACCCCAGCCCTTGGTATATTGTTCCAATGGTTAATTCCATTAAAAATGTATGCCTTAGTTCCAGTCTGAAATGGTCTAGCCTTAACTTCCAGCCACTGTTAAGCCCGTGCACGTGAAGCCATTACAGGGGACGATAAATAACTGTAGACTGCATGGTCACCCATATGCTGACGGCCAGCTTTATGCATCTTTTTCAGCTACCCAGACTCTGGTGTCACTACACACTCACTGAGTGTCTGACCAAGATAAGGATCCAGATGAAAGTGAACTCTTTACAGTTCAACCTCGATGGTTTAAGGACTACTGCTTGTTGGTAGGAGGTCAGTTTAAAGGGTCACGGCTGCATCTACATCATCTATTGTGGGCATATACATACACCTTTTACCATAGTGGTTTATAGCTTTTGTCTCCTTTTGGACTCATGAATACCCCTGGATTCACACCATCTATGCTAAAGTCTCTGCAAAGGCTTCCTGTTCATTTCCAGGCACCATTCAAGGTGCTGGTGAAAAATCTTTAAAGCCTTGAATGTCCTGGGAGCCAGTTATCTAATATACACTATGCACTGTATACTGTCACGCAGTGCCCCACGAGTGCAGTTAAGTTTGGCTGGGAAGCTGTTAACATCTGCTCCAAGTTCTCCAGGACTGGTGGTACGGCTACATAAAGGCACCTGCCGTACCATCACAGCCAGAACATAGCGAAGTGTAAGGCTATGATGCAAGATATTTAGGGGGTAAAGGTCAAAGATGGTCCAATGCTCAGGGAGTCACCTAGGTCTTGGGAGACCCAGGTTCAATTTCCTGCTCTGTTATATGCTTTCTCTGGGACCTCTGGCAAATCACTTAGGGTGGGATCCATGAAGGTACTTAAGTCCCATTTTTAGGCAACACTGCAAACCACAAAACTCCTCTCAGCTGCCGCCTAACCCTGTGGATGCCTACACTCACTCAGCACCCAAGTTTTTCCTCTCGGCATGCACACTGCAGCCTCCCTCTAGGCACCTGGGCACCTGTCTCCCAACTAAACCCCACAGCAATTCACAAAGTCAGATAGATAGGCGTTCGGCTGCCTAAGTTGCATGTGGAGGCCCCGTCTAGCAGGCAGCCTGTGAGTACGCCTACCAGATCGAGCCCCTCAGGCAAGTACACGCAAAATAGCTGGGGAGGGTTGTGGAGGCCCTCTCTTATAACCTTTAGCCTAGTGGACAGGGTACTCACCAGGCTGGGGGAGACCCTGGGTTCAAGTCCCCCCCGACACCTGAAGGGGAGAAGGGATTTAAATCAGGGATCTGCTACCTCTCAGGTGTGTGCCCCAGCCACAAGGCCACAGGATAATTCTGATGTGAGGCTCCCTCAAGCACTCGTATTGAAGTTGTTCCATTTTAATTAAACAATGGCATACTTACATATGTCTTAGGCCAGAGAAAGAGTTGGAATGACTCTATAGCCTAGTGTCTGGGGCACTCAACTGAGAGATCCCTGTTCAAATCCCTTTTCCCTCCTTCAGTCGGGGGGACTTGAATGGGGGGGTCTCCCACATCCTGGGTGAGTACCCTATCCACTAGGCTAAACATTATAAGAGAGATCTTCCTTCTCCTCCCGCAGCCCCATTTGGTTTAGGCCCTGACCACAACTTAGGCTGCCAGACACCCATCTCCCTCCACTTCTCCACCAGTTCATGAATCGCAAGCAGAGAGAGCCATTTCCCAGTAGCCCAGATTTAGGCACCTATTTCCAAGATAGGAGCAGGGCCGAGGTGGGGCCCCTCTTGTCAGCATCTCTTATTGGCTGGCTTAGGCAGCTCCCTGCCCAGCATGCTGGATTTTGTGGATTGTTTACGCTCCTATCGCTCCCCGTTCATCCTACAGGGAGCCTAGGCACCTAACTCAGCTTGGTGGATCGCAGTGTTGTTCCTATGATTTTCTAAGTACCTAAAAGTTAGGTATTGCAATGCCCAGCATTGTATCACCTAAGTCCCTTCATGGATTCCGCCCTTAGTCTCTCGGTGCTTCAATTCCGGATCTGCAAAATGGAAATAACAGCACTTCTCTACTTCACAGAGGTGTTGTGAAGATAAACCACATTAAAGACTGGGAGGAGCTCAGACATTACAATACAAGTGTGCAAGATAGATTCATCTGGTTTTGCTTTAACTTGGTGTGTCTGCAAAGTTTGATTTGTCAAAAATGACAACAGAAGTCAACCTTTCTGTAGGTGGCCACAGGAGCTAGAGTTCTCCAAGGGTATCCACTGTACCTTCACTTTTGGGCAAGTGAAGTGTAAACTTTGTAAAGACGCATCCAACTACTGTCATGAAGAGCAGTCTATAAATCGAAGAACCGGGCAGGTAGTAAGATGCATACGACATGCAGATTCCTACCATAAAAAACCCCAAGCTTGTTCCCACTTTCATCATAAAGAATATGTACTTCATAATCACCCAGTGTCAATTTTTAATAGACATTTCACGGACAACTTATATTAGATGACTGACAGTGTAGCCAAAACCAAAGAGTGAGTAAATTCCAAATTAAATATGACTTTAGGGCTGATGAAAGGTTCTAGATTGACAATCCTGGTTGACAAAGTCCAACAGATACACAACAGGCAGCACAGACTTCATCTCCCCATAGGCCCCATCATAGATGTATGCCCTGGAGACACCAGGCCATAGGTGAAATCCTAGCTCCACCGAACTCAATGGTAAAACTCCTGTAGACTTCAATGAGACCGGAATTTCGCCCCATATCTTCAATGGATGCAAATCAGTGTAACTCAATGGAGTTACACCAGTCTGTTGCTACTGAGCACCCAGCCCAGCCCCTCTAGAAAAGAAAGATAGCCCAATCTTTAATTCGATCCTTGACACCTCTATTGAGGCTACCAGTAAGATTGCCAATGACAAGTAAGGTCTGAATTGAAAAGAGAGGCTCAATATACCCCGACCCTCTAATTCACTCAGTCCCCCAAGGGTTGTACAGGCAACAGGGTTCTTCTTTGCTCTTGTTTTAAGTAGCTCTCCGAGCTATTAAGACTATAACCCTGACCTCACGGAACAGCTTACGTTCGCTTCTTGGTGGGAAAGTTTAGAGACAGGCAGGCAGGGTTGCACCAAAAGTTAGCAAAATGTGACCACAGCACCATTTTAGTTATTTCAGAGTAAAACCACTCGTATAAAATGGACAGAAGCATTCACATTATAATTCTGTTGATTAGACTCAGTAGCTACTGAGGTTTGCTCTAGGGCTTTTAGTCCCTTCAGAAGTGGGACAGGATGCCCCCACTAAGGACTGAACTGAAAGTCAGAGATAAAGATTTCTCTTTGCAATGGAGCTACTGAACTGGAGGGGTCAGAAGAAAAGTGCATCCTACTCCAGTTCTGGCGCCAGACTCTGTTCTCAGTTACACCAGGTAATTCTGGGGTAACCCCCTGGCTTTACTAACAAAGGATTTTACTTCCATGGAATAGCTCTGGGTTTGCACCAGATATCAAAGAGCAGAGACTGGCCCCTGGTGCCTTGCATAACTGCATGGCATAGCTGATGCAAGAGGTGCTATCACAGTAGCACGAGCCTTTCCAAAGTGAACAGTCTGTGTAGCAGAGCTGGGTAGTGGTGCTGGCACCTCACTGTGAGGTTTCTGACCTGCAGAGCTGCTCCGGGGGTCCTGGTGCCCTCCTTGCAGACAGAGCCTTTGGGCTACCAGGGTATATTTTTCATTTTGCAGGAAGAAATTGGAAGGGGCCAAGAGGGGCTGGAGGGCAGGGAAAGTGGGGCTGGAATCCTACATGTGTTAAGGAGGGAATGGGGCTAGAACCCCACATTTTGGAGGAGGGGAACTGGAGCTGCAAGTTCTTTATTCTCAGCCGAGGGCCCCTAGCTACAGAACCCCCTCCAGAGGAGATGAAACTGAGCCCAACCCTCACTGTGCCAAGATCCAAATGCCAGCCAGCCACAACTGTCTGATAGAGACATTGCCCCCTCCCTCAAAACAATGTCTCCCTCCAACAGACCCACATGGGAACAAACAGGAGGAGAGGAAACACCACAAGAGTGGGAGGATCTCTCCTCTCAAGGGAAGGATGCGTGAGAACATCCCTGGGGAAAGGGGGATGCTAAAAAAGCCCAGCCCTTTGTGGGCTCAGTGCTTCTCACTGGTTGCCTGGCACCAGATGCCCAGGTGCCAGGGACCATCGGGGTACCCAATATTAAATTGATGGGGAATTGGTGCATGACAGAACCACATGGTGGGAGCCGCGGATGAAGGGATAACTGGTGCTGTCTAGAAGATCCTTGTACTTGTAACATGCTAGGCCAGCAATGTGTAGGCATGGGTCCTGGCAGGTCGCTAGTCACCAGGGACAGGTTTTCCCTCTCATGGTGTGTGCGGATGGTGGGAGGAGAAGGGGCAGATCAAGCAGTGAACTCACCAGGAAGGCATTTAACATGAGCAGGGGTGGGGAACTGTGTGTGGTCTGTGACTTCCCCCCTCTGGCCCCCCTGAGACAGTTTCCCACTCTAGACTTCTGCTTTTGGTTTCGGGCACAATCGCTCACACCCCTTAGAACAGCACAACAGCTCTTACAGCCCTTTCCACCATTCATAACTAACACCCCAAACGCAGGGCAGTTACAGTCTTACTGGGCCCAACCTCCCCAGCCTCCAGCCCACCCACCCCAATCACATGTTTACGCCTGTCAATTCAGCTTTCCCCTCCTTTGATCTCCTCCCCTTACTCCAACTTGGCAAGTTGCTACAGACACAGAGATCACGCTGATGGGTGGAGCTTACCCACGGAGTCAATTGATAGAGCAGGTTGTGAAACACAGGAACTTACATGATGTTATCACAACCATCTACAGAGTGTGGCATAAATCTCTCGAATTATTGCACAGATACGTTTGAATTCACTGCAGATAAAATGAGAGCAGTTTTATGGGAATACAAAGCGTTAAATTCACACAGATCTTTTTAAAAAAATCACTTTCAGAAATCTAGCAATGTGTATGACTTGCCCCCTGGCTCTGTAGGCCACAGAGGTCCTTGCTGCGCTCACAATTTGTCCCCACCTCTCTCTGTCAAGGCTTGTTCTCCCCAGTGATGATAATTTACGTTACAGCTGTTAGAACTTGCTCAGTATTATCCCTCAGGGCCGACCTTAGGGAAAACGGTGTCCTGGGTGAACTTGTATTTCGGTGCCCCTCGCCCCCATGGGTGTGGTGCCCCCCACTGTCCCTGGCCACCGTAGACTTTCCAGGCTCCCCAACCCCTGTGCCCCCTACTGCACCCCTAACTCTGGTCACCCCTCCTGCATTCCTAACCGCTGCACTGTGCCCCCTTTGCCCCTAATCCCGGCACCCTAACCTCTACACTATGCTCTCTACACTCCCTTCCTGTGCCCCTAACCCCTGCACTCTGCCCCTTCCACCCCTAATTCCTGCACTCCCCGCCTGCACCCCAACCCCCTCCGTCTGTGCCCCTAATCTGCACACTGTCCCCATTCACCCCAATCCCTCCCCACCTGCACCGCTAACCCCTACACTGTGCCCCTGCACCCCTAACCTCTGCCCCCCTCTTGTGCTCCAACCTCGTCACTGTGCCCCCTTTGCCCTGGACCTCCCTGTGCCCACTTGGGGAAACTAACCTGGATGCATGGAGCAGCTGGCATTGTTGCTCATTCACCCTCTCCAATGCTGCTCCTCAGCGCCCGCCTAAGGGCTGTGAGAGAGCAGGGAGTGAGGAGCGACATCAGGGCTCCCTGAATCCAAGTCATTTTTCCCACCTCGGCTGCATAAGGGGAGGGCAGAGAGCAGCAGCTCCTGACGCTCGCCTCACAGCACAGCCCAGGTGGGGAAAGTGACCTTGATGCACGGAGCTCTTGGTCTTTCTCCTCGATCCCCACCTCACCGCCCCCTGGGGGGGCACATAGGAACACTAGGGGGAGCAGTATCTGCACCACCGCTTGCCCTGCCACCCCATGTTCCTCTGCTGTGAGGAAGCAGGGAGAAATCTGGAGGTCCCCCCACTCCACCCAGCGCTCCCCTGCCAGCCGGGAGCAGTTGCTGACTTTACACCAGCAGCACGCACCTCTGTGCTGCCACATGGCGCCCTCTTAACCATGGTGCCCCTGGTGGGTCGCCCAGGTGGCCCACCCTTAAAGCCAGCCCTGTTATCCCTCCATCTTCTCCTTGGTTGGCCAGAGGTTGGACACCATAAGAATATCCTTCTAAGAGAAACTTAGCTGATCATCATCCTAACCCTATCCCCTAAAGCTGCTTCACTACATTTACTATCCTGGGTTCTCCACAGAACTCCCACCGTTCCCTATTAGATCTTTTCCACACATCATTTTCCCTTACTGGACCAAAAATTAATCTCAACGCTTTATTTCTGAAGGTATTTAGTGTTTTTTCCTTCCTTCTTAGTAAGTGCCCAGGTATCCCATCCATAAAAAACAACAGACCTTATCATGGTCTCTTGTCTATCTGAAGCTTGGTCTTTCTCAGAAGTTGGTAGCTGAAAATTCTCTGCAGAAAAATGTAACAGGCATTCCTGCTCTCCATCCGTGCTTTAATTTCCTCCCTCATCAAATTGTTGTTGGTAATTAATGCTCTTCGGTATTTTAAATGGTTTAACTTGTTGATATCTAGGAGTACTGACAGCTAGGTAAGCTTGTCCAAGATTTTCTCACCAGCTCACAGCCACATATTACGTTTTATCTTCATTGACATAAGTTGCATTTGTCTTGCTGCTTCCTTCACATCTCCAGTCATCCTCTGTACCACATCATCTCTCTCTCTCTCTTACAATAGCCAGGCCACCAGCATATCCAAAAAGGAGGTACAGCCCATTTAAATTCACCCCATCCTAAGAATTCTGCAATGATCGTACTGCTTTCCACAATCACATTAAAGAGTATGGGGGATTGTGCATCTCCCTCCCTGAGTCCAGCGTTGATGTCAAATAGGGCAGATTTCATAGAGTTTAAGTCCAGAAGGGACCGTTAGATCATCTAGTCTGACCTCCTGTATATCACAGGCCATTCAATTTCACCTGCTTACCCCTCTACTGAGCCCAAGAACTTGTGTTTGACTAAAGCATATTCCCTCCTCAGACTCTACTTTTTGAACCCTCAAAAATATGTATTGATAGGACGAATTATATAAGGCAACTGGGGAAGACAAGACTTCAGTGTCATCTAGGAATTTGGGTGACATCCAATAACAGAGGCAAAGGAACCAGGAGTCTGGAACCTCTAGTCTGGCAGTTCAAATCCAGCCCAGCTTTGTGAAAGAGCAAGTGATTAAAAACTGGATATAATTTGATGGCGGTTCAGTGGATCCACTGCACAAGATCTGCCACCACAATCTGCAATGTCATGAACAACCTCTACAGAGAAGCAAATGACTAAACAGCTATGGAAAATGGAAGGCGAAAAAGTAAAGGAGAGTGAGTCACGTACCTGGGAAATTGATAGGAAAGAAAGGGAGACAAGAGAAAGATAAAGGGGTTGTTTAAGTGCTCATCTCATTCTCAACATGCAATTGATGCCAACTGCATTAACTTCAACATGAGCCTGCTTCTGAGACAGGTCACCAGCTGGCTCATTACTTGGGAAAGGCTGGTGCAATCTACACGATGGGTGGGAAATACAATACATTTAGCCACAATCCAGGTGCAGCACAGCCTGAGGCAAGCTTTCTGCAGCATGGATCTGTGCCCCTTTCCTGACCAGGAGATGTGCTTCTACCTGCAAGAAGGAAAGTCTCTATCAAAGAGCCACTGGGTCTTTGGCTTCTTTGCCAAGACTGTCAACTGTGGTCACCTAGTCAGAAGTTACCAGTGACAGAGGGTGTCCGACTTCAAACACCTTAAAAGGGCTGGATCTTCAGAAAGTGCTGAGCACCCCTCCTCTGCAAAACAGGCGGCAGCCCCTTGTAAGGTGTCTCATATTGGGCACCCAAAATCAGTAGTCACTTTTGGGAATCATGGCTCCAACGTATCTGTCAGCTAGGAGCTAGAATGAGACCAACACCCCATTTTAACATAGAAAAAAAAATCTATATTGACCTGAGCTGGATTCAAACTAGTGCTTTGGCTGTTGCAACTATATGCTTCCATGTTAGAGACCTGAGTTCAGACATAACTGCATAACATCTTGTCCACAGGACTAGTGAAGTCTGGAAGCACCATGAGGTACTTTACAGGCTTTCAGAAGTTAAAAGACACTAATCAGGGGACACCTTCTTCCTAGCAGACAACCTCTCCACAATTAACTAAGCAACATGAATTATGAGATTTCACAGAGAGCAGGTCTAGCTTTAGATGCCAGCAGCAAAAACATAAGAATGGCCATACTGGGTCATACCAAAGGTCCATTTAGCCCAGTATCCTGTCTTCCAACAGTAGCCAATGCCAGGTGCCCCAGAGGGGATGAACAGAACACAATCATCAGGTGATCCATTCCCTGTCTCCCATTCCCAGCTCCTGGCAAACATAGGTTAGAGATACCATCCCTGCCCATCCTGGCTAATAGTCATTGATGGACCTATCCTGCATGAATTTATCTAGTTCTTTTTGAACGCTGTTATAGTCTTGGCCTTCACAATATCCTCTGGCAAAGAGTTCCACTGGCTGACTGCATTATGTGAAGAAATACTTCCTTTTGTTTGTTTTAAACCTGCTGCCTATTAATTTCATTTGGTGACCCCTAGTTCTTGTGTTATGAGAAGGAGTAAATAACACTTCCTTATTTACTTTCTCCACACCAGTCATAATTTTATAGATGGGGCGACTACATCTACACGCAGACTTTGGGGAATCAGCACAATGTGGTACTGACCATGACAGAACTGTTTGCAGAATGGTTGCAAATGAGATGTGCAAACTATCACTTCCTCCAGGCTTATTTTTAAAACATCTTTCTTGGTATTAGCACTGTCACAGGACAAGCTCTATTTTTGTTTTTGATGTACAGAAAGATAGGGGGGAATTCCACTCCCGACCCCTCTAAAGCGACAAAGGAGAATTTTGATCATGCTGAGAAATAATGTCGCTAATTTTGCCCCATCAAGTCATCTCCAGCACAGACTGCAACAAATCCGTACCTTGCTCACCAGACCAAATCTTCCTCCAAAAGACTCTCCTCCATGTAAGCTATTCCACAGAGAAGCACAGAAATGTTGGGCTGGAAGGAACCTTGAGGGGCCATCTAGTCCAGCGGTTCTCAACCAGGGGTCCGCAGCCGCCAGCCGCATTCAGGCAGAAAAATCAGATCCCTAAACCCCAGCACCCCAAAGCAGAAGCCCTGAGCATCCTCTGCCAGGTCCTGGAGCTTTTAAAACATGTTGGGGAGGCCTCAGGAAAAAAAAAAGGTTGAGAACCCCTGCTCTAGTCCATCCATCTGCACTGAGGCAAGAACATGCATACCTAGAGCATCCCTGACAGGTGTTCGTCCAGACTGTTCTTAAAAACCTCCAATGACGGGGATTCCACAACCCACCTCGGAGCCTATTCCAGAGCTTACCTACCCTTAGAGATAGAAAGTTTTTCTTAATATTTAACCAAAATCTTCCTTGATGCAGATTAAGCCCATTACTACTTCTCCTACCTTTTGTGGACATGGACAACAATTGATCACCATCCTCTTTATAACAGCCCATAACATGTTTGAAGACTGTTATCAGGTCTCCCCCTCAGTCTTCTTTTCTCAAGATTAAACGTGCCCAGTTCTTTTAACTTTTCCTCATAGGTCAGCGTTTCTAAACCTTTTAGCATTTTAGTTGCTCTCCTCTGGGCTCTCTTCAATTTGTCCTCATCTTTCCTAAAGTGTGTGCCCAATACTGGACATGGTACTCCAGCTAAGCCCTCACTGGTGCCAAGTAGAGAGGGACAATTACCTCCCATGTCTTACATATGACACACCTGTTAATACACCCCAGAACATTAGCTTTTTTCGCAACTGCATCATACCATAATACATTTGTGATTCACTATAACCTCCAGATCCTCTTCAGCAGTACTAGTCCGTCAAGCCAGTTATTCCCCATTTTGTATACGGGGACTTGATTTTTCCTTCCTATATGTAGTACTTTGCATTTGTCTTTATTGAATTTCTTCTTGTTCATTTCAAACCAACTCTCTAATATATCCAGCCTGTTTTGAATTCGAATCTTGTCCTCCAACGAGCTTGCAACCCCTCCCAGCTTGGTGTCATCCATACATTTTATAAGTGGAAATGAAAATATCGAGCCCAGAACTGACCCCTGTTGGACCTCACAAGATACACCCTCCCAGCTCGACAGCAAGCTATTGATAACTACTCCTTGAGTAAGTTTTTGTCAACTAGTTTTGCTCCCACATTACAGTAATTTCCCCTAGACCACATTTCCCTTGTTTCCTTATCAGAATGTCATGTGGGACTGTGTCAAAAGCTTACTAAAAAATCAAGATATATCACACGCTAATCTCCCAGACAGGCAACACAGAGCAGTCTTCAAATGGGAGACGCGCTCACTTTTTGGTTTTGTTTTTATAAACAAGCATCCACCTTGTTAAGACTTGTTAAGCAGTTAAATGCAGAATGGACATATGTTCTTCTCACCAGCTCTGTATTCTAGATATCATTTCTAGGAAGAAGGTATTCCCTCCCATGCTACTTTATTAGAGGATTTCTTCCAACTGTTACAGGTGTCAAAAATTGAGGGCAGTCAGAAAAAGACATCTCAGCTCTTTAGATTGATTCATAGCATAGAGGTAACATTCTAATATCTTAATGAGGAGATCTATTAGTCTCTGAAATAAGCTCCTAAGGGAAACTATGGAAGCCCTATTGCTCAAGAAATTGAAAAACTAGACTGGGAAAGACTGCTGTAGTATAGGGAACAAATATGTACTGGTAGAAAATGGGCTAGATATGTGAGATTGAAAAGACCTAATAGTTCTCATCTATAGTTACTTAAAAGCTACCAATATATGCTGGGATTTCTTCTTTCTGAAGTGAAGCTCTACTCTGAAATGTAACTTTGTAAAAACAACACCATGGTGCTCCTTGTTTCTCACTGCACAGTAATTCTAGATCAATTGTGCTCAATTTACAAATCAAAAGATGTTTTAACTGTCAGTCCTGCAGATTAAACCTAGGATCTGAGAGTCTAACTGATTTCTTCCTTTTTCAAGCATCTTCAGCAGTAATAAAAAGTCACATAGTATAAGATGTGTCCTCAGCAACACCTGTCCTCACAAAGATTGCTCTCAGTAATACCTGAGCAGTCCCACTGCCTTTTACGGAGTTGCAGAGGTGTAACTGAACTCAGTAACCATCCTGTTGAACACAATCCAGTTCACTCTTCCATCGCTGTGTGATATGTCAGGCTAACTGTGGTGGGTGGCAGCTTGTTCTCCTCACAGCAGCAGTGACTCCAAACACAAACACGTATCTGATTTGACGATTAAGTAAAGGTCAGTACATAGTCACTTTTCTGAGAGATAATTCACTTGTTCCTGGAATCAATTACAAAAAAAGAAACCCATCTTGGCTACACGATGGAAGAGTTAATTTTAGCACGTATCAGTCTTTATCACAGCAGTGAAGCTTAGTTTCACTTGGTATGATACTCTCAACTACAACTTCAGTATCAAGCCTGAAGAAGATTTAACTTGAGATAGCGGTGGGGTTTGACGGTTTCACTTCAGGGATTGAGCATTCCGTCACTGGCACGCAATGGAAACTCCTCCATTGCTATTCACAGGGCATAGGAAAGGGAAGAATTGTTAAGGAAGTTATAAAGCACCTGGTCACTTTTATAATACCGAGCTTCTTATCCTGCTAAAGCAACACTCCCTAACCTGAGGAGCACAGAGCAGCGGGGATGGGGAACACTGCAGGACCCTGAGCCTGCCCCAGACCTACTGGGAAAATTTTTTAAACACAGGCAACAGAAGTTCTCTGAAATAACTCTTGTTTGAACTAGAGCCTATCCTGAAGGCACAGGACAATTACTGGCATTTGAAAAGACTCACTGGGGATTTGAACCCAGGACCTCTCCCACACAGTAGGTAAGAATCACATGCCTATACCAACAAGCTACTCATATGTGGCAGGTGAAGCTTCCCCTGGGGAAGGCTAACTCCCTGCTCCACCTCTTCTGCCCTCAGCCCCACCCCGGGCCCTCCCCACTTGCCATGTCCCACCATGAGACCCCCAATCTGCCTGATCCCTCCTCACACACCCCCAGCTGCTGTGAGACCCCTTTCCCACCTACCCACCCACCGGACTCTGCCACCATTGGCTCGCCGCATCCCTCTTCACACCTCCTGCCCCTGTGGAGGAAAGGGGGTGAGGAGGAACGCAGCAGAGGTCTCTGGGAGGGAGGGGTGGTGTAGTGGAGGAAGACTTACCAGGCAGGCAGCAAAAGCAGGTGGTGAGGGACTCAGGGAAGGGGCAGAGCAGGAAGGGGAAGAGGCGTGGCCACCATGACCCAGGTGTCTGGTGGCGATTGCACCAGGGAAGGCTTAGCCTTCCCTGGCCTTTTATAACCCACCGCTCATGAAGCTACTTCCCACGATGGCCTCAACACATCCAGCCACAGAAGCAGCTCCCCTGGATCAAGCTTTGCCTCCCTGCACTTGTGGCACTAGGCCCAGCCACTTGCCCAAGTTCTGCCCAGCTTCCAGGGGTCATCCATGGATACCCACAGCAGCAACAAAGGAAAGATAAAAGGAGAGGGCAGAAGCAAGGACACATGGCAACAGCTCCACCAGAACAGAGCATGAAGGGAAAACCAGAGTTTTAACATATGAGAGGTACATGTGGGTGGTCCCATCATATAGGTTTGTACCAGGAATAAAGTGAAAACAATGATACTGCAATACCATGTAATCATCCCCCTCTCATTATTTCACTGCTCCACTGGCCATCCAGCTTCATTTCTCTCTCCAAAGTGCTCCTGTCTACAATTAAAAGCCCCAGAGACTTTGCACATAAAAGATAACACGGTACGTCATTTCCCTTCCCGCCAATTGGCCGTACAGTTTGCCTTATGGTAGCACACAGAGACCCAGTTGAGATCAGGGCCCCATTCTGCTGGGTGCTGTACATATGAATAATAAGAGACATTCCCTGTCCCAAAGAGACTACAGTCTAAAAGGCAAGACACACAAGGAGGTCAGAGGGAAAAAAACAGAGGATGGTTAAATGAATTGCCCAACTCCACATAGTGGGGTGGGGAACAGAACCCATATCTCCCATGTGACAGTCCAGTGCTCTACTCACTATTCTACGTTGCCTCTCTTTGCTGAATTCCATGCTATGAATATAGAGTGATGACCTTGCCCAATTTAGTTATTTTTAAAAACTAGCTTACATATGCAGTTTGTGTCGGCTTAAGTTCTCTAGTGGTGAAACAAAGACACTGCAGGACAGAATGGTCAGGAAAAAAACCCAGTCCTAATGTTCCTGAGTGGTTTTTTTAAACTCCTAAGGTACTAAACAGATTTGCTTGAAATTTAATGGAAAAACAAAAACAAACAAAAAACAAATTAAATCTTTACCCTAAGGCCCTGTTTCTAGAACCCCTTTTGTGTAAACATTTCCAGGGCTGCCCGGGGGTGGGGCGGGGGGGCAAGTGGGGCAATTTGCCCCAGGCTCCTCAGGGGCCCCACGAGCCCTGGCCCGGCGGCGCTCTGCGTATTTCGGCAGCGGGGGACACTTCAGTGCTGCCAAAGACATGGAGCGACTGATGGCCCCCCCGCCGCCGAAATTCTGCCGAAGACCCAGACCACCGCCGGGTGAGTACAAGCGCCGCAGCTCCCCCACTTTGCCCCAGGCCCCCTGAATCCTCTGGGCAGCCCTGAACATTTCCCACTGAGAGGGAGCCCTAAGTGGGACAGACACTGCTTCAGCTGCTGCTGTCATTGTTATCAATCATTTAGATTTGCTCCTAGCAAAGTTAAACTGAGTGGTACTGAAAGCCATGTCAAAAGCTGAAACCTCATCTATGCTAGGGTTCCTATCACTACTGATCTTTGGCTAAGCCACTGTAAGCAACAGTGAGAAATTTTTCAAAAGTTCCCCTAGTACAGACAGACCCTGAGAATAAATTGTGATTCTGATCCACATTTGTTTTCATGGCTGACAAAGGGGTTTAAACCCAATTTCTCCTGCAAAATTGCATGAATTTCTCCTGCAAAATTGCATGCAACTGCAACTATGGATCTGACAGCAACACCTGTACAGTCTACAGCTGAAGATGAAGCCAATCCACCTTCTGACCTGGAGATGGGCTAGGGTTAGCATGGTCTTCCTAATTTCTAAAGATGAGGTGGATTTTAATATCCAACATTCATCCAATTACCCACCCGTGCAAGCCAGCATCAACCAGGGCTCCACAATACCAAAAGAATCAAGGAATTATCTGTGTGTCACCTTCAGCATTCTCTGGAACAAGAGAGTACAAGAATAGAAGGAGTCTATACAAGCCCAGGTCTGCTTTTTGGATTATACATTATCATAATACAAGGAGCAGCTAGGGAATGAAACACGTTTATATACCAAAGCTCCAGTCCTGCAATGTCGTCTAGATGAGCAGATCCCAGCACACACCTGAAGAGAGGAAGGATGTCCATGGGGTTAGGGTACTAGGACTTAACAGACCTGGGTTCAAGTCCCTTCTCTATTATAGACTTCCTGCGTCAACTGGCCAAGTCACTTTGGTTCTGTCTCCACTGCAGTCACAGGTGTGACTGCAGAACATGTAGAAATACCCTTACTATCTTTGATCTAGTTATCTCAAGTCACAACAGCAGCGAAGCTGCAGCAACATGAGCTAGCTGCTTGAATACACAGTCAGAGTCCTGGATGGGCTTATACAGCCCATGCTGCTGCAGCTTCACTACTATTGTCATTGGAGCTAGCTAGAGCAAAGCTGGCTCAGGTACATGCCCGCGTGCTTCTGTCATACCTCTGATTGCAGCATAGAGATACCCTTAGTCTCTCTTTTGCCCAAGTCCCTCATCTGTACAGTGGGGATAACAGCATTTCCCTATCTCACAGGGGTGATGTGAGGCTAAATATCCGGCAGGAAGGGGAAGACAAAGATTGGAAGGTGCTCATACTATGCTGCTGAGAGCCTTCGATAGTTCATTGCAGGGGAGGAATTTTAGGACTGAGATGTTACCTATTTTTGCAAACACCTAGAACCTGAGGTCACCACCACCAGCACTCATAAAACTTTTATAAAGGTACTTTACTGATATCAGTTTGGAGTAGGGTGGTAACCCTAGTGAGCCCACTATGTTCTACTAAAAAAAACTCAGCCAGAGCTGCAGCGTGTCTGAGTAATTGGGGCCCGCATGTTGTGTTCAATGAGTTATTTGGAGCCCACTGTGCCCCTGTGGTTTCTTCAGACTACTGTGTTTTTTGCCCGTCACCCAGCAACAACAGTGACCCAGACTGGATCCACCTTAAAATGAATCTAACCTGATGGAGAATCTCCTATGGACTCTCAAGTGTCTCAGCAGCAATTTAAGCCCTGATCTTTCAACTGGATCTATGTGGCCAGACCCAAGGAGAGCCCCACATGCCTAGAGCATTCTGTGGGGGGTCCATTTGCACAGATCCAATGCAGGATGGCTGCCTCACTGTATTAAAAAGGCATGATTTATAGTGCTATAATATGTTCAATCAGAATTGCAGTCTTATCTTAACCCAAGAACTGCAACTTCATTACCCAAATGGATCATGCTCCCTCTTGTATTAAGGAGCTCACCCTTCCTCAGTTCACACTGAGCCATTATTTGCCAAGTTTAGCAACACAAAAGCACTGCTAGTGAAGAAACACATGTGCAGCTTCACTTATACAGATTGCCAGAAACAATGAGAAAAAGGAAATGCCACCTGAAAGGATGAGAACTTGTTTGTGGCGCAGCCTCTGATTCAAGGATATGGTTTAAATAGACACACCATCAGTGACTGAAGGAATAGGTTAAGGGACATACAATGTCATCCAGAGACCAGTTAGAAAGAACGAACTTTGGGAGAAGCATGTTTGATCTAAAAATAAAAAAAGATACAGAAAAGTGGAAGAAAGTTACATCCTTCCTAATACAAGGACAGCCGAGAACTGTGTCGCACAGACAGCAGCATTTCAATAGAGCTTTCCCTCTGTGGATCTACAGTGAGGATGACCTATAAGTAGCTGGCCAAGTAACATTTGGCATTTTCCTATTTAACTCAAAAATTGACATATGCTCACATTAGTGGCAAAAATACACATGTTCTGCTTTTACCTGTTGTTCCCCTGCAAGACCAGGACAACTGGGAGAAAAAGATCACGCTGGAGTTTATTCCTTCTTGTGCATAAATTGATCATCCCTGTAACTGGAGCTTAGCTAACCAATTAGTTACAGGTGTGCATGCAATGCAAACAGTGAGGTTGCACAACTGTCCCAGAGAAGAATTTGAATCTTTATTACAGGTCATGAGGCATGAAAGAGAGAACCCAGCTTAACTCTCAGATTCTGGGAGAGATTTCAGGGCTGTCATTTAGATAAGCCACCTTCCTTGAAAATGGAGCACACTGGGCACAGAAACAATCAAGACACAAACATGACAACCCATTTTTTTACAAAACCACTTTTCACAGGGGAACTGCATCAATTTCACACATGAAAGCTCCAGCTACAGTTCTCATAAATATATTTTAAAAGTCAGCTATGCTTTTGCCTATAGAATCTCTACGGGGAGATCATTGAGAGATGGTGATATTGATGATAGGGACCATCTTGCTGCAAATGTAAGCAGCCTTTTAAATGGTAAAGCCTGAAATCAAAGACTAACAACCTAGGAGTTCATGTAGTCCAAAAAACATGTGTTATAACCACTGCTTGCCAAACAGGACACAATTAGTAGGAAAACAAAGTGTTTATCTGCAAGCTTCCAAGAGGCTATCAGAAACAATGAAGAGGAAATACAAAATTAACACTACAGAGGCGCAATTGGTAGCGCACTGCAAGAGCCTGTTCTTCCCCATGAGGCTGCCTATTCAGTAGCTTTCATTAAGAAAATTGCATCTCCGAAGCATTCCTGCCAGCGTCCTTATTTCCTAATGAAGGCTTGCCAAAGAGCTGTGTCTTTTAGCTACTGCACAGCGTACGTTCCATGTTCATCGCTTGCTAACGGCTCAAACCTTTGCAATTAAAACACCCGAGGAGTCCCATGGAAGCATCATTAGGGAGACAAGTTCTCATGCTGGGTTAACTGGCAGGCAAAGACAAGATCATCAAAACATAAAAGCCTCCTTTTGGTGTCTATAACGGGAAGTGAGTTTGGAAACTGCATTTGCTCTCCTCCCTCCTCCCTAGAAGGACAATAAAAATGGATTTTTCCCCAACAACTAGGCCCATGACCAGGAGAGGGAACAGAGGGGGCAACAGCACAGCACGATGACGGCACCAAGTTGCCTGTGCAACAGCCCTTGTGTATCTTTAAGCATTTCACTACTGCATGGCATTCACAGTATGCAAGGCAAGAATGCTACTTCCAACTACTGCCCATTCACCTGAGCAGCAGCTCAGCAGGCTGACCAAAACCACACAGCCCTGCAGCACCCGTGAAGTGCATGTCATTGTGTGGTTTCAGGAAGTAGCTGGTAGAGCAGCCTGGTGATTCTAGAGTTAACTCATCACACTTTCATACATTTAAGAGCCCCAGGCCCAGCCCCCTCAGTCACTGGGCTGGTAAAGGATGGCAGTGCTGCAAAGAGAGTTTGCTCAGTTCCTGGATGGGGAAGGACCGCCACACATCAAGCTAAGAGTGGCATTGATGGACTCTGTTTGGCAATGGAAGATCACCACCCTCCAGGCCCTTCTGAGGAAGGGGAGAGAGAATCTTCTTTGAGTGAGAAGAAAAAGCATGAGATCAGTGAGTGTATCAATGAGCAGCACTATTTCCCAGAACCATCAGGATGAAATTTTCAACCCTAAAATCTCCCCAGCTAAACAGCTCTGTGAACCACACAACTGTGCATCAAAGTTTCAGCTAGCGATGAAAAACACACGTCGACCCATAGAGCGAAGCCAGTGGGGGAGCCCCTGTTTCCATAGGAACCTGATCCAATCCTCTCACCTATTCCAGATAATGGAAATACAGAGCTCTGAAGCATTTAAAGAGGAGCGGAGCTTAAAAGTCAACAGAATCTACACTGTTCCAGGCACGCACTTGAAAACGTTCTTGCAGGGCTCAGCCCATGGTCTCCTCGCCCCATATGCCTTGCACATCGCCCCATGTCTGGGCACCCACTTGAAAGTTTACAAGGAAAACCCCAAGACATAAATTATTCACCCCACACATTAGCAGCAGGTAAATGTCCACTTTATTAAATAAATATCAAAGTTGAAACCTAGCCCCACTTGATCTGTGGCTGTAGCATGCAAAAGCTGCAAGCACTCCTGTCACTGAGCTGACACAAAGACAAAGATGCCCCAGTCTTGTCTATGCTAGTGTCCACAGTGTTTCTTCCACTAGCGGAGCTACACCAGTGGTGTAATTACAGCTACAGAGTTTGCTAGTTTATTCAAAGCTGCAAGCACTCGTCTGCTGTTGTTAAAGCCAGGCTCTTCTGAGAGCAGTGTGGTAATTTTCCTCTGACGCTTTCATCTAGATTCAGTTCTTCTTTTTCATCACAACGTGAATTTTTATTTATAAAAAGTTAAGTAGAAGCCACAAGATAGTTTCATTTTGCTTCTCTCTCTGCCTCCCATGTAGCTCCTCTGTTTGGTTGCCTGTTAAGAACCTCAGGACCCTGCTCCAACATGTTTGCTGTCCCCTCCCATCACATCAGGGATGTCCAAACTTTGCCCAACTGACAGGCTGTGTTGGCATCTCCACAGGAGCCCAAAGGCTGCATCAAGTTTACATGAAGTGATGCAGATAGCAGCTGCCTTCATCTTTAATTCACAGGCACAATCCATGGAGGCTGTGTAGCCAGGCATACAAAGGGGCTGGTAAAGGATGGCAGTGCTGGCTACACAGCCTCCATTGCATGCTTGGATCTGTTGTGTTTCCACACCACTTCTCCTCCGTCATAAAGAGCAGGGCACCTATGGATTGTATAGCAAAGATCCAGGAGTTATACTTGTCCAGCTGGCTGTAATTTGAGCACTCCTGGGCGGAGGGGAGGGGAGAGTCAGGGGATGGTGGGGCTAGGGGCTTCTGAAGCTCTGAGCCCTGGCAGGTGTGCCCACCTCTCAAACTTCTGAAGATTATCATATGTGGCTCGGAAGATGCCAAATATAAATCTCCTTTATATTTTTATCCTCCTCCCTTCCAAATTTCTCATTACAAACTCTGATCTGAAATTCAGACATCTGCTTCGTGCTCTGGAATTGTTTGTATTCAAATTTCTGCACCAGTTTTCAGAGCCACCTCAGTATTACTATAAAAAAGTGAAAGACTGAAATAGTGTCTTTTCCCCCCAAAATGTAATTTTTTTTTAAAATGGCATTTTTCATTTTCCTAAATGGAAGCTTGCAGAATATACATCAAACATATTATTTTAAAAACTCACTCGTGAATAATAACACGGTCGCTGCTTAGCACTACCAGAGATCCCATGACACAGCACTGCAGGCAACTCCAACTTTCATCTCACACTGTTGCCCCATGACTGCTGGTAGTGACAGCGGGGCACACTGCTACAGACAATCAGCCAGTGAAACTGAGCTGGTGCTAGTAATAGTGTGCAATTTTAACAAACATGCTAGTGGAGATAAGGCCTGAGAGGCTGTGTCTGTATATCTCTTATGCTGCAGCTAGTTCAATCAACCGAGTCTTTTCTTCCTATAACATCTGCGTTTAAGCCTTTCTAGGAGGTGGTCAGGACAAGCAAGAGCCTGGATCCAAGCTCCAGCCAGTTGCAGCTGTATAGCGAAGTGATCCTTGCGGTGAAGTTTAACTAGGGATGGGAGATTGACACACTAAAGGAGAGTAGCTCATTGGTCTCCATTAGATTGGGGGAATTCCTGCCACAGAGAAAGGTGAAGGGGCAGTGTCCAGATTTATACTAGATTGGATGAAGCTCCACAGGGAACAATCCCATGCTGATAAGAACGTGGATGTAAAAGACCTGGTGGGTCTTGTCTGCTTCTAGACTCTATGGTCCTAGGAGTATGATTTACTCCTGTGTCTATCTGGGCAGAGTCCAGAACCACATTCCATTCCCTATGCGCCATTTTTTGGTGGCTTCTGCCTCCATGTTAGTGCCTACCCCCGTCTCCTCCCGATCCCTGCTGCTTCAGAGGGGAAGGCAGCTCCTCTCTCACAAATCACACGTGGATTAGGACTGATCAAAAGCATGTGGTCCCAAATGCTCTCCAGGTATTTCCAGGGCTCGGGGCCTGGGAGAGCCAGTGCATTCAATCCTGCCACAACAGGCCACTGTTTAACATCCTCCTGCAGTGGGGGAGCAGGTCACTGCTTGCTCTCCCACCTGGGGCAGCAGAGACAGAGGCTCAAAAATCCATCCACTGCAATGACAGGCTGGAGAGCCCCTGGAACTTCCCCACCCGCCGGCAGGGCTGAGCTGGGACATCCCCACCAAACCGGGTCCCACACCTGGGATGGCCCATAAACAACCCAGGAACTTTTCACACCCACCCGGGCTGGTAGAAAAACAAGCTTCAGAAATGACTCACCTCTGTATCTCACCAGCCGGGGCCTTTCCCCATCGGTCCTGTCAACAGGCGAGACCTCACCCGGCCTGCAAGTCAGACCCCACCCCACGCAGGGCGCCCTTGGCCCGGCTGCAGGGTGCTAAGAGGGTCGGGGGGTGGGCAGCACCCGGGCTGAGGGGAAATGTCCGGGCAGGGGCAGCTGGTGCCTCCCTGCTCGGGGCCCCCCTCCCCGGGTCCTGCCGGGACGCCAGCCCCACCAATGCCCCAGCCGGGCTCCGATCGCCCCCCAGCGTCCAGCCGCAGCCGGCCTCCGATCGCCCCGCGGCGTCCAGCCCCAGCCGGGCTCCGGGGCGCCGCTCACCCACCTGCAGGGCAGCTCCCGCCGGGGCTCACTGCCCATCCTGGGGCCCGCGGCAGCGCTACAGCCCGCCGCGCCGGGCTGGGTCTCCGCAGCGAGCCGCTTCCATGGCCGGGATGGAGCCGAGGCAACGCAGCCGCCGCTGGGCTGCACCAGCGAGGGACCGGGACGGGCTGGGCGGGGGCGGGCTGCGGGCAGGCGGGTGGGGCGGGGCTGAGCGGCTGCCTCTGCCCTGGAGCGCAGCCGAGCCCGGACCGGCACTGCACGGCACGGGGCGCCAAGGAGCCAGCGTGGGGAGAGAGACCACCCGGGTCTGTCTGTCCGCCGTCCACACCGCTGTCCGTCTGGCCCCAGACACCGCTCTGTCCGTCTGTGCTCATACAAACTGGTCTGTCCGTCTGTCCCCAGACACCGCTCTGTCCGTCTGTGCTCATACACACGCCTCTGTCTGTCTGTCCCCAGACACCTCCAGCTGTCTGTGCTCATACACACTGGTCTGTCTGTCTGTCCCCAGACACCGCTCTGTCTGTCTGTGCTCATACACACTGGTCTGTCCGTCTGTCCCCAGACACTGCTCTGTCTGTCTGTGCTTATACACACTGGTCTGTCTGTCTGTCCCCAGACACCGCTCTGTCTGTCTGTGCTTATACACACTGGTCTGTCCGTCTGTCCCCAGACACCGCTCTGTCTGTCTGTGCTCATACACACTGGTCTGTCCGTCTGTCCCCAGACACCGCTCTGTCCCTCTATCCTCATACACACTGGTCTGTCTGTCTGTCTGTCCCCAGACACCGCTCTGTCTGTCTGTGCTTATACACACTGGTCTGTCCGTCTGTCCCCAGACACCGCTCTGTCTGTCTGTGCTTATACACACTCGTCTGTCTGTCTGTTCCCAGACACCTCAAGCTGTCTGTGCTCATACACACTGGTCTGTCCGTCTGTCCCCAGACACCGCTCTGTCTGTCTGTCTGTGCTCATGCACACTGGTCTGTCTGTCTGTCCCCAGACACCTCCAGCTGTCTGTGCTCATACACACTGGTCTGTCTGTCTGTCTCCATACACATCTATCCTCACACACACCACTCTGTCTGTCCTCATATACACCTCTCTCCCCCCATACACGCTGCTCTATCTGTCTGTCCCCATACACATCTATCCTCACACACACCGCTCTGTCTGTCTGTCCTCATATACACCCCTCTCTCCCCATACACACCACTCTGTCTGTCTGTCCCCATACACATCTATCCTCATACATACCAGTCTATCTGTCCCCATACACATCTATCCTCATACACACCGCTCTGTCTGTCTGTCCCCATACACATCTATCCTCATACATACCGCTCTGTCTGTCTGTCCCCATACACATCCATCCTGATACACACTGGTCTGTTTGTCTGTCTGTCCCCATACACATCTATCCTCATACACATGGTCTGTCTGCCCACACACAGATCTGTCTATCCCCATACACACCACTCTGTCTGTCCTCATACTCATCTATTTATCTAATTGTTCATATACATATCCATCTGTCCCCATACACATCTATCTATCCTCATACACACCCTCTGTTTGTCTATCCCCTGCCTTGTTCAGCATTTTATATAATCTCTTTTTCTCCTCCCTAGAGCCTAGAACGCTGGTCTCTCTGGCTAATCGTTTCTTTAGGACTCTGCAACTCTTTGGCTATTAATATAAAAGCATCACAAATCCAAAAAACTGCAAATGTCTGGTTCTTGCAGTGGCCATATCTCATACCTCTCACCCACTACAGACACATATAATAATAATAATAATTAATTTATATTTCAATTCATCATTAACTGTAGGCATACTGCCAATCTTGCCCCTGGTCAAAGTGTCTGGAGTGCTGAACAACCTAATAGAAACAAGTGCACTAGAATTAGCCCACCTTGAAATGCTAAGCTCTGAATGTACAAACACAGGATGGGCCCAGTCCAGGGGAGGGATTGAAAGAGAAGAGGGATAAATGGCCAGTCCAGGTTATTGAAGAAACACTGAAGAGCTTTACAGGCACTCCTCAAAGTGTGCAGAGATGAAGTTTGGTGGGTTTCAGAGGCGAGGGATTTTCACACTGGAGGGCTGAGCAGATGCACCATCACCTCCTGACATCCAACGTCATGCTGGAGAGAGGCCAGCTGTGCCACACTGTACAATGCCACTGTGTGTGTCACTGATACAGAGACTCTGCATGACTGAGTTATCATTCCTGTGGGATCAGAGATGGGCAGATGCCACAGTATTCTGATTCAGACAATATTCATATTCAGGAGGCTTAACTTTCAGACCCCCACATTCAAAATATCATCAGGTATCAGCCTAGGCCTACTCTGCAGACCTCTCTTGCTCCCCAGTTCCAATCCTTCCCAAACCCAGGTTGCTTTAAGCTCTTTCTCTGGAGTGGCGGGCCAGGGACCTTCTTCTTATCTCCTCTCCAGTGTCTTCAGAGAGCGGCCAATTGGCCACCTCCCCCATCTCCGTCATTGGAGGCTTTTAAGAACAGGTTAGACAAACACCTCTCAGGGATGGCCTAGTTATTACATAGTCCTGCCATGAGTGCAGAGGACTGGACTAGATGACCTCTCGAGGTCCCTTCCAGTCCTACGATTGTATGATTCTATGATCTTCAGTCTTCAGAGACCTCTGCCATCCTCTCGACTACAAACAGGGGCATTAGGAGTGGGGGAAAGGAGCATACATCCTGCTTGCCCCCCTCCCTGCCATCATGCAAGAAACATGTTCCTGTTGCTGCTGCACTGGGACTGGGTCATAGGAGGCCACAGCTAGCAAGGTGGGTAGTAACTAGGGATTTTGCATTGGGTTTCCGTGCGGTTTTGGTTTTTCTTAAGAAAGCGACCGCAGGTGGTTCGTGTGGCAAGATCCGAAAGAAACTCGAAGGCTGAAATAGACGAAGGTTTCAGTGTGAGATTCCAGTGAATTTCAAAAGAAGCCGAAAGGGACAGAGAAAAAAATCCCCCCTTCATTGATTACACTGACACATGTGATTCATAGTCATAGATTCTAAGGCCAGATGACACCACTGCGGTCATCTAGTCTGACCTCCTGCATAACACGGGCCATAAGACTTCCCTGCGTTAATTCCTGTTTGAACTAGAGCAGACCTTTCAGAGAAACATCCAATCTGGTTTTTAAATGGTGGCGACTCCACCTCAACCATCGGTAAATTGTTCCAATGGTTAATTACCCTTGCTGTTAAAAATTGGTATCTTCCAGTCTGAATTTGCCTAGCTTCAATTTCCAGCCAGTGACATGCCAATGAAATGGGATTCTGGAGCCCTTGGGTTCTGCCACCTCTGGTTCATACAGTCACCGGATCAGTACAATGGCAAATGATTGCTACAGTTCATGTAGGGAAAAACTTTACCCCATAGAACATCCAAGGAGTGATGTTTCGGGAGGGGCGCTCTAGCCCCGAGGCTTAGTCTACACTGGCAATTTTCAAGAAATCTCCACCAGTGAAAATAACAGTGGGAACTCTAGTGTATACAGGGTGCTGGTGTGTTTACCACCACGGAGTGAGATTTTCACCAGTCCTCAGCATTGGCCTAACTTTGTGCTCACTGGCATCACTGGCAACACTGCAATGAGAGCAGATTGGGCCAGCATGGAGCGATTTAAAAATCGGGCCCCATGCAACCCTGCAGAGACAGGCGATATCCCGTGATGATTCTGCATGAACAACAATGCATACAAATACACTTATCTGAAACCTCAGTGACAAAGGTCCCTGCATCTACCAGGCTGTTTTCAAAAGCTAAGGCCCCAGTCATGCAATGTGCTCCAAGAGGGCAAATCGCTGTGACTGAGCAGAGCTTTGTTGATGTCAGCGCTGCATGGAACGGGTGCAGAAGTGCGTTTGCACTGAGATCATTGCAGGGGTATGTCTATATTGCAATTAGACACCCATGGCTGGCCCATGCCAGCTGACTCAGGTTCGCAGGGCTCATGCTAAGGGGCTGTTTAATTGCGGTGTAGACATTTGTTCTGGCTCAGGCTGCAGCCTGAGTTCTGGGACCCTCCCACCTCACAGGGTCTTAGAGCCCAGGCTCCAGCCCGAGCCTCCATGTCTACACCACAGTTAAATAGCCCCTTAAGCTGAGCCCCACAAGCCTGAGTCAGCAGGCACGGGCCAGCCACAGGATTTTAATTGCAGTGTAGACATACCCTGAGAGTGTAATTGCCTTTTTGACTTGGCTCTTCAGAAATAGATCAGGAAAGCTAGCTAGGGGCTATGGGAGGGGGTGGCTTGTCCAGGTATAGATGAGGGTCAGGCCAGGACTTGGGGACAGATTCAATGATGCTGAAATCTCATCATTCATTCTCAGAAGATTTCTGCCGTCTTAAGCCACATCCAAACTGAAACTGTTACCCAGGGTCTTTTTGGTTTGGGGTGTGGTCTGTGACCAAAAACATGGGGCCAGGTTCAGATATAGGGATTCAGATCTGACCTCCCCATACTCCTGAATTCAGAGGGGTCTGGATCTGAGGTTTCAGCTCAGGCCCATCTCTAATCAAAACCAATCAGGCAATGTCTAGGGAACAGTTTTGAATCTGCAAAGAATTGTAATCACGCACCATTTGTGTGCATTGCAAAATGATCTCTGAATACACTCCAACCTCCCAACCCGACATACTCTATGTATTGTAACCTGTGTGTTTTGCTTCCTTGTGTGTATGTGAGCTTGAGGAAATTACCAAACATGGGTATTGGTTCAAGGGGCTCAGTCTGGAGGAAGGATGTGGAGAAAGAGCAGGGAGGTATAATACCATAGCACATGCACTGCTGGGGAGCCTGCTGCAGTGTGCACTGACAAGAATTATAAACAAGACACACACAAGGTGGCATCTCCCATCCGGCTTGACTGTAGCAGAGATCTCAGAGGAGGAGGCTGCTGGTGGCTAGCTCCTTGCCTTCTAGAGAAAGCTGAATCACAGGGGAATGATTAGAGCGACTCAGGAATTTTTCTATGAAACATTTTTTCATCAGAAAAAGCTGATATGGTAAAACTGAAACTTTTCACAGGAACGGACCAGTTTTGATAGGCAATGACCCCGTGTTTAGGGTAGTCCCTTGGGCTGTGGGAGACCTAGGCTCACATTCCTGCTCTGCCTGATCTGCAGCAGCACCCTGAAGCCAAGTCTCACTCTCCCAGGTGAGTCCCCTAACCATGGGGCTATTGTGGGCCGGGTCTCAAAACTCTCAATCTCTCTGTTGGAGCTTTGTCCACATAATGAAGCAGTCATTGGAGCAGGGATGCCCCCCACTGTGGGGCGGCTCTAGGATTTGCGCCGCCCCAAGCAGGGCAGCACGCCGCGGGGGGCGCTCTGGCGGTCGCCGGTCCCGCGGCTCCCGTGGACCTCCTGCAGACGTGCCTGCGGAGGGTCCGTTGGTCCCACGGCTCCAGTGGACCTCCGCAGGCACGTCTGCGGGAGGTCCACCAGAGCCGCCTGCCGCCCTCCCACGGGACGCCGCCCCAAGTGCACGCTTGGCGCGCTGGGGTCTGGAGCCAGCCCTGCCCCCACAGCTCAGGTGAGTGCCCCGTGAAAATAGCAAAAGGTCTCACTGTGGAAGGGGGGTTTCTTAAAATCTCACAAATGTTCTTGGGACATGAGAGCTGTTTCCTGCCCAGCTCTACTGGTGACACAAATGCAGCCTTTGGAAACAACAGGACTGTGAGGGGAGGGGACAGCCAGAATCACAACTGCAGGCTGCTCTCTGCTTCCTTTTTCAAAGTCCCCCACTTGGGGAAATCCACTGTGAGCTTTGAATGGACATCAAGTAAGATGGAAAACTAGGCTGAGCCTGGTGAGCATATCGTGTCCAACTTTGGCTGGTCTTATGTGACCCATCCCAGCCACCAGAAGCTACCCTGCTCATACCAAACACCTGTAGAGGGCTTCTGCTCCACAGACAGCAAAGAACCTGACAGTGGAGAGTAAACAGCATTAGCCCACTTTTTCTGAGAGGGAAGCTAAGATGCAGAGACTTGTTCAAAGTTTCACCATCTCCCAGTCTGGGGCTACGGCCATAGGATTGCTCTGTTCCCCATACAAGTGGGTATTTGCAAAACTGTCAGCCATAGGGGGTAACAGCTGTCTGACAGTGAGGGACATGGAAGTCAGGGGCTTGGCAGAAAGTAATTAAGACTAGGGTAAGGTCCTAAGTGACTCGGGAGCCTAGATCCAATTTTCAGAAGTGACAGACACTTGGGACCCTAAATCTTACTGAACTAAGTCTCATTGGACTCAAACTCCTAAGTCACTTTTGAAAATGGTACTTAGGCTCCTATGTCACTTAGGACCTTTTGAAAATGTTGACTCTCCTCTATATAACATACGTTCATAAGGATTCTGCAATACAGAATGAGCTAGGCCAGATCACTTGCTTCAGTACAGTTGCCACCCACACAAAGACCCTAAGCAACCTTTAGTTGCAGAAAGTGATTTGCATAAACAACATTTTCCTTATCTAAACAAATCATTCTGGAATATGCAAAGGGACCAAGCTGCATGAAAGACAAGCAGGCTGTAAACATTTCCCTTAAAGTGAAAATATTTCCCTTCAAGTGACAGTCATTTTAGCTCAAATAAAAGTTCTTTTCAAGTTAAAGGAACATTAACAAAAATCCATCTACTCCACTTGCCCCACCTGCTATTTGTAGTTTCTCATCCTCTAAGTCAAGCAGGCCCCATTCAGCATCAGTAAAATTGATAACGTGACTTTTGTAAATGGGATTTAAGCTCCTAAATCTCCCAGTTGCTTCTGAAGATGTTATTCTGCAGGCTTACATCCCTCCCTATTCTGCAAATCACTTTAAGCCCATGCTTAAGTACCTTGCTGAACAGGAATGGACTCCTGACTCAGGGCCTGAATTACTGAGTAGAGTGTTTGCAATTTTGCACAATAAATGAAATTTGGTTCTGTGCCACAGCTTTTGGAACCTAAATTTCAGCTGAGAGCACAGTGTTTACAATAAAGGTATAAGTGACTGATCCACAGCCCATTGATGTCAATGGACTGGCTACCATTGATTTCAATAGGCATTGGATCAGGCCCTCAGTCCTTCAAAATGAAAATAAATTGTTTTTGTTTTTTTTCTTTATGGTGGATAAAAAGGGCCTGAGAGGGGTTTTGTCTAGTTGTTTTATTAACATTAGAATTCAGGTCTTGTCAACATCATTTTCCCTAGAGCACTCTATGGACAACTGGAGAAGTGGCAAGATGGTGGCATCATAGACACCAGGTGAGTGAGACTGGATTAACTGTGAAGGGGAGTGGTTTGTACTCAGACTGTTTGGAGTTCTTTGGTCTGAGGTTTTTTGAACATCCATTTAACTAAAAGACTCTCACCCCGGCCTGCTCCATGAAGAGCTGCGAGGCTCCAGATCCTCGTCTCCGTGTCCTCCAAGGGATACTTGCTGCAAAAACAAGGAAGGAAAGACTTGATTTTCCTAGGGTTAAAAAACAAGCAGACAGAAAAAAATCTTTATAGAAATCCCTTTCAGGCCTTCTTTATACACCCTAATGGAGTCGAAAAGGGCACACGCCCCGTTCCTGTATCTCTGGATTTACAATGGCAGAGTTGGCAGGTCCTCTCCTACAGGATCAGCTGGGTGGTGACAGAGTAGGTGCGGGAGAAGCGAAGGGGGGGTGGTATAAACACAACTATCAGTCTGTCCCTCCACTACTCGCTTTGGACGATGTTACAAACTGTAAGGAGGAAGCTCATTTCACAACCACCACCTTCTCTGAGGATTTGCATAAGAGCCTGTTGTTGCAGTACTAGGACCTTTTACATGCTGTGTGTATATGATGCCATCCACCGCAGGCAGAAAGCTAAACAGCAGAGTAGCCAAGCCAAGTTATAGCTCAGTTATCCAGTGGGTTCCTGACTCTCATATGTAACTGCAGCTGTTCACCAGATTAGGAACTTGACTGCACCAGCTAAGCTCCAGTTCAGCTATGCACCTCCTGCACTGTAATGAAGAGTGAGCTCACCCATCTTGCAATCAGGAATATAGTGTGCACAGCCAAATGGGAAGTGGGCAACATGCAGCATGGTACCCAGCCCAGAGACTCAATTTCAAGGTAGCAAGTGCCACAAGCCTGAGCCTGCACTGGTGTGTGCACCAGGAGCTGGGAACAACTGCAATAATTAGTGTGTGTCCCTCCCATGGTCTAATCCACTACCTTGGCCCACTCCCAATGGACAGTAAAATGGACCAAGCAATGGGCCCAGTCTTCTGCATAGTGAACCAGACGACAGGAAACCTGCATCCTATTCCTGGCTCCGCCACCGACGTTCTGTGGCGGAGGTCTTGGGCGAGACATTTCACTGCTCTGTGCTTCACTTTCCCCATTTGTAAAATGGAGACATCTGCCTCTCCTTTGTAAAGCACCCTAGGGCTATTAATGGAAGTGCTATGGTGTCAGTAGTATTATTCTCCTGGAGGGAAACACATGGTCCTGGGAGACCGGCACTGTTATAAAAGCTTGTATAGCAGAAGCACCCAAATGCATAAAACAGCATATTAAGGACTCACTCCGGACCCATGTGGAGAAGCAGCTGGCAGAGTATGAGGAGCTGCAGGCACAGAGCTGATATTCTCAAGCACCATCCAGGTCAGACCAGGACTAGGCTTGCTGACTACCCCATGGGTGCTCTCAAACCTGCTGTCTAGTCACTGCGTCAGCCTGCTCCCTGGCGGTCATCGCAGCAGAGTGTGTGTGCGGGGTGCCAGGCCTGGCCAGATGGGGCCCGCAGCGGAGCTGAGATGTGCTGGGTTTATCGTCTATGGGGGATTTTTACACAAAGCTGAGCTTTCATTTTGATACTTGTTTGTTCTTCCCAGGAACACAAGGGGAAGGTTCCTTTTTCCTAGGCAGCACCTAAATCAGGCAGCCAGCAGGACCCCCACAAAAAACAGCCCCTGCACAGGCTGTGAACTCCCCATTCCTCCTCAACCTTCACACCTTAGGGCCACACCCCTGGCTCTGAACCCCACCCCCAGCTCAAACCCACACCCACACCACATGTTGACATCTTCCTAAGGCTGAGAAATATCTCCCCTTCCACTCAAGGGCCCTGCCAGGTGGCAGAGAGCTCAGAACTGCCCCTGCTTGCTGATGGGCCTAAAGAAGCAGGAGCACAGTGTGGGGGGTGGGGGGCATGCCTGCCTTGGAGGAGTTAATCTGGATTAGCCTGGAAAGGAATCCTTGCACTGAGCCTGCTCCTACTGCAACTGCCTTCTCCAGAGACCAGGTGTCCCCCACGTGGCAGAGGGCGGTACTGCATCCTGCAGTACAGAAATCACACTTACTAGAGACTATAGATAGCAGAGGCCAGATGTAGCCAGTAACGCAGGCGGCTGAGACAGGTTGTTGTACATTATCCAGGGAGCATTAAGGATCAAAGAATATAATCATGGCCCTTATTGTGGGAGCAGCTGCAGAAGCAGCCAGGAGTGCTGCGCTGGTGGGGAGAGGGTGAAATGGGACCCACTCCTCCCCCAGCACCTTTGGATCCAGAACTGCAGGGGAGGCCCCCCCAACTCTGGGGAAATTGCACCCAAGTAGTGCCTCCTCTCCCCCATCTCTTCACCTTAGCATCTCTGCACTCTTACCATCTCCTCCCATGCCCATTTATTCTATAGCTGATCCCCTCTGAATTAAACCACCCAAAACAAAAAAATAATTGTGGCACCAACATGTTGTTTGCTGCCATCTCATTGTTCTCTCTGCTGGTGTGTTTGACCCCTTCCCCTACCCTGGGTCTGTCTGCTACTGTGAGTTTATACAGCGCCTAGCACAGTGGGGCCCCAATCTTGGTTGGTCCTTAGGTGCTACCATACTAAACATGATTAATAATACATATTAATGTGGCTGACAGGTGAGGTATCATGGTGGCTCTTAGGCCCACCATCCCTACTGGCCATCCCACTGGAAGCTGTCTCACTATAATAATGTAGTTCACAAAACAATTACAGCCCAATTTTATTGGAGGAAATTTAAAAAAAAAATCATGAGAGCTCCCTTATGCTGAAGTTCTGAGCAAAACAGAACTCTTTGTACACCTTAAAACAGTTGTTAATGTGATGCGTTGTAAACTGAGTTAAAAGCTACCACTTTAAATTCCAAGGCATGTCCTGGTCTTGCCTGAAGGCTAGGGGACCCCGAGGGAAGTGTTCAGTGATCGGTGTCAATCTGTACCACCCAGCCTAGAACAACATGAAGTGAATTGTGCCCCTCTGCTTTAGGGAGCAGCCTGCTTTGTCTCTCTCTGTTTTGGGGTTCTGGTGTGTTATTGTACTGAATTCCTGGAAATAAAGTTGTGTTATGTTGCACCCTTTCAGCTAGAGGATTTTATGTTTTCACCTAACTTCTCTGTGTGTATGCTGGGAACTTAACAGTTAAGGGCTATGCTTTTTACTAGGGCTGTTGATTAATCACAGTTAACTCACGTGATTAACTCAGAAAAATTAACTGCAATTAATCGCAGTTTTAATCGCACTGTTAAACAATAGAATACCAATTGAATTTTTAAAATATTTTGTACATTTTTCTACATTTTCATATATATTGTATTCTGTGTTGTAACTGAAATCAGTGTACATTATTTTTATTACAAATATTTGCACTGTAAAAATGATAAATGAAATAAATAGTATTTTTCAATTCACCTCATACAAGTACTGTAGTGCAATCTCTGTCATAAAAGTGCGATTTACAAATGTAGATTTTTTTTGGTTACATAACTGCACTTCAAAACAAAACAATGTAAAACTTCAGAGCCTACAAGTCCACTCAGTCCTACTTCTTGTTCAGCCAATTTCTAAGACAAACAAGTCTGTTTACATTTACAGGAGATAATGCTGCCCTCTTCTTTTTTACAATGTCACCAGAAAGTGAGAACAGGCATTTGCATGGCCCTTTTATAGCTGGCATTGCAAGTTATTTACATGTCAGATATGCTAAACATTCGTATGCCCCTTCGTGCTTCAGCCACCATTCCAGAGGACATGTGTCCATGCTGATGACACTAGTAAAAAAAATGCATTAATTAAATTTGTGACTGAATTCCTTGGGGGAGAATTCTATGTCTTCTGCTCAGCGTTTTAACCACATTCTGCCATATATTTCATGTATAGCTGTCTCAGATGGTGACCCAGCACATATTGTTCATTTTAAGAACACTTTCACTGCAGATTTGATAAAACGCAAAGAAGGTACCAATGTGAGATTTCTAAAGATAGCTACAAGGTTTAAGAATCTGAAGTGCCTTCCAAAATCTGATCAGGACGGGGTGTGGAGCACGCTTTCAGAAGTCTTAAAAAAGCAACACTCCGATGTGAAAACTACAGAACCTAAACCACAAAAAAAGAAAATCAACCTTGTGCTAGTGGCATCTGACTCAGATAATGAAAATGAACATGCATCGATCCGTACTGCTTTGGATTGTTATCGAGCAGAACCCGTCATCAGCATGGATGCATGTCCCCTGGAATGGTGGTTGAAGCATGAAGGGACATATGAATCTTTAGCGCATCTAGCACATAAATATCTTGCAATGCAAGCTACAACAGTGCCATGAGAACGCCTGTTCTCATTTTTAGGTGACATTGTAAACAAGAAGCAGGCAGCATTATCTCCTGCAAAAGTAAACACATTTGTTAGTCTGAGTGATTGGCTGAACAAGAAGTAGGAGGACTGAGTGGACTTGCAGGCTCTAAAATTTTACATTGTTTTATTTTTGAATGCAGGTTTTTTTGTACATAATTCTACATTTGTAAGTTCAACTTTCATGATAAAGAGATTTCACTACAGTACTTGTATTAGGTGAATTGAAAAATACTATTTCTTTTGTTTCTTTACAGTGCAAATATTTGTAATTAAAAATAAATATAAAGTGAGCATTGTACACTTTATATTCTGTGTTGTAATTGAAATCAATATATTTGAAAATGTAGAAAACATCCAAAAATATTTAAATAAATGGTATTCTATTATTATTTAATCGCACAATTAATTGCGATTACTTTTTTAAATCACTTGACAGTCCTACTTTTACTGTCTAGCTTGTAAAAACCCAAAGAGACTTGAAAATAAGATGACTAACTTTGTCCTTTTCCATCTGGCAGAATTTTTACTTGTTTTTTGCTCCTGCTGTGGCTTCAATGGATAATTAACACAGCTCCTTCTAAATATGTTTCTTACTTCCTTGTTTGTGCACTTGCATAATGATTGATCATTGCAGCCCTGAGAAGGTTTCTTTGGTAACCTGTGTGCTCTGCTAGATGGACAGCTGCCTGCCTGCCTGGTTCCAGGATATGACCTAAACAGTGGCTGTTCTTTCTAACTGGGGATTTTCCATTGAATTTTTTTATTTCTCAGTGGTGGAATTTAAAAGATTAAATGGATAATTGGACTCATGAAATCCATGAGAATTTTGCAATGGACATTAATGGGGCCAGGATTTCACCCCAGATCTTATTCCACGCTATTATAAAGACACAGTAGATTAAAATATGAGATGTTCCTTTAGGAATCCAATCCTGCAAAGTTGCCTGTGGGTCTCTGAATGGCATCTACTCCTATTTTCTTCAGCAAGAGTGGAAGGTGAACAGTTAATTCTCCAGCAAAGCATCCTGCAGTATGATCTGTGGAGTGACATCCGCAAGCCCAGCACAGCTCCTACTGACTTGGTCAGGAAGCAGTCACATGCTGGCATATCAGTGAGAGTGTGTGACCCCTGAGGGTCCCGGCTAGACTCACAGTCACAGCCACCATCACGTGCAGGACACACTCAGCAAGTTCAGCCATGAGTTGGGGGAACTCTGTTAATTGCTCAGGTCTGCTCTAGCCCTTGATTCAAGAGAGGCAGGACGTTCTAGTGGTTAGGGAGCCAGACTTGGAAGACCTGAGTTCAAGTCCTTGCTTCATCATAGACTTCCTGTATGGCCCTGGGCAAGTTACTTAGCCTCTCTGTGGCTCAGTTGCCCATCTGTACAATGGTGAGTATAGCACTTCCAAGGGTGCTGTGAGATAAAGACATTGAAGACTGTGAGGTGTTCAGAAGCTCTGGTGATGGCAGCCAGATAAGTACCACAGATAGAGATCCATCACCAGGATGGATTGATTTAAATCAGCAATTAGAAAACTTTGATTTATATCATCAATTTTATTGTGTTGTTCATTCGTTCTTTTTAGTTATTTTCCTAAAGAAAGGTGGTTTTCATTGATTGGTAACAATTAAAACATGTTGGTTTGCAACTAAATACACAGCCTTTACACTCAAATTTGGTGCTTCTTTTTGTTAACCAGGAGGATGGACTATCCCAATAACTTTTATTTAAGCAATAATATAGCTTAGCTTAAATGTATTCAAATTCTTATTTTCTACATTTTTATTATGTTAAAAATGGTGAATGATGCATTTTGTATTTACTAGATGATTAATTTTTCACTTGTGATGTGTGTCAAGTTATATTTGAATGGAAATTCAAGTCCAATTAAAAATGCCCCCAAACAATTTCAATTTTATTATTAAATAAAAGTACCTTAAATGTGATGGATGCACAAGGAAAAAAAGTTTATCAAAATGTTTTGTATTTAAAATCAACTGATGTATTAAACAAAGGAGGTATTATCTGTAATTAGTGAATTTAAGTGAGTTTAATGGATTATTTCTGGTAACCATATCTTTGAGGGTTTGAAAACTAGTAGATCTTATCCTCTCAAACCTAATATTTATTAATAGATTGGAAGAAGAAAATAAGCTTCCCTACTTTTCAACTCCCAATCAGTTTCTCAGATTCAAATGAACTAGCTGAATAAACTGAAATGAAAAGAAAAATCTCTCTCTGCACATGCAGAGGAGGCTACTGTTGTCAAAACCTGGTTTAGCCCTTCAACAAACTTTGTTTTCAGGTGCTTAGCCAATGACTTCCACCCGTTCAGAGGTCTGAGTTTCTTTAAAACTTGGCAGTAAATATACACTACTTAATATTATTGTTTATTTAAGTTATCTGAATAGATTATAATAAGTTTAGGCCTTAAAATAGGTTATCAATTTCCATTGTAATTGGGTTTATTTAAAAAAAATAAACCTGTATTTAATGTAAATGACAAATCTAATTTAAGTAAAAAAAAAACAATTTAAATTTAAAAAATCCATTTATGTATTTAGGTTTTTTTTTTTAATTATTGAGTTTTATCCACCCTGCTCATCACACTCAAAACAAGGTCACAGCAGTTCACAGTACATCAGTACCACAGTATGTACAGCAACACTCTCTTTGCAAGTTCCTATTATGTGTGGCTATTCAGCACCTACTGCTCTGACAGTGGTCATGCAACTGGCTGCAAAACAGTTTCTATTCTAGCCCCCTGTCTTCACACGCTCTTAGCTTCCTGGAGCCATGACTGAAATTTTCCATGGTTGGATTCTGTCACAAGGGGTGGGGGGTTGGGGTGGGGAGTTGAGGGGTTAAAATTTGAGTACAATTTTGGATTTAGAACAAGGCCAAAATATGTTTTCCCATTACAAAATATTACTAATAATAAATAATAATTCTGGCTACTTTTATTTTTCCACAGGGTTAACTCAAAAACTGCTGAGCTCAGAAACTGCACACTTCGGGCTGGCTCAGTTTCTTAGGAGCAGATGATGATTCATAGATTCAGGGGCGGCTCTAGGCACCAGCAAAACAAGCTGGTGCCTAGGGCGGCAAAATGTAGGGGGCGTCCCCTGCCGCCGGGGAGGGCGGGAGGCTGGGCCGGCGGACCTGCCGCAGTCATGCCTGCGGGAGGTCCACCAGAGCCCCGGGACGAGTGGACCTGCCGCAGTCATGCCTGCGGGAGCTTAACCGGAGCCGCGGGAAGAGGGGACCCGCCGCAGGACCAGGGAAGGGCGGCGCAGCGCACCGCGCTGCTTGGGGCAGCCTGATTTCTAGAGCCGCCCCTGCATAGATTCATAGATTCTAGGACTGGAAGGGACCTCGAGAGGTCATCGAGTCCAGTCCCCTGCCCTCATGGCAGGACCAAATACTGTCTAGACCATCCCTGATAGACATTTATCTAACCTACTCTTAAATATCTCCAGAGATGGAGATTCCACAACCTTCCTAGGCAATTTATTCCGGTGTTTAACCACCCTGACAGTTAGGAACTTTTTCCTAATGTCCAACCTAAACCTCCCTTGCTGCAGTTTAAGCCCATTGCTTCTTGTTCTATCCTTAGAGGCTAAAGTGAACAAGTTTTCTCCCTCCTCCTTATGACACCCTTTTAGATACATGAAAACTGCGATCACGTCCCCTCTCAGTCTTCTCTTTTCCAAACTAAACAAACCCAATTCTTTCAGCCTTCCTTCATAGGTCATGTTCTCAAGACCTTTAATCATTCTTGTGGCTCTTCTCTGGACCCTCTCCAAATCTTTCTTGAAATGCGCTGCCCAGAACTGGACACAATACTCCAGCTGAGGCCTCACCAGCACAGAGTTGAGCAGAAGAATGACTTCTTGTGTCTTGTATCAGAGGGGTAGCCATGTTAGTCTGGATCTGTAAAAGCAGCAACGAGTCTTGTGGCACCTTATAGACTAACAGACGTTTTGGAGCATGAGCTTTCATGGGTGAATGCATGCATCTGATGAAGTGGGTATTCATCCACAAAATTTCATGCTCCAAAACGTCTGTTAGTCTATAAGGTGCCACAAGACTCTTTGCTGCTTCTTGTGTCTTGCTCACAACACACCTGTTAATGCATCCCAGAATCACATTTGCTTTTTTTGCAACAGCATCACACTGTTGACTCATATTTAGCTTGTGGTCCACTATAACCCCTAGATCCCTTTCTGCCATACTCCTTCCTAGACAGTCTCTTCCCATTCTGTGTGTGTGAAACTGATTTTTCCTTCCTAAGTGGAGCACTTTGCATTTGTCTTTGTTAAACTTCATCCTGTTTACCTCAGACCATTTCTCCAATTTGTCCAGATCATTTTGAATTATGACCCTGTCCCAGTTTGGTGTCATCTGCAAACTTAATAAGCGTACTTTCTATGCCAATATCTGATGACGATGATCGCTGTAACATGTAAGAGCTGCACTGGGGCCCAGCTGCACAAGCACGTAATAGAAAGGCACCATCAGGAGCTGCCATTGTGGGAGCAGCCCCATGTAAATCACATTGCAATAGTCCAGCCTGGATGTGACAGCTATTGGGTATGTGAGACTCAGAGAAGAAAGGCTGCAGCCAAAGGTTACAGCTAACCAGCCTGTGGTGTTTGGGACAGGGGCGATGACAGATCCTCTAAGACCCCAACGCTAATAGCAAAGTCATTGCACAATTGTCAGGAGTACAGCTCTGCAGCTGCACCTGCTCAGTCTCCTAATGAGTCCTGATCAGCTGAGGAAGCCAGCAGGCTGGTTCTTAGCCCAGCAGCAGCAGTAGCTCGCTCGCTGCTCAATGCACATGCTCTCTGCTCACCCCACTCGAAGCCCTGCTCCAGCCTATAGCCTGCCCTGCACCCACCCTTGTTCCAGTCCTGTCCCAGCCTCGCTCCTGCCTTCACTGACTCCAGAGAAGCCGGTTCTGAACCTCGGCTCCTATTCCTGGCTCTAATTCTATGTCACCCCTGGGCTCTGGCATTCAGACTCCGACTACCGTTCTGACCTGGCCCTGGTGACGACTGTCAACCCTTGGCTTTGGCATTCAAATGCTGATGCCTGCTCTGACCATTAGGCATGACTCCTGCTCTGATCTGGTCTCCTGACAACAATAGAGGCTCATACATTGCTCCCACCTATTCCTCCAGATGTTCCCCACAGCCAACCAGCATCACTTCTGAACTGAGCCTTACCCAGCTTCCTTTTATCCAAGTCCTGGTGAAGCACTAGGTGGGGGATCATGTAGAGCCAGATCCACTGCCAGTGAAACTCAGTGTAGCTGTATTGACTTTCATGGAGCTACATCAGTTTATACTAGATGAGGATCTGGCCCATAGATGTTAGAATCTGGGCTCAATGAAAAAGAGACAGAGAGCTGAGTATCAGTATCATACTGGTGGCACTGCACCCTCCATCACCTGGCAAACAGCCCTAGTGGCCTCACATATCCATTAAGCAAGATAAATGATGTAAGGGAGCTCAGATATAGGAGAGGAATTACTTAGCACTGCCTTCTGCAAACTTCCAAACAGGAAGGAGCAAACCCAGTGTCAGGCAGTGTTCCATGTACCGTGTGCTGAGTAATAACATGAGGGAACTCCATGCTTATAAAATTAAACTGGCTCTTTAGTAAGAAAAGGATATACAGTAATGCTGCAACTGCAGCTAGCATTCCAGCCATGTGCACACAGACTGACTTCCTAGTACTTCCTCCAAACCCTTCCTTCCTGCAAGCTGTGTGCCTCCCTCCAAGTTCCATTGAGGTTGCTACAGACAGCCTCCTCCATTGCGTCAAGGACCCTCACACAAGCCAGTAAGTGAATCCAGTGCTGTGTTCTGAATTAGCTTTGCACTCTGTGCTTGCCTATTACAAACCTTGTGAAAATTGTGTGTCAGGCTCAGAGCAGCCAGACTTAGCCATGACTTGTGTCCTGCCTACAGTGTAGCAGTCATGCATTTCAGGAGCAGGTGTTCTAGCTGCTAGCAATGCTGTTTGTACTACGCACAGGGTAACAGCTAGGTCATTCACTGGAATTTTTGTGAACCTTTTGGTCTGTGCTGCAGGCAAAAAGCATCCATTATCTAACCAGAATCAGGCTGTGGATCTTGACTGGTTCCGAGTGGAGACAAAGGATATCAAACCCACATCATGTACAGACACTATCATTGCCTGCTATTAGGATGGGCAGGAGTAGAGCAAGTTTTAATGCAGGTAATTGGCTGGCTGGTCAGGTCAGGCTCTGAATCCAAATGAAGTTGTTCTCTGTTGGGATTGTATGGAAACAGACAGTGCTGCAACGCTAGCTCCAGATGAGGTAGATGGTCCATGGGCGCTGTCCAGAGTGCTAGAGAGAAGCAAAGTGTTCTCAGTTGACTCTGACAGTCTAGCCATAGGGCTGTAGTCATTTTTTAAACACCTTGGAGAAGGCAGGACAAAAGGGGGTATCTAGTTTATGTGTGCAGATTTATAATAAACCACAAAGGAATGTCCCCTCCGTATTGCTCTGCATACTTCTGGTATAACTTCAGTGGGACTCCACAGCAGACACAAAGGTCTGGCCCTGTGAATCAGATTGCAGGATCTGGGCCTAAGACAGCAGCCAGATTTGAAGGAGGATGGGGAGGCGGCTGGGTGAGGAGATCTAGAGAGGGCATTTTCCACATGGGAGAAGGCTCAGAAATGGGCCTGAAAATGAAAGGGGTGGGGAAGTTCCAGGCACAAGGGAGGAAAATGAAAGGACAGACAGAGATACAGGACTGGCCAGCCCATGGCAGTAAACCAAGAGGAGATGGAAGTAAAATGGATCCAGAGGAGAAAGAACACAGCCCATCCGCAGCCAGGTTCATGGTCAGGCTGTCAGTGGGGACCACCAGCTATGGTGGTGGTCACATCTGCCAAGATTTGCCAACAATTTGTCACCCCTTGATCACTTGGTGCCCAGGTGTCCTGTTACGGAAATCATCCCCACATAGGATCAGATAATGTCTCTGAGGGACCACGGCGCCCCATCACCAAAATAACATGAACAAGTGGGGCTGGGTGGCTTGGAGAGGTGGATGAGCCACATGGGGAACAGGTTGGTCTTGCTGAGGTGGTGCCCATGGCAGTGAAGATGGGATGCTGGAACTGAAGTGAAACACGGTCAAGGGTGAAGTAATTGAGTATCTGTGAATCCCCTGCCAGGCTAGGGTATAAGTGGAGTAACTGGAGTTTGTCTGAGTTACAGGCAAAAGTGTTTTCTGTAGAATCAGGTCCCAAATGCAGCTAGTGTGAGCAGGAAACGCAGAGCAGAGATACATTCCCATGAGACTTAGTGTCAGAACTCCATCTCACAGTGCCCCCATTGTTTGTGTGGTAGTTGGTCCCATCCCATACTTCATGGCTTCTTTCTCCTTCCTTAGCTCCTTTCTCTGGTCTACTGAGTGAGCTGCTTTCTATGGTCACTTGTGCTCAGTAATACATGCCTGGGTCTTGGGCCAGATCCAGGAATAGAAGCCCCCACACAGCTCCCATTGCAAAGTAAGAGAGAACAGGCTTTGCCCCCAGCCTTAGAATCATAGAATATTATGGTTAGGAAGGGATTTCAGGAGGTCATCTAGTCCAACCCCCTGTTTAAAGCAGGACCCATCCCCAGATTTTTACCCCAGTTCCCCAAATGGCCCCCTCAAGGATTGAACTCACAACCCTGGGTTTAGCAGGCCAAGGCTCAAACCACTGAGCTATGCCTCCTCCCCTTCCCTTTAGTATTTACACTTATGGGTTCTCCTTGAATAAAGCCCTGAAAACTGACCCTCATTTCAGAGAGCAAGAGAGAGACTGAAGCCTCAGAGCTCTTCAACCATTATTAACATAGTGAAACCTGCTCTAATATGCACAAAGTCTCATTGTAATTGTCCCCTCCTCCTCGTCTGACACAGAGGAGAACCCACTATCTCTGCCATTAAAGATGATAATGAAGGTGAATTTCCCAGAGGCTTTCAGTTAAACTGCAGAAAGAGCAGCCAGAGCTGGGCACAAGGGCATCTTTCTTAGGTTTTGTCTACACTGGCACTTTCGTCATTAAAACTTTTGTCACTCAGGGATGTGATAAAACACTTACCTCAACAACAAAAGTTTTAACGACGAAAAGCACCAGTGAGGACAGCACTTTGTCGGCAGGAGCCGCTCTCCTGGTGATGAAGCTACTGCTCCTGGCTGGCTACACAGCACACCTTACAATATCATGGCTGCAGTGGCCCAGCCGTGCCATTGTAAGGGGCGCAGTGTAGACATAGCCTTAGCCCATGGTGTATCACCCAGCTTCCATACCAGAGACTCATGCTACATTGCTGATACACAAGGGGTCACTGTGGTGTTGGAAGGCTTTCAGTGTCATGCCATGAAAGTCATGCAATGTCCTCTACCCCCACTGCTCCGCTTTGCTGAACGGTGCCCTCCTTAGAGCAGTCTGGTGACTGCCAGCCTGGGACATGTTGCCATATCATTGTGGCAACTAAGTACTTTTAAAGCAGATACTAAAACAAAGGGCTTGATCCTGCCAGCACAGGTGCAGAGAGATGCAAGCTGGATAGAGACCCTGATGCGGCATTAGAGAGAGTGCAGCTACTCATCCAGCTGGTTACTGTGGCCAAGGAGCAGAAGGGAGGCCTGAGAAGGCAGGCCATTGCTAAGCAGTGAGGATCCCCCTTGAGCTAACATCCTGGCTGGCACCTCCACTCTCTCTCTAAACTCACTCCCTTTTTGCCATGCACTCCACAGTTGCGGAGTAAGAGCCCTGCAGGATTGAGATTCACAACAGCTCAATGGGGAGGGCTGCACCTAGTACTGCTAGGTAGCCTCTCCATGCATACCCATTGGAGCAAACCAGCCTTGTACTGTAAATGCTCCCAGCTCATGTGTATCTGGAGCATGCTGCTGCTTATGACTAGTGCCTGGGTACTGAAGCTATACATAATGCCTCACTGCATATACAGCAGAGGATAGGGCTTGTGGGTTGGATAGCAACGCTGATGCAAAAGGGATTAATTCACTTACCCTGTGGACAGTGTGGGGCTAATACCTAACAGACCCTGATGTCTTTCTGAGCAGACAGGACACACTTAAACCCAAGAAAGGCACAGGAAGCCCTGAGTCCAGATTATTTAAATTGTCAGCTCTTCGAGGCTCTTTTTGCTCTGTGTTTATACAGCACCTAGCACTATGGGGTCCTGGTCCAGAACTAGGGCTGCTAGGCATGACCACAATACAAACAATAACTAACAATTTACACAGGCTGAGAAAAATACCACCACTGCCTAGCTCTGATCTAGTGCTTCTCATCAGTAGACCTCAAAATGCTTTACAAATATAGCAAGTACCATTATTCTCATTTTCCAGATGAGGCAACTGAGGCACGGGAAGTTGAAGTGATTTGCCCAAGGTCACCAAATAGGTCAGTGGCTGAGCTAAGAATAGAACCCAAGTCCCAGTCCAGTGCTGTATTCACTAAGCCACACTGCCTCTCTGGCAATGGGTGTATCCTTGCTAGTATAAATCCATCCTTGACACTGATGCACAAGCTGGAGCAAAGCTACAGTTCCACAAATTCAGCCCTGATAAAAAGAGGAGACACATAGGAGTTCCTGAGCCATAACTACTTCCTGGATGCTGTTCTTGGGAAGCACAGGCTCTGTCTCCCTAGGACACATGGCACCACAAGCTGAGACTGTATCCTGCATGGGGTGCTATGCTGAAAGATGCACACTCCACTTTCCCATCAGCAGTGCCTGGTGGGAAGGAAACAGTGACAATGTAGGTGACCATTAATATTTTTATTGGTATAACGCAGCACGCAAAGGGGCTGAAAGAGTTAACCCGTAGAGTGAGGTATCTGTGTCTAGTGCAGATTTCACAGGGATAACGATAATGCTGCAGTGTGTACAATAGGAGAGCTGGTTTTGCAGCAGATACCCCTGAGCAGCTTCTTTCACTGCTTCAGTATAGACCATTTCTTGCACTAGAAATTAAGGTTTTCCAGCCCCAGCAAGTGTGTTGCCACCATCGTCTCTGTGGTTAGATGTTGATAGATGTTTGGCTGTGTGTCTGTTCCCTCTGTGTGCCACCCCAGCCCCACACACACAGCTGGCATGGCAGATCTCGAGCAAACCACCCAATGACCACAAGATCCATTAAGGGATAAAGGCACCCAGCCAGGGTTATTGTTGACAAAGCATGGTACTAGTATCGCACAGACTCTACCGGACCGTTAATACATGTATGCTCATAACAATGGACCAGCCCAGTGAACAGCGAGACTTTCTGTTCCTCCCTAAGGGCAGATAAGATGCATCTTTGTACCCCGATACAAACAAGTTAGTACTGCCCCTTTGACGTAGTTAGTTACTGCCCCCTGATGTCGCTAGTTATCACCCATCATCTTGTACATGTTGGTTCAATCAAAATATCTCTATTACGTACTATCATCCTGACCTTATCTTTTAGGAGAGGTCAGTGTGTTCCTGTTATCCTTGGGGAATGTTTTTGTACCATCCTTGATATTGGGATGTTCTGGTACCACTTGATATCAGGATGTGTTTGCGTGAGCATTCTGTGACTAGCACTTTTTAGGAATGTGTCTTTCTGCAATGTCAGCCCTGTTTTTTCCAAATTCTGTGAGCAGGTCCTGCCTCGTAACAGGCCTTTGATACAAGGGCTTATGTCTCAGGCTCTCTTCCTACTACAGTCTCCTCCACCTTTTTCCTGGGCTGTGTATCATGGTCATTTCCTGAGTACATTACAGCATCTGAGCTCCCTGCGTCTGTTGCTCCCAATACGTTTCAGAACCCGCCCTTAGGAGTCCCACACAGAAATCACTGGAAATGGAAAATGGCCTGGTCTGGAAGTTGGTCCAATAAAAGATATTACCTCACCTACCTTATCACTGTTCTGGAAAAGCAGGTGGCCTGTTTCTGGCTGGTGAAGTCTGACACACAGTGGTCCTGGTCCTGAACTGCACTAGGATGGGGAAATGTAATTAATTAATTTAAATTACTTGAGCAAGACTGGCAGGTGCAGACAAGCTCTGCTTAGTACCACTGAATTGGGGGAGCTCAGAGCCCTCTTTCCACCTTCCTGACCTTAGGGCCAGCCCTGGTACAATTTGGCCCCTGGAGTAACATAGTGCAGCCTCAGGGCTACTTTAAATTTTGTGAGCTGGAACGATTCCCTAAAGATCATTCTGGCAGTCAAGGATCATTGGAGCTCCATTTGTTCCCCTGCCCCAGCAAGCCTCCACCCACCCCCCAGGGAATAGAGAAGGTTGGGGAGCTATGTTGGGTTCCCACCACCCAAGGATTCCCTGACATCAGAGGAATTCCCAGCTGCCCCTTTGGAAAGGCTTTCAGGCTGGTTTGTGTTGCTTCAGCAATATGAAGGGGCTGGCATGGGGGCAAGAGATGTGACCCATTGCCCCTACTACAGGAGTCATTAATAAAAAGGCAAGGCAAGGTGCCCAGGCAAAGGCTGCACCTCTAGAGCATCAGAAAGAAACTGGCCTCCCTCAGCTTCTGGTCAACATCCAATGCAGCCTCCCCTGACAACCTCAGCTAGCCAGTCTCTCTCTCTCCCTGGCTTCCCTCCTCAAGGAAGGCTCTGGAAAAGAGCAACATAGAGTCCTGTGGCACCTTATAGACTAACAGATATATTGGAGCATAAGCTTTCATGGGTGAATACCCACTTTGTCAGACACATGTGGATGACGAAGTGGGTATTCACCCACGAAAGCTTATGCTCAATACATCTGTTAGTCTATAAGGTGCCACAGGATTCTTTGTTGCTCTTTTCCAGAGCCAGACTAACACCGCTACCCCTCTGATTCTGGAAAAGAGGTGGGTCTTATAGGATGCTCTGATGGCAAAGCCAAGCTCTGGGAGAGCAAGTTCCAAAGCCCAGGACCCCATCATAAGAATACTCTGACTTCAAGAATTTCCACTTGTTTGTAACTTCAGCATAGGTGCCTTAGGCCTGGTCCACACTAGGACTTTAATTCGAATTTAGCAGCGTTAATTCGAATTAACCGTGCATCCGTCCACACCAGGAAGCCATTTAATTCGACCTAGAGGGCTCTTTAGTTCGAATTCGGTACTCCACCCTGACGAGGTGAGTAGCGCTAAATTCGACATGGCTATGTCGAATTAGGCTAGGTGTGGATGCAAATCGAACTTACTAGCTCCGGGAGCTATCCCACACTGCACCACTCTGTTGACGCTCTGGACAGCAGTCCGAGCTTGGATGCTCTGACCAGACACACAGGAAAAGTCCCGGGAAAATTTGAATTCCTTTTCCTGTCTGGACAGTTAGAATCTCATTTTGTGGGTGGACATCGGGGCGAGCTCAGCAGCACCGGCAGCGATGCAGAGCTCTCCAGCAGAGGAGTTTATGTAATCTCTGAATAGAAAGAGGGACCCAGCATAGACTGACCGGGAACTCTTGGATCTGATCGGTGCGTGGGGCGAGGAGTCTGTGCTTTCGGAGCTGCGCTCCAAAAAACGGAATGCAAAGACCTACGGGAAGGTCTCCAAAGCCATGAGAGACAGAGGATACAGCCGGGATGCAACGCAGCGCCACGTGAAAATCAAGGACCCCAGACAAGGCTACCAAAAAATCAAAGCGGCAAACAGATGCTACGGAGACTGCCACCACTGCCCCACCAGTGACCATGGACTCTGATGATGGGACAGTGTCGACGGCCAGTTCCTCAGCGATGTTCGCGGACGGGGAAGATGAGGAAGGGTTTGTGGACAACGAGGCAGGCGACAGCGCTTACAACGCTGGTTTCCCCAACAGCCAGGATCTCTTCATCACCGTCACGGAGATCCCCTACCAACCGTCCCCGGCCATTAACCCGGATCCTGAATCAGGGGAAGGAGCAGTCGGTAAGTGCTTTAACCATGTAAACTTTTATTCTTAATATAACAGGAATCTGAAGTATGTGTAAAGGAGGTCTCTCTATATATGGGGATAGAACAGAAATCCTCCTGGGAGATCTCCACGAAGCTCTCCTGGAGGTAATCGAAAAGCCTCCGCAGGAGGTTCCTGGGGAGAGCTGCCTTATTGGGTGCTCCGTGGTAGCACAGTTTTCCGCGCGAGGCTTTCATGAGCTACTCAGGGAGCATTGCCTCCCCGAGCACGGCTGCATAGGGCCCTGGTTTGTGCTGGCTTTCACGCAGCATGCGCTCTCTATCTCCTTCAGTGACCGTCCTCAGGGTGATCTCGCTCGGAGACTCCTGCATCTAATTAGGGGAATTACTGTAATGTTACGCCTGGTCCAAAGTATTTGTAAAAAATCTCCGGACAGACGGCGTAGCAGAGACTCAGCACGCTGCTGCGTGACGAGCGTAACGGAAAGCCAAAGATTCAAATGGACGCTCATGGAGGGAGGGGGGACTGAGGACGCAAGGTATCCCACAGTTCCTGCTGTCTCCGAAAAGCATTTGCATTCTTGGCTGAGCTCCAAATGCTTCTAGGGTCAAAAACAGTGTCCGCGGTGGGTCAGGGCATAGCTAGGCAATTTACGCAGCCCCCCACCCACCCCCAGAAGTGAAAGGGAAAACAATCCTCTCTTGACTCTTTTACATGTCACCCTATCTTTACTGAATGCTGCAGAGAGACGCGATGGTGCAGCACTCAACACCAACATCCTTGCTACCCCCACGCTATGGATGGCTGATGGTACAAAATGACTGGTACCCGTCCTCATCATCAGCCTATTGGCACATGGGGCAGTGCAAAAGGACTGGTAACCATGCCGACTAGCATCGGTAAGGTCAATCAAGGGCGCCTGGTCCTAATTTTTCGTGGTAGATGGTACAGTATGGCTGATAACCATCGTCATCATAGCAACAGGGGGCTGAGCTTCATCAGCCCCCACCCTTCATGTGTAAAGAAAAGATTCAATTGCCCCTGGACTAGCAGCAGGATGCTGGGCTCCTCTCCTCCACACTCCTTAATGTCCTATCTGGACTATCATAGCAACTGGAGGCTGCCTTCCACTCATTTCTCACTAACAAGTCACTGTGTCTTATTCCTGCATTCTTTATTACTTCATCACACAAGTGGGGGGACAATGCTATGGTAGCCCAGGAAGGCTGGGGGAAGAACGGAATGAACAGGTGGGGTTGTTGCAGGAGCACCCCCTGTGAATAGCATACAGCTCATAATCTATGCAGGATCTGACACAGAGCAGCTGTGCTCTCTGGTTCTCTGATACAGTGGTTCTCTAGTACACTTGCCCATATTCTAGGGAGGACTGATTCTATTTTTAGATACCAAAAAAGGAGGGATTGACTCAGGGAGTCATTCCCAATTTTGGCTTTTGCGCCCCTGGCTAAGAGCAGCCAGGGGCACTTATGACAGCAGCAAATGGTGCAGTGCAAAAGGACTGGTAACCATGCCCATCTTATTACCAATTTATGGTATGGTAGATGGTACAATATGGCTGGTAACCATCTCTGCTATCATGCAAAAGCAAAAGCATGCTGCTGTGTAGCGCTGCTGGACCGCCTCTGTCAGCAGCATCTAGTACACATACGGTGACAGGCACAAAAGGCAAAACAGTCTCCATGGTTTCCACGCTGTGGCGTCTGCCAGGGCAATCCAGGGAAAATGGGCTTGAAATGATTGTCTGCTGTAGCTTTCCCGGAGGAAGGGATGACTGACGACATTTACCCAGAACCACCCGCGAAAATGGTTTTTGCCCCATCAGGCACTGGGATCTCAACCCAGAATTCACAGAGACAAACTAGACTGTGTTCATTGTTCGCAAAAATTTATCTTTGCAAGGAATTCACTCCCTTTTTCCCATCACACAGCTTCGACTGTGTCCAGACCCGCCACAGCATCCCCCTCACAGAGGCTGGCAAAGCTTAGGCGGCGAAAGAAAAAGACAGGGGACGAGATGTTCGCTGAACTTATGGGGTGCTCCCGAGACGAGGCGGACCAGCAGAGCCAGTGGAGGGAGACCCTCTCTCTGTACCAGCGCTTACACAGCGAAGGGGAGGAGAGGTGGCATGAGGAAGACAAGCAGGCGACTCAAACGCTGCTTGGACTAATGAGGGAGCAAACGGACATGCTCCTGCGCCTTGTGCATGTTATGCAGGACCTCAGGCAGGAGGACAGAGCCCCCCTGCAGTGTATCTGCAACCGCCCTCCCCCGCCACAAAGTCCCATACCCCCCTCACCCAAAATAACCAGAAGGAGGGGCGCCAGAGGCCGTGTAAACTGTCACTGCACCCCAGCAGAGTGCTCAAATACCCAAAAGCTCTCATACCCTAAATTTTGAGAAGTCCTTTCCTTCCCGCCTCACCCAAGCCCCCATCCCAGTTTCATCCCCTAACTGTCTAGTTGATAATAAAAAATACTTTTCTGTTAATTACTGTTTCCGTCATGTTCTTTTAGAGGAGACTGTGTTTGAAGGGGGGAAAGGGGGTTGGTAATTTGACAGGACAATCACCTTTACCAGGGTACAGACATGGGGGCAGGATCAGCAGCAGGTCACACACACACTGCTGTCAGTACGCACCCTGGTCGGTATGGGAGGTGGTTTGCAGGTTCTGTGTGGGTGGGGGGGGTACGTGACTTTGTAGCAGGGGAGGGGGGTTACAGATCTCATGCAACGGTCCCTGTCCTGGACCACAGAGCCACGCAGCAGAGGAATCTGTATCCGTCCTCCCCTGCCAAAAGGCCACATAGCCCCCGCACACAGAGTCCCAAAAAGGAGGGATGGCAGGCTCCGTTGAAACATCCAGTCCGGCACTGCAGACCGCTCTGGGAGCAGGAGCCTGTCATTCCTCGAGTTTACAGGCGGTCTTTACATCACTGCACACCCTACCCAGCACAGTCCGTGTCCCAGTTTCAACCCTGTAACGCAAAGTCATCAATAAAGAAACCTTTGTAAAGTTACAGTGGAACATGTATTTTATTTTTAAACGTGTGTTGGAAGTTGGGGAAGCGGGGCGGGCGGGGTATGTAACTGCAGATGCTAGTCAACAGTCACTTGGTAAAGAAACAGGGGCAGGTTCAGCTTCTCTGTAAAGAAACTGAACAGTCACAGGTCACACTGCTCGCTGCTCGCTGTTACTTGAAGAGTTCCTTGTCGCTGTGCAAGGCGCCTGCACAGAGCTTCACGAGTTTTTAAAGTGCTTGTACACAAATGCCAGAAGTCTAAATAATAAGATGGGTGAACTAGAGTGTCTTGTGATAAAGGAGGATATAGATATAATAGGCATCACAGAAACCTGGTGGACTGAGAGCAATCAATGGGACACAATCATGCCGGGGTACAAAATATATCGGAAGGACAGAACAGGCCGTGCAGGGGGAGGAGTGGCACTATATGTTAAAGAAAGTGTAGATTCAAATGAAGTAAAAATCTTAAGCGAATCCACAGGTTCCATAGAGTCTCTATGGATAGAAATTTCATGCTCTAGTAAAAATATAACAGTAGGGCTCTATTATCGACCACCTGACCAGGACAGTAATAGTGATGATGAAATGCTAAGGGAAATTAGAGAGGCTATCAAAATTAAGAACCCAATAATAGTGGCGGATTTCAATTATCCCCATATTGACTGGGAACATTTCACTTCAGGACGAAATGCAGAGATAAAATTTCTCGATACTTTAAATGACTGCTTCATGGAGCAGCTGGTACGGGAACCCACAAGGGGAGAGGCGACTCTAGATTTAATCCTGAGTGGAGCGCAGGAGCTGGTCCAAGAGGTAACTATAGCAGGACCGCTTGGAAATAGTGACCATAATACAATAGCATTCAACATCCCTGTGATGGGAAGAACATCTCAACTGCCCAACACTGTGGACTTTAATTTCAAAAGGGGGAACTATACAAAAATGAGGGGGTTAGTTAGACAAAAGTTAAAAGGTACAGTGACTAAAGTGAAATCCCTGCAAGTTGCGTGGGCCCTTTTTAAAGACACCATAATAGAGGCCCAACTTCAATGTATACCCCAAATTAAGAAAAACAGTAAAAGAACTAAAAAAGAGCCACCGTGGCTTAACAACCATGTAAAAGAAGCAGTGAGAGATAAAAAGACTTCCTTTAAAAAGTGGAAGTCAAATCCTAGTGAGGCAAATAGAAAGGAGCACAAACACTGCCAACTTAAGTGCAAGAGTGTAATAAGAAAAGCCAAAGAGGAGTTTGAAGAACGGCTAGCCAAAAACTCCAAAGGTAATAACAAAATGTTTTTTAAGTACATCAGAAGCAGGAAGCCTGCTAAACAACCAGTGGGGCCCCTTGATGATCAAAATTCAAAAGGAGCGCTTAAAGATGATAAAGTCATTGCGGAGAAACTAAATGGATTCTTTGCTTCAGTCTTCACGGCTGAGGATGTTAGGGAGATTCCCAAACCTGAGCTGGCTTTTGTAGGTGACAAATCTGAGGAACTGTCACAGATTGAAGTGTCACTAGAGGTGGTTTTGGAATTAATTGATAAACTCAACATTAACAAGTCACCGGGACCAGATGGCATTCACCCAAGAGTTCTGAAAGAACTCAAATGTGAAGTTGCGGAACTATTAACTAAGGTTTGTAACCTGTCCTTTAAATCGGCTTCGGTACCCAATGACTGGAAGTTAGCTAATGTAACGCCAATATTTAAAAAGGGCTCTAGGGGTGATCCCGGCAATTACAGACCGGTAAGTCTAACGTCGGTACCGGGCAAATTAGTTGAAACAATAGTAAAGAATAAAATTGTCAGACACATAGAAAAACATAAACTCTTGAGCAATAGTCAACATGGTTTCTGTAAAGGGAAATCGTGTCTTACTAATCTATTAGAGTTCTTTGAAGGGGTCAACAAACATGTGGACAAGGGGGATCCGGTGGACATAGTGTACTTAGATTTCCAGAAAGCCTTTGACAAGGTCCCTCACCAAAGGCTCTTACGTAAATTAAGCTGTCATGGGATAAAAGGAAAGGTCCTTTAATGGATTGAGAACTGGTTAATGGACAGGGAACAAAGGGTAGGAATTAATGGTAAATTCTCAGAATGGAGAGGGGTAACTAGTGGTGTTCCCCAAGGGTCAGTCCTAGGACCAATCCTATTCAATTTATTCATAAATGATCTGGAGAAAGGGGTAAACAGTGAGGTGGCAAAGTTTGCAGATGATACTAAACTACTCAAGATAGTTAAGACCAAAGCAGATTGTGAAGAACTTCAAAAAGATCTCACAAAACTAAGTGATTGGGCAACAAAATGGCAAATGAAATTTAATGTGGATAAATGTAAAGTAATGCACATTGGAAAAAATAACCCCAACTATACATACAACATGATGGGGGCTAATTTAGCTACAACGAGTCAGGAAAAAGATCTTGGAGTTATCGTGGATAGTTCTCTGAAGATGTCCACGCAGTGTGCAGAGGCGGTCAAAAAAGCAAACAGGATGTTAGGAATCATTAAAAAGGGGATAGAGAATGAGAATGAGAATATATTATTGCCCTTATATAAATCCATGGTACGCCCACATCTCGAATACTGTGTACAGATGTGGTCTCCTCACCTCAAAAAAGATATTCTAGCACTAGAAAAGGTTCAGAAAAGAGCAACTAAAATGATTAGGGGTTTAGAGAGGGTCCCATATGAGGAAAGATTAAAGAGGCTAGGACTCTTCAGTTTGGAAAAGAGAAGACTAAGGGGGGACATGATAGAGGTATATAAAATCATGAGTGATGTTGAGAAAGTGGATAAGGAAAAGTTATTTACTTATTCCCATAATACAAGAACTAGGGGTCACCAAATGAAATTAATAGGCAGCAGGTTTAAAACAAATAAAAGGAAGTTCTTCTTCACGCAGCGCATAGTCAACTTGTGGAACTCCTTACCTGAGGAGGTTGTGAAGGCTAGGACTATAACAATGTTTAAAAGGGGACTGGATAAATTCATGGTGGCTAAGTCCATAAATGGCTATTAGCCAGGATGGGTAAGAATGGTGTCCCTAGCCTCTGTTCGTCAGAGGATGGAGATGGATGGCAGGAGAGAGATCACTTGATCATTGCCTGTTAGGTTCACTCCCTCAGGGGCACCTGGCATTGGCCACTGTCGGTAGACAGATACTGGGCTAGATGGACCTTTGGTCTGACCCGGTACGGCCTTTCTCATGTTCTTATGTTCTTATGAGCCAGGGCATTAGCGGGTAGGCTGGGTCCCCGACGATCACTATAGGCATCTGCACATCCCCAAGACTTATTTTGTGGTCCGGGAAGAAACTACCTTCCTGCAGGCGTCTAAACAGACCACAGTTCCTGAAAACACGCACGTCATGAACTTTGCCTGGCCACCCGACGTTGATGTTGGTAAAACGTCCCCCATGGTCCACCAGTGCTCGCAGCACCATTGAAAAGTAGCCCTATTTCTCAGCAGCTGACTGTGGAAGAGGTGGACGATAAGGTGCGAGGAGTTGACAACGGCCATAACTGCAGCGGGATCCGTGCTCAAAGTGCTGTGGCGCCCACGCTGTCACTGAGCAGAAAAGTGCACGAACAGATTGCCCGCAAGCGCTTTCAGGGAGGGAGGGAGGGAGGGCGTGATTGACGGTTCAATGATGACAGTTACCCAAAACCACCCTCGACACATTTTTCCCCCCAGCATGCATTGGGGGGAAATCCCAGGATTCCAATGGGCAGCGGGGAGTGCGGGAACTGTGGGATAGCTTCCCACAGTGCACCGCTTCCAAAGTCGACGCTGGCCCCGTTACTGTGGACTCGCACAGTCGAACAAGTGTATTTAGTGTGGATACACAACTTCGACTTCATAAGGTCGATTCCACAAATTCGAATTAAGTTGATTCGAAATAGTCTTGTAGTGTAGACATACCCTTAGATGAGCTCAGCTGCAGAGTTCACATCCCAGTAGAGAGACAGTCTCAGAAAATAAGCTGAATGCTGTGGTTTGTCTGGGCTGTGAGAAATATCTACAACCACAGAACCTGTGATTTTCACAATTCAGCTCCGGATGATCCAAACTGACCCCACTTCATGGCAGTCCTACTAAATACTGCATTGCATTGCTGGCACAGAGCACAGTTTTCACCCGGTTTGTAAGAAAGTAGCTCAATGAGTGCTGACATTTCTAAATTCCATGCACTGATTCTTGCAACAAAATATGTGGAACTTCAAAAGAGTGACTGTCTCAGTGCCAAACCTGCCACTGCACAAAAATATTGTAAAATGGCTAGATTTGGGGGCTTCACAAGAGTTCAGAGTGAAATGGCAAACATTTCTGTGAAAACCAGGTAGGGGTTTGTTGGTTGGTTGGTTGATTTTTGCAGTCTCAGTCACAAAGTTGATGATGAGGATAACAAAGGAAGGGATAAAAAAATATTCTCTTTGGACAAGATGCCTTCCAGGGCTCATACACCACAATATTCTGACCTGGGTGCCTAAAATCCATACTTAGGCCATGTAAGGGTGTTGATTCACCCCTGTGGCACCTCCTGCTGGTCATCCTCAGCAATTAGCTCATTTTCCAGCCAGGAGCACCCTCTGCAGGCCAGTGATCCACTTTACCTCACTCTGGCTCCTGTGTCCCTCCCAGTGCCCCTTTAACTGGGTGCTGCCCCCTAGCAGTACCCCCACAGTTCTGGGTCTCCCCCTCCCAGGGGAACCCCCACCCACTATCCCCGTCTGGCGGCTGCTGGTTTGTAAACAGTGCCCTCGCAATGGGCTGCGCAGAGCAGGGCCACCCCCGCCATGCCATGCCCCATTGCCCCTGGCAAGCCCCTTGCTCGGGGGACCAACCTCCCTGCATCATGCTCCATTGTCCCCATGGGGGCCCACAAATATTTTTGGCACCAGGCCCACAAAAGGTTAATACAGCTCTGGATGCGCCACAGTTTTCTCTTTAGGGGCCTAAATATGGATTTGGGAGTCTAATTTTAGGCACATAGGTTTGGAAATGTTGGCAGTAACCAATAAGCTCATGCTTCATGCTAGGCCTGGGCTGCATCACCTAATTGCCGGGAGATTTGGTTTTGATGTCTCTGTTGGTGGCAAATTCGACTGGTGATGTGCAGTTCTGTTCATGGGGCTTGAGCTAAAGAGTACACAGAGGCCTCGACAGTCTCCAAGGCTGACAAGTGAGGACACTTCACTAGTGCTAAAATCCACAGGTTTGTTTAAATAGCGTGTTAGATATTAACACTAGACAGGCAGTGTGGTCAGATAGCTAGGACGTAGGAGTCTGGAGACCTTGGTTCTAGTCCCAGCTTTGGCCTACTGTGTGACCACCTCCTGCCTCTGTTTCCCCTCACACCCTTTGTACAGCACCCAGCACAGTGGGGCCCTGATCTCTATCCAATTTTCATGGGGTAATACAGATAGCGATAACATACAAGTATGTTTTGAATATAAGTTGTATGACAAATGACCACCACACTGGAAATAATCTCACAAGACGTCATCTAAGAAAAAAACCCAGAGACAAACATGGGGGCTGTGAAGGTTTCAGGGTCCATGGCCCTGTAGCAAATTCTCTGTCCCCCCCAATGCAGATAACATTTCTCAGCTAGGGTGTCTCCAGCTGAAGAAGGGTAATCCACCCATTAGTCCTGCCTGCACCTGACAGCAACAAGGCAATTAACATTCATAAAAGAGGAACTGATACCCTGGGAGGAGGGAGTGAATATTCCAGCAGAGCAATGTATCTAGCCATGGCCTGGTAGGCTCTGCATTGCCTTCCCCAATCCCCTGAAGTTATTGCAGGCATCTGTGTCTAGATAGGAACATTTTCACACCACCATCCACAACACAGCCTGGCCCCCTGTCAGATATCAAAGTCCAAGTTATATTTTCATCTTCTGACTTCCTGGCCAGTCACATCAGGCTGTATCATCCCTGTTCTCCAGCTGGATGCTACGGAAGACAATCAGTGTCCATTCTACAGCATTCCACTAGATGTCAGTACAACCTAAGGAGGGAGGATGGCAACTTGCTTATGGCATTGTCCCCAAAGGTCCAGCAAACATGGAGTCATGCAGCAACATCAAAGCAGCACTAATGACCTAGGAGAGAATTGAACTGGTCACAGCAAAGCCAGTTCTTCAGTGAGGCCCAGAAGCAGCCTGGTCTAATGGACTAGGTACAAGCCTGGCAGCCAATTCAGTTCCCAGCTCTGTTGCACACTTAGTGTGAGGCCTTGCACTAATTGTTCAGGGTCAGGTTTTCACAGCCATTCAGCACCCACAATTGCGCTGGATTTTCAGAAGTCCTCAGGACCCAGCCTGCACCCAATCGGCTGAGCGCTTTCCAAAAAAACGAGCCTTTAATCCATATGTCACTCAGCTTCCCCTTCTGTAAAATAGGAATAACACAACCTACCAGACAGGTTAGTTAAAAGGCTGATTTCCAGATGTAGTGAATGCCTGCAGTGCCCATTGACTTCTGTGTGATTTATGGGTGGCCAATGCTGCAGAAAATCAAGCTACTAATGTGTGAACAGTGCTTGGTAGATAGGACACTGGAGATATTACATTGTAATGGTAATAACTGTATCCTAGACTGAAACATGTCTGCCTTCTGCTGTTCTGCACACAGGTTTTGTCCCAGTATAACTATTTCAGTAGGGGGTGATTTTTTTTTGACCAAACTACTATCAATGAGATTCAAAGACTGGTAATGTTTGTAGAACTTTTTGGGGTTTGGGGGAAAGCTTTGGATCTGTCCTGAGCTTATCTGAATTTGCATGGTTGGCATTAGATGTAGATGACTTAGGTGAGCATCTTGTTATATCTATGATTAAAAGGACATGAAATGAAAGTATTGTGATACTAACATAAGAACCAATAGTCCATCTAGCCCAATATCCTGTCTTGACAGTGGCTGGTGCCAGGTGCTTCAGAGGGATTGAACATAACAGGGCATTTATCAAGTGATCCACCCCTTCTTGTCTATTCCCAGCTTATGGTAAACAGAGGCAAGGGACACCTAGAACATGGGGGTGCATCCCTGATCATCTTGGCTAATAGCCATTGATGGACCTATCCTGCATGTACTTATCTAATTTTTTTTAACCCAGTTACAGTTTTGGCCTTCACAATATCCCCTGACAATCAGTTCCACAGATTGACTGTGCATTGTATGAAGAAGTACTTCCTTATGCCTGCTGCCTATTAATTTCATGGGGTGACTCCACTTTGTGCATTATGCAAAGGGATAAATAATACTTCCCTATTCATTTTCTCCACATCAGTCATGATTTTATAGACCTGTGATCATCTCTGGAGACTTTTTTTTTAAATTGGCATCACATTAGCTATCCTCCAGTCATCTGCTCCAGAGGATGATTTAAATTAGAGGTTACACACCACAGTTAGTAGTTCTGCAATTTCACATTTGAGTTCCTTCAGAACTCTTGGGTCAATCCCATCTGGTCCTGGTGACTTATCACTGTTTAATTGATCAATTTGTTCCAAAACCTCCTCTGCTGACACCTCAGTCTGGAACAATTCCTCAGATCTGTCACCTAAAAAGAATGGCCCAGCTGTGGGAATTTCTCTCCATCCTCTGCAGTGAAGACCAATGCAAAGAATTAATTTAGCTTCTTCGCAACAGCCTTGTCTTCCTGAGTGCTCCTTTAGACCCTTGATTGTCCAGCAGCCTGACTGATGGGCAGGTTTCTTGCTTCTCTTGTACTTAAAAATGTTGCTGTTAGTTTGCGTCTTTTGCTAGCTGCTCTTCAGATTATTTCTTGGCCTGCCTGATTATACTTTTATACAGGACTTGCTAGTGTTTATGCTCCTTTCTATTTTGCTCAGGAGGATTTGATTTCCAGTTTTTAAAGGGTGTCTTTTTGCTTCTAAACTGCCTCTCTTTTACTCTGTTGCTAAGCCCTGGTGGCATTGTGGTGTTTTTCGGTCTTCTTACAGGTTTTTTTTATATGGGGTATACATATAATTTGAGCCTTTCTTATTGTGTTTTTAAATAGTTTCCATGCAGCTTACAGGCATTTCACTCTTGTGACTGTCCCTTTTAATTTCTGCTTAACTAGCTTACCCATTTTTTAAAAGTTCCCCCTTTTGAAGTTTAATGCTATTGTTTCTTTGGTAATTCCCCCCTACAAGAACATTACATTTAATTACATGATGATTGCTCTTTCTGCACGGTTCAGTTAGGCTTTGTCTACACTACCAAGTTGTGCCAACTACACTTATATTGACACCCAAAAGTTGACTTAATAAAAATCAGAAAAGATTGCTCACACTAGCACCCTCTGGCAACAGATCACATCCACGTTGGGGGAACCATCATCAACAGTGTGAGCAATGCACTGTGGGTATGTATCCCACAGTGCAGGGTGACACCTTCTGTCACTAGGTGTTGTGGGAAGGCGGAGTGGACCACGATGCATCTTGGGACCGGGTTAAATGTCTTGTCATGCATTGCTTTGTGTCCAAGCCCTCCATAGGCTTGTGGCTTTCTTTCGTGCCATATTTTCAATGGCCATTTTTTGCTATGCATCTGTAGTGAGAAGGAATGGACCCCTCACTTCTATCCTATGCTCTGTTAAGTGTCATGAGGACATCATGCATGGCAGTGCACTTAATCGTGAAATTACTGACAGAGGAAGACTCACAGGTACCTGACATTCTGCGTGATATGAATAGCAGTAACTTTACATTGCTTTTGGGTACATAGGGTAGATCATCACTTTTGGGCTAGGGAAACCTGCACTGAATGGTGGGATTGTATCATCATGCAGGTGTGGGACGAAGAGCAGTGGCTACAGAACTTTTGGATGTGTAAAGCCACGTCTTGGAACTGTGTGCTGAGTTGTCCCCAGATCTGCGGCGCAAGGACACCAGAATGAGAGCTGCCCTCTCAGTAGAGAAGTGTGTGGCAATCGGTGTCTGGAAGCTGGTGACTCCAGATTGCTACCAGTTGGTCTCAAATCAATTTGGAGTGGGTAAGTTGACCATTGGGGCTGCATTAATGCAAGTGTGCAGGGCAATAAATCACATCCTGCTACGAAAGACCGTGATTCTGGGAAATGTGTGTGAAATAGTGGACGACTCTACAGAGATGGGTTTCCCTAACTGTGAAGGGGTGATAGATGGCACATATATTCCAATTTTTGCACCAGACCACCTTGGAACAGAGTACATCAATAGGAAGGGGTACTTCTCCATGGTGTTGCAGGTACTTGTGGATCACCATGGGCATTTCACAGACATCAATGCAGGGTGGTCTGGAAAGTTGCATGACACACGTATCTTCAGGAACACTGGTCTGTACAGAAAGCTGTAAGAGGGGACTCTCTTTCCAGACCACAAGATTACAGTGGAGGATATGGAAATACCCATAGTGATCCTGGGAGACCCGGCTTACCCCTGACAGCCCAGGCTCATGAAACTTTACACAGGACACCTGGACAGCAATAAGGAGCATTTCAACAACAGGCTGAGTAGGTGCCGGATGACAACTGAATGTGCCTTTGGCAGATTAAAGGCACGCTGATGTTGCCTTTATGGCAGGTTAGACCTTAATGAAGAGAATACGCCCATGGTCATAACCGCATGCTGCACTTTGCATAATGTCTATGAATTTAAGGGTGAAATGTTTGCTCAGGGGTGGAGCGCTGAGGCAGAGTGCTTGCTTGCTGAGTTTCAGCAGCCAGATACCAGGGCTGTCAGAGGAGCCCAGAGAGTGGCAATTCAAATCAGGGAAGCTTTGATGAAGCACTTTGACAACGAGCAGCATTAACATTTATCTTTGCTTCCATGGTGCATTCCAGATTTTTTTCCTCGGAGGCTATGTTGACATTTGGGGCCGCATATCCCAGTAAGAAAATGATTAAAATGTCTGTACATGTACTTGTAGTGATTGCAATGTGAATTTGTAGAAAACAAAATAAAGATAATTTATCATTATAAAGCTTTGCCTTTATTGATCAAGAAAAAGCACAGTGATACTCAAACCACAGATGCTTGCTGGGAAAGGCGGGACTGGGAAAGGGCAGACACTCACAACTGTGTGTCGGTCCAGCTATCATTGTGGAAGTTGTGCGAGGGGGTGGAGTGAAGGGAAAACTAAGGAGTCCCAGAAAGTGGAAAGGAATGCGCGGGCAGAGTGTGTGGGGGGCGGTCCTGGTAAAGAATTGTGCATGTGCTGCAATGGAGGTCGAGCCTGGGCCTGCTCACTCTGCAGCATTATTAAAGACTTGAGCATCTCTGTTTGCTCCTCCATTACTTTTATCATCTGCCTAGTTGCAAATGCTTGACTCTCTTTTCTGTCCTGCCTTTTGGCTTCCCAGCACTCCTTTCATTCCCTTTTCTCTGTAGTGGAGCACTGCAGTACCTCCCGGAACATATAGTCTTTGATGCATCTTGGCCTCTTTCTTATCTGGCAGAGATGGTCGGCAGGGATGTGTGGCGTGTTCCTGAAGGCCACATCTGGTGAAGCACAGGGGACAATGCACAGAAGCGGGATTGTTAAATTCAAGCACAGCATTGAAACATTTCATTTATATGCACCTTTTGCAACATACCAATCACTTTCTCACTGACCCTTGCCAGGCCCACATCTCTACAAACACCCAAAACATAGTGAGCATTGGCCAGGGGGGCTGCACCTGGACAGAAGAACATATAATCTTTGAAGGGGTTGCAGTGCAGCTTTACAGGGAAATAATTCTAAAATTATCCCACACTTTTCCACAGGCAGGGGTCATTCTAGCAGACATCTCACTGCTGAGGGTAAGCAGGGAAACCAGGGTACATCTACTACATGCTTGGCAGCTTCCACCTTGCTCTATATACAGCTCACCCATGTGCTGCTTTGATCCCTGCACAAGTGATTGCCGAATGGCATGGGAAGTGTCCTACAATGGGACAAGGAACAAAGCTGCTCTGGCACAGAACCTGTGGCAGAGGATTGGCAAGTACCTCCAGGAAACTTTCCTGGAGATCTTGCTGGAGGATTCCTGTGAGAGCTCGATGTGCATCAACACCCTGTTCCACCTGTGGCAAAGTACCTTTTTCTCCTCAGCAAGCTCAGTCCTTTTTAGCCTTGGAGACACAGGCTTGGGCAAAGCAAACCCTTCCAGGTAGCACAGGGTCTGGCTGATCCTTCCCTCAGTCAGTCCCTTGTGCTTGTTTTCTCCCCTTCTGGGGACAGAGCGCAGCCTTCCTTGCTGGAAGGGTTCAGAGCCTTGCTTCACCTAACTTGCTGGCTGCTTCTTTCACTCTCCCCCCTGCTTCTACGCCAGGGAGGGTTTAAAAAGGTCTCCAGCAGTTGGAGCCAGCTGAACCTAATTAGTTCCCTGGTACCCCTTTTCCAGCTGAACCTTATTTCCCCATGGTTCTCTCTCCTCAGTGGATTGGAGAGGCCTTTTAACCCCCTGGGACTAATTACTACCCCTCCCTTTGTAGTCATTTGTCCTGGGTTTGCCACACACCATACCAATTAGCTACACAGGGAAATGTCCAGCTCACAGAAACACAGTCAGACTCTTACATTTCTCTGCCCTGAACCCACCTCCGCACTACACAAGCCACAGTCACTTACTAGGCGTCTCATCTCCTGCTTCTTGTTTGCTGGAGAGCAACTGCTGAGATTGGCTAGGCACCTCAGGAGTGGAGAAAAGTTCTTGGCTGCCTGCCCCACCGGGCAACCCTGCTGGGAATTGCACATCCCCGTCTAGCTCCACCTCTTCATCAATAACTTCATTCTCTAGGTTAGGTTCTTTTTCCGACACCTCTGTTCCCTCTGAAGTATCCACGGGGCTCTTGGTGGTGGAGGTGGGGTCACCACCAAGGAGACAGTCGAGATCCTTATAGAAATGGCAGGTCTTAGGTGCAGCACTGGAGCGACGGTTTGCCTCCCTCACCTTACGGTACACCTGCCTCAGCTCCTTTATCTTTGATCTGCACGGCAGCGTGTCCTGATCATAGCCTTTTCGCACAAGCCTTGAGAAATGTGCCCATAGGTATCCCAATTCCTACGGGTCAAGCGCAGCTGGGACTGCACAGACGCCTCTCCCCATACACTGATCAGATCTAACAACTCCACAGTGGTCTAGGCAGGAGACCGTTCGGTGCGATAGCCAGCCATGGTAACCTGTGAAGACATGATGAGACCTCCCCACACTGAACCAGCAAGCAGGAAATGGAATTTAAAATTCCCAGGGCTTGCAAGGGGGAGGGGCGGATTGCTGTTTACCTGTCTGCAGGGCAGCGGAGTTCAAACTGCAGACCAGAGCGGTCAGGGTGGGCATTGTGGGACACTTCCTGGAGGCCAAAGCGATGAAAGCAGGTGTGATATCTACTCTGGCTCTTCGTCAATAATAAAAGGAAGGGAAAAGAAAAAAGGTTTCTCGTAGGGGTGGAAGTATTTTGTCACCGAAACTGGGCATTTTTCCTGACAAAAGTTGCATCGCAGTGTGTAAGCACTCACTGTTTTGTCATCAGAAGGCAGTTTTTGGTGACAAAACTTGGTAGTGTAGACAAAGCCTTATACTCACCTTTTGGACCAGATCCTGTGCTCCACTTGAGACTAAATCAAGAAGTGCCTTTCCCCTTGTGGGTTCCAGGACTAGCTCTAAGAAGCAGTCATTAATATGATGAAAGGATGAATGAGGTCCCAGTGAGCTTGCAAGAATCAATCAAATGGTGAGAAAGCAGGTATCCATCCCCTGGATAAGTAACCAAGTATTTCCCACCTCAGCATCATTCAGCAGACCACTTATGTCCCATTGACTTCAAAAGATCTCAAGCACATGCCAAACATTAAACATGGTTAAGTGCTTGTCCGAACAGGAACGGACTTAAGCATGTGCTTAAACACTTTGCAGAATCGGGGTTGTAATGACAATAGCAGCCGTGTGAATTAATCATTAATTATCCTTCACTGGCATTGCTCATTGAACCAGTGGGTGACCAGATGCTAGAGCTGATTTAACTCAATTAGCTGGGTCTCTTACCCAACCCACCCCAAGATGCTCTCCTGAGACTCAAACTGCGAGCCAGGGGGCTGGGGGGGGGGGTCCATAGGCATTAGCTCTTGCAAATGAGCCAAAAGTGAACCTCCCTTGTGCTGAACCCATCGAAGCCATACTCCTAACAGCTCTCACTCAGCATAGCCAACAGCAGAGGAAGAGACTGCTTATCCACTAATCCACTTATATGGTGGACTCTTCAATGCAAAACCACCACCACAGAAGGCACAACCCTGGGCCAGATAGCTGGAACTTGGTGTGCTCACCGCACAGAAGAAGGCAAGGACACATGGTGCTGGTTTTAACCAGGCTACAATGTTATTAGTCAAATTACATGAGGGACAGTCCGGCGAGTCACTCACGCCCCCTGGATCCCTTGCCAATCCTGGTGGTTCCTACCCTAAGCGGCACCAATCATCACACTAGGAGAGTCTCTGGCTGCCTTCACTCACCCACTAGCCTCCCTTCCCCCTTTCCGGGGTTGAGGCAAGAGGGGACCTTGCCCCCCAGCCAGCACCACCATCAAGCGTATAATGTGGATCAAACATCCCTAGTCATTATTTTGTTAAACCATTTTATCTTGTGCTACACCGGGATACATCTGTACTGGTGGGAATATTTGTACACAAATCTCTAGTGCCTAGTACACTAGCAACAATTTTGCCAAGTTCATGTACTGAACAGGGAACTTGTGAGGATCTGCTCTAATACATGGCCTGGTTTTGGTTTCACAGCCTCTGGTTTAGGCCTCAACTCTTGCACCAGGCCCAGCGCTCCAGGCTCTCTCTCTTTACTACATACTGGGGTAGTTCCCTGGCCCCTGGTTTGCATTTGCTCCAGTGCCCCAGTCTCATAAGGAGATGCCCTCGGCATGCCCACTATGTTATCTTTACAGATCTGGAGCCTAAATCAGTGAGTTCCTGCACTGGGCACCTGCCAAAAGTTGCGACAACTAAATGACTCTCACATAGACACTCTCCAAAATGTGTGCTCCAGCAAAGGGAGAATTCCAGCCCTCTAGCTTCATAAAACTCAGCCAGAGGTGAAAGTAAGCCGGTCCGGTCCGGCAAGAGCCAGTACGCTGTGCTGGACCGCACCGGCTTCCATGGCAGGGATTGAAAGGGCTCTGGGCTCCGCGGGCAGCCCAGAGCCCTTTGAATCCCAGCCGCAGCTGAGATTTAAAGGGCTCAGAGCTCCCCGCGGGTGTGGGCAGCCCAGAGCCCTTTGAATCCCAGCTGCCACTCTGGCAGCCAGGCTGGGGCCGGGATTTAAAGGGTTCAGAGCTCCCCGCGGCTTCGGTCAGCCCAGAGCCCTTTGAATCCCAGCCGCGGCCAGGATTTAAAGGGTTCAGAGCTCCCCGCGGCTGCAGGCAGCCCAGAGCCCTTTGAATCCTGGCAGCCGCTCTGGTGGCCGGGCTGGGGCCAGGATTTAAAGGGCTCAGGGCTCCCCTCAGCGGCAGGAGCTCTGGGCCCTTTAAATCCCTGACCCAGCCCCGCAAAGCTCGGGGTTCCCCCCGGCCGCTGGAGCCCCAGGCCCTTTAATTTGCCCCTGAGGGCTCCCAGCCACCTCTTCAGCTGGGATCCCCTGGTTGATTTAAAGGCTCTGGGTCTCCCAGCCAGAGCTGGTGCCCCAGGGCCTTTAAATCTTGAGAAGCCACGCCTCTTCAGATGAGGCCACGCCCCCCTCCGGACTCCGGCAGTACTGGTAAGACCTGTAAATTACTTTCACCCCTGAACTCAGCCCTTAGGTTTCACTGCCAAGAAGGTAAAAAAACCCAACCAACATCTGCAGCTATGGGGGGGGGGGGAAATTCCTTCCTAGCCCCAAAGCAGCAACTAGCACAGCCTGGTGAGAGGGTTAGCTCCTGGAAACCAGCGAACAGGAAGTGGCCCTGAGCACATGGCTCTTATCATAGCTCCAAAACTCATGCCAAATCCCATGAGACCTCAGACTTACCCTGGAAGTCTCACAGGACTGGGCCCATCCTGTCCTTCCTCCCCCACACCCCTCATCATGGAGGCCAGTAAAATACACCCCTCAGGAGGACTGGGGCCCTCAGCTCTCTCCAATGGAACAGTGAACGTGCAAGGTGTGGGCGAGAGAAGAAGGCAGAAAGGAAGACGTGAATTTATCTATAGAACAGAGATAACACTCCCATAGAAAGGAAGAGAAACTGGGTGGGAATGGACAGGGGTGGGCATTAGCCAGGTGCTCTCCTCTGTTAGGAAACTTGCTGGGATATTTAAACCTTTCCTTTTGAATCTCGGGGAGCAGGTGCAAAGCATTAAGCAAGGGCGTGGCAGGTGGAATCTGAGCAGCCCTTTGTCCTTGATCTCAGTGCGGAGAGATTACACCCCCAGAAAATAAAAAGGAAAGGCTTTAGTGTAATCCTAGTGTTGAGGAGCTGCAGTCAAGAGCAGGCTTGGAAAATTAACAGGTCTAATCAAGGTTCTGTACTGACGCTCATTCATGCAAATGTGGAACGGCTCCACAGGAATGCAATTAGTGTCCAGCGTTTATCTCACGCTGGTAATTTTTTTAGTGCTCTCATTCCACAGCTACCTGGCAAGATTGCTTCCATGCCAATATTGATACTAAATGATCTACTGTCACCACTGCAGTTCTCCAGTACGATTGCTCTTGTAGTGTAGATAGCTCCTACTGTGACAGTTTTCTCCTGCATCAAAGGGTTTTTGCCAAGGAAACTCACTTTCTAGAGGCTTTTCTGATGGGAGCAGGAAAGTCAATTGACATCTCCAGGCAAAGATTAAAGTGATGTTGTACCAAAAAGAGTGAGGCGTATACATTCAGGGACACTGCATCAGCACCACGTGTCCCATTTAGTCTATCTGGCCTGCTTATGAGGGCACCTTACAAGCTTTAATGTATTTACCCTCACAACAAATCTGCGAGGTAGGATGGTGCTATTATTCATGTGGTACAGACAGGAGACTTAGGCACAGAGAGGTTACATGACTCATCCACTGTCTCCCCCTGAGGTTGTACTGACATCTAGCGCAATGTAGGAAATCTGCAGCAAAGCAGGGACTTGAAGCCAGGTCTGCCAAGTCAGCCCCTAACCCAGGGGTGGGTAACCTGAGCCTGAGAAAGGCCAGAATTTACCAATGTACATTGCCAAAGAGCCATTGTAATACATCAGCAGCCTCTCATCAGCTCTTCCCCCCACCCCACCGCTTCCAGCACCTCCCACCCACTGGCAGCCCTGCCAATCAGCACCTCCCCCTCCCTCCCCGCACCTGCCGATCAGCTGTTTCATGGCGTGCAGGAGGTGCTGGGTGGGGGGAGGAGGAGGAGGAGTGACGGCACGGCAGGCCCAGGGGAGGGGGCAGGAAGGTGTGGAGGGGGGCAGGGCCTGTGGCAGAGCCAGGGGTTGAGCAGTGAGCACCCCCCGGCACATTGGAAAGTTGGCACCTGTAGCTCCAGCCCCAGAGTCGGTGCCTATACAAGGAGCCGCATATTAACTTCTGAAGAGCCGCATGTGGCTCCGGAGCCACAGGTTGGCCACCCCTGGCCCAACCACTGGACTGTCCTTCTAGTGAGACGCAGGGGGTCCAGTGTAGCACAAGAAGGGGAGAGTGACAACACTGGGGGCCATTTGGTTTTCAGAGAAGATGATTACAAGTGAAACTCACCCCTGTGCCAAAGGGGCAGTACAAGGACTATGCACTGTTTGAGTCCCTCTTAAGCCTGATATAAATGGCTCGTAGTGTTAGTGCAGGCTCCCTACCCAGGAGTGAATTTCACCGTCAGGATCCGAGTCTCATTTACACTAAGGCCAGATTTTCAAAATTATTGAGCTAGCTAAAAATGCAGATGGGGACAAGGGGGAACTAGGCTCCTAAGTGCTGTTGAAAAAACCACTAAGCTCCTATTTGCATCTCTAAGTGCCTTTTAAAAATCTGGCCCCTAGTGTTTAAATGACCTAAGGATTAGTATAAAATTAAGCCTGCTGGTCTATCTGAGGTTGGCTCACAGACCAGAATTAGAAAGGTGTTTATATTTATTCCCTACATTAAAGAAGGGTTATTTCACAGATGGGGCAGGGAACTTGTGGAATGGGTTTCCTCTTGATCGGATAGAACCTAGCAGCATTGATGCACTGAATTGATAGTCAATGAGTTCACTACATGGAGTTTAGTCTATTAAGGGGGCATTAGTGAATTCTGTGTTCAGAACTAGGAGCCATACTCTGCTATGGGGGTGGGGAGCGAATTTAGGACGATTGTGCTGTTTTCTATCTGGACTGAAAACGAAGGCTGGGTTGGTTGTGTGTTGGCAGGGGATGTTTTTTGCCTATCTCTAGCAAGGAAGGAATGTTTAAGAAAAAACCCACCCTGAATATCTGAATAAGCCTCCTCCTTTCCCATATTTTGTTTTTAAGTAATCAACCACTAACCCAGTTGGGAATTGGTCCTGCTTTGAGCAGGGGGTTGGACTAGATGACCTCCTGAGGTCCCTTCCAACTCTGATATTCTGTGATTCTATGAACCCAGCCCAGTTGGCAGGAGGCACTGAAACACTTCACCTCTGGCTCAGGCAGCAGGTCGTGTCTGTCTCTTGAGTTCTCAGACCATGGCAGACGGGAAAGATGCATTGCCTGTGCCTATCCTTATGTTACTATGGAACCATGTACAGTAACTCTATGGAGCCTGGTTCTCGCTCCCTGTGATAAATAGTGGCACTGTGCTTTGCATCCAAAGAGCTTTAAAAAGGCAGGTATCATCCCCACTTTACAGATGAGGAAGTTGAGGCAGAGAGGTAAAGTGACTTGGCCGAAGTCCCTGGCTGAAGCCTTCACTCTCCACACAAGGTTAAGGATATGAGGAAACCACACAGATGTCTAAACAACTGTGAATTCTAACTATATGCAAACCTACCAGACCTAACTAACTACATATATACACTGTTGCTGTATCAGGTGGCTTCTGCCATAGAACACAAACACTGACTAGCAGTGGTGGGAATAGATCCCAGGCCTCCTGAATCATAGTCCAGCATCCTACCATTGCTGTCTCACAGCAAGGGCTTTCAGCAGTATCTTCAGCTCACCACAGCTCACTTGCTGCTAGCTCAGTTGGAATCACGTTGAGCTCAAACCATTTCTGCCAGCAGGAACTGTGTGTACATAGCGGGGAGAGGACAGAGGTGGGAAGGTAGGTGTGTGAAAAGCTTGGAATTTGGATTGACAAACAAACCATCACAAAATGACTTTGTTGTTGCAAAGAAGATGGATCCGATTGGGTGGTACCCACCAAAACGTGCCGGGCATTGACAACCTGCTGTGTTTGGGCAAGGGGGAGCTCATTCAGGGTTATCGGCTGTAACCAAGAATGATGCAGGCCATTATTGCACTGCACTGAGCACACCGCCAGGACAAACACAGAGCTTTGTTCACTCTGCTTGCTCAGAGCAGATGCATCCAGCCCCTCTTGCTTACCCTATTGATGGGCACTGATTAGCCAGGCTTGGACAACAATAAGAATTAATTAAACTGATAAAGAGAGGAAGTTATGAGACAGCCCTTAGATAAGGCTTTGTTCGGACAGTGCCATTTCCAAGACCAGTGGTAGGGAGCAATTTGCAGCCAATAGCCTAGTGACTTTTCACGCACCAACTTGATCGGTCTATCTCCTCGGAACAGGAAATAGAGGAGGTCTCCCCAACTGGATATTGTTATCTCCCTTCCACAAGCAACCCAGCTGGTGTGAATGAGTTACACTCCACTCCATCCTCCTGGATGTGTGTTCCTCTAACAAAAAAGGTTATATCCACTCCAAGTCCAGTTCATCTCCACTTAATAAATACGTAATTGAGCAAAAAGAGAATTCTGGGTAAGGCTAATGAAAAACAGGTTTCCCGCTGTCATAGAATCATAGAATCTCAGGGTTGGAAGGGACCTCAGGAGGTCATCTAGTCCAACCCCCTGCTCAAAGCAGGACCAAACCTAACTAGATCATCCCAGCCAGGGCTTTGTCAAGCCTGACCTTAAAAACCTCTGTCCTGTTCCTTCATTTAGACATATCCAGTCACAGTGGACAGAGGGTCTAGCTCCTGCTCTCATCAAGTCAATAGGAGTCAATGCCTTGAGTGTGGGCAGCCTTGCTTCCTAAAGGTATATTAAAAGGACATGAGGAAAGTCCACCATGGCTCAAGAGGAGTAGCGTTGCAGTCAGCCTAATTGGGTTGTTCTACTGCCTTATCAGAGACAATGGGGCCCGCTTCCAAAGAGAAAGGGGTTAGTTTGCTGAGTGCTACACAGCCCAGAGCCGGCACAAAAACAGGAAGAGAACCTGAGTGGGACACCCCTGCTCTCAGCCCAGGCCTCCGGATTTGATCAGACAGTGGAAACATGTGTCGGGCCGAAGAACAGGGTGAGTGTGTTCCTAATGAGTCCGTGCAGGTTACAGAGACATCAAACAAAACCAGAGCATTTCTTGCCACTGCCAGCAGCTTAAGCCTGACAGGTGTCAGAGGCCTTTTGATCTGTAGGTGGCAGGAGGGAAAGTGTTAGTCATCAATCTGCATTATTATTATAATATTACCTTTGCTCCTAGGAGTCTGCATGGTACTCCACTCCTGCTGTTTGAAGAGATCAACTCACAGCATCCAGCAACCAAAATGGCTCCATTTTCTCTATTTAATGTATGGGCAGTAATGTCTGCAAAGCTTTGGCATGATTTTATTCCACTTTTTCTATTTAAGCTAGATCTATTTTCCACTTATCCCCTGTATCTATAGCACCCTGAGATGTGATACCATGAGGGGCTCCGATCAGCATTCATGTTGCACTCCCAGTCATTTGAACCGTGGTGTGCATACGCTAAGATGTAATATCATTGTACTACCTATGTGACACCTTCTATACAACCCTGACAAGTTGTACCATTAGACTTCACAAACTAAGCAGGGCTCAGCCTAACCCATGCTTGGAAGACCTCCTAGGAATTGGCAGGGAGTAGTACTGGTCGCTCAGTAGGTGATGCTTAGGGTCATCAATGCTCTAACATAGGAGTTAGAGGGTGCTGGAACTTATAAAACCGAAGCCCTGACCACTTGTAGTCAGTAATAATCACACCACACTCCTTGCAAGAACAGAGCTGCTAGTCCCAGTGGTCTGGTCAAATCCTTCTGAGTCTGGCCTGAATCAATGTCCCCTGAGCCAAGCAGATTCAACCTCAGCTTGTGATTCTCTGTAACAATCAACACAACAGAACAAACTGCAAAACTGCTCACCCCAGTAATGTGGAAATGGCAGATTTGTTTACCCAATGCCAAAGGAACAGCCAAGGTTACAAGTTGTGAGAAGCCCCTGAGGTCCCACTAACCATGGTAAAGCAATATAAACAATCAATTATATGGCAAGGGGCATTTCCATGTCAGGAATGTTATCAGCTCAACCCAGCTGCTCAGTTTAAAGCTTGTAAAGCCTGAGCACTAGAGCTGGTCAGACATTAAAAAAAATGAGGTGGAGGAGAGTGGAATTGTGAAAAAAGGTTTTCCAGCTTTGCCTAAGTCTGAAATGTTGACAAAATTTTTAAATTGAAAAACTGATCAGCTCTCCAACTGGGGGAGAAATGGAAACAAAGTCACCAAACATTTCCCCAGGGCTCTTTTCTTTTTTTTAAATTTCAAATTTTGAAATTTTGTCAAAGTTTCAAAATTCAGAAAACGTGCCCCAGCTCTGCAAAGCCCCAGACGTAGCCAGCTGTACCAGGCACCATGCTTCAGGGATGCCCGTTATATTTCTAACTGCTCCCTAAAACCCCTTGTCTCATCTCAACACTGTGCAAGCTAGAGCTATGTCTGTTTTAGTGCTAGGCTAACCACATCTGAGATTGGAGTCCTATATAGCCACAATATAGGTTCAGTCTGGCAAGTGGAAGGACAGGTTTGCCCCCCCCGTTGCGCTCCACCCCCAAAGTCCCTTGATTCATACCTAGCAGAGCTGTCTCAGACTGAGACACTCTGGCACCCTCAATCCTTGGATTCTGAGGACAGGAAACAGCAATAGCAAATATCTTTGGTGGCACATGGATTCTCTTGTTTATTGGCAGCGAGGGGTACTCCGTTCTGCAGTACTGGGCTTGTGTTTGCCTGAACTGCTCACAAAGAGCGAATTACCTCGAGCGGGAATATGGTCAAATCAAACAGCAATTCAGAATTCAGCCAGCCATTTGCAAGCACTGCTTGTATAGCAGTTGTCCAACACGAATTATTACAGGGCAGGGAAACAATGAGGATATTTCTTGTGATGTTGTTCTGTGTTGGTTTCCACACAGACAGTCTATAACCAAGTGCTCTGTAGATCCAGCTTTCAACACCACTGCTCTTAGGGCAAATAAAGCCTTCCTCCAGCCTGCCACCAGCCCAATCTCTGGTCCTGTCATCCTCAAGGCAAGCCTCAAAAGGTCACAGCCTCCTTGTGGTGCATTTACTACAGAAGGCCACTACACGGTTAGTGATCACAAGGTCACCAAAAGCTCCAGTGGCATTAGAAGATCACCGATAAGGGACACAGACTGAACAGCCAGCCAGACCGTCTTCAGACCTATCTAGAGATCGATCAGGGGACCGTTTGATCTGCGAGAAGGCTAACTCTGGTTCTAATGCTGAATCTAAACCATGCTCCCTCCCTCTCAGTCTTGCTCAGGTGGAATCTTTACTTTGCACCAGCATAAGTAGATCAAATCCCTTTTCATTGTCTATTCTGAGGAAAAACCAAGACCGGGAGATCAGGTTTTCAGCTCTGAGCCTTCAGAAGATTCATATAAAAATAGACATCAGGATCCTGCAAATGATTTCTGGTGAGGTAGAAACTCTTAACCCAGCGAGCAAAATGATTTACAATGGATTCAAAGAAGGAAAACTTAGCAGAAGCTAGTTGAGCCTCCCAACTACCAGGGCTTGTCAGGCATAAGCCTTTCTATAATATATATCAGGGATGGGCAACTGTCAGCCTGGGGGTCACATCCAGCCCACCAGATCATTTTATTTGGACTGCCACAGCCAAGTTCAGGGCAGGCGACGCAGCAGCACCAGGGCCAGGAAGGTGGCAGGGAGGGGTATCGCAGGGGGAGGGCCTCACCTGCACATGGACACATGTGAGTGTAGGAAGTGCTAACTTCCATCCCATCCCCAGGGCCCTGGGAGCTGGACCTGACATCCACCCCCAGCATCACACCCCCAGCCAAAAGTTTTCAGTGGCCCTCTAGTACCTTAAAGTTGCCCATCCCTGATATATATCACCATAGTATTGTTTTATTATATTGACTGTACAAAGGTGGACTCACCGCTGGAGTGCCCCCATGTGGCTGGGCAAGCCTAGCAGGATCTCTAGAGCCCCCTGACAATGGCTGCTCCAGTTCTGCAGTGGTCTGTCTCTTGTGCTTCAGCCCTCCACCCAGGTCACCTCTGTTGTGTATTTGGTTGTCATGGTTTTGTTGCTATGGCAACTGAGTTAGATTATTATGGGTTAGCTCAACCGGTTTCAACCGGCTGAGGTGCTCTCTGTATATATGTAAATAAAATGGAGGTTTTGGTTAGCTGCCTGCTCTCTGGCCTCAAGTGATTGCTTCCTACACCGGCTGCCCCAAGGATATAACACTGGCGACGAGGGTGAGACTCCGGTGCTGCTCCAGTAACAGAAGGAAGTAGAAGTTAAGGTAAAGAACAAACAAACAAAAAAGCTGCTTGTTGCACTGACTGTGAAAGTGAAACTAAAAATCATGGCTACTCTGACCAGGCCCCTGGAGCCTTTTGATGAGAATACAGAGCAGTGGCATGTGTATACTGAGCGTTTTGAGCTTTTTGGTATTGCAAATGACATTACAGAAGCAAAGAAGGTGCCAATATTCTTAACTGTTGTAGGGGCTAAAACCTACTCTCTGCTACGCAGCTTACTACACCCTGTTAAGCCTGAGACTAAATCTTACAGTGACATTGTGGAAATCCTGGGGTCTCATTTCTCCCCAAAACCACTGGTAATTGCTGAAAGATATAGGTTCCACAAAAGAGACCAAAAGGAAGATGAAACAGTTGTACAATTTTTAGCCATTTTAAAAAAGCTAGCAGAACACTGTGAATGTAAAGAAATGTTACATGATGCCCTGCGTGACAGGTTAGTGTGTGGCCTGTACAGTGAAGCTATACGGAAGCGCCTACTGACAGAGGCTCAGCTTACCTTACAGAAGGCTGTTGATATTGCTGTCTCCATGGAACTGGCTACAAGGGAGGCACAATACATCGGTGCACCCCCTAGGGTGCAAAAAGTGTCACAAGAACCGACCCACAAAACTGTGCAGAGTCAAGAATGTTACCGCTGTGGTAAGCCGGGTCACCAGGCATCAGAATGCTGGTGTAAGGACCTGGTGTGTCGACACTGTGGCAAAAAGGGACACATTGAGTGTGCCTGTAAACAAAAGAAAAAGAGGCCTGTGGTCTGGCCGACAAAAAGAGGAACCCTGCATACCCTAGAGCAGACCCAGGATGATCAAGGTGACACCTCATCGCAAGAGGAAGTGCCACTGCATGTTTTGTCTTTGGCAATGGGCTCACATGAATACTGGGTAACCCCGTTATTGGATGGCAAACGTATACGCATGGAACTGGACACCGGTGCAGCCGTCTCACTGATCTCCGAGACTGTGTATAAAGAAAAGCTACAGCATCTTCCGCTTAAGGCAACAAAAACTGTTCTGAAGACGTATACGGGAGAAGCTGTGCCTATGCTGGGCACTATTGATGTTAAGGTGGAGCTCAATGGACAGGTGGCTAAATTGCCACTGTTTGTGGTGAGAGGTAACTACCCAGCCTTAATGGGTAGGTCTTGGCTTGGGAAGATTCAACTGAACTGGGCAGAAGTGCACCGGATGACTAAAGAAGAAACCAGTCTAACCCCTATACTAAGGAAACATGCTGCTGTTTTTGGAGATGATTTGGGAAGTATGAAGGGAATCACTGTGACATTGAACATTAAACCTGGCAGTCCACCAAAATATCTGAAAGCCCGAACTGTGCCATATGCCATCAGGCCAAAAGTTGAAGCAGACCTGGAGCGCCTGGTCACCAATGGAGTCCTAATACCAGTTACCCATAGCTCATGGGCCACTCCTATCGTTCCAATCGTGAAGAAAGATGGCTCTCTCCGGATTTGCGGTGATTTTAAAGTCACTGTCAACCCAGTGTTGTGTGCAGAGCAATACCCGCTTCCCCGCATCGATGACCTCTTCGCAGGCCTGGCTGGGGGACAAAAGTTCAGTAAGATTGATCTGAGTCAAGCATATTTACAGATGCACGTCGATGAAAAGTCCCAAGAGCTGTTGACTATTGTGACTCATAAGGGGCTTTATCGATACTGTCGTCTACCCTTCGGAATAACATCTGCTCCCGCCCTGTTCCAGAGGGCTATGGACCAGATCTTGTGTGGCTTGTCAGGAGTTCAGTGCTATCTGGATGATATCCTGGTCACTGGAAGAAATGAAGAGGATCACTTAAAGAATTTAGAGGCTACCCTACAAAGACTGGAAGAGTATGGCCTACGAGTTCGCAAAGACAAGTGTGAATTCTTCAAGCCCTCTGTTGAATATCTGGGACATATCATTGATTCTGCAGGTCTTCATAAGGCCCCTGCAAAAGTTAAAGCTATTGTGGAGGCTCCCCCACCTCGAAATGTAAGCCAGCTGCGCTCGTTTCTAGGACTCCTGAACTATTATGGAAAGTTCATCTCACAGTTAGCCACACTGCTAAAACCACTTCATGAGCTCCTTGGGCAGAACAAGGCCTGGAAGTGGACTGAAGCCTGTGATGTTGCGTTTAACAAAGCTAAGGATGCATTGCTAAATTCTGAAGTTCTAACGCACTTTGATCCATCCTTACCACTGCAATTGGCCTGCGATGCCTCCCCTTATGGAGTGGGAGCAGTCGTGTCACATATTATGCCTTCAGGAGAAGAGAGACCTATTGCTTTTGCTTCACGCACTCTAAGCAAAGCAGAAACTAACTACGCCCAAATCGAACGTGAGGCATTAGGAATTGTTTTTGGAATTCGGAAGTTTCATCAGTACCTGTTTGGGCGAAAATTTACTCTTCTCACAGACCATCGACCTCTGACATCAATTTTTGGACCTTACACAGGCATTCCCCCATTAGCTGCTAGTCGTATGCAACGTTGGGCATTGTTACTTTCAGCACACACATATGAAATCAAATATCGGAAATCCACTCTACACGGCAATGCAGATGGCCTCTCAAGGTTGCCTTTGCCGGTCAAACACCAAGATAGTGCCCACAAGGAAATCTTCTACTTTGAACAGGTAGAGAATACACCCATCACTGCTACTCAGATAAAGAAGGCAACTCGCGTTGACCCAGTATTGTCCCACGTTATGGACCTGGTGATGCATGGAACATCTCGACAAACCTCTCCGGTCTCATCCGACCTTGTTCCCTACATGTCCAAGCGGACGGAGTTATCGGTCCAATCTGGTTGTTTGTTGTGGGGGAGACGTGTCATTATTCCACCACCACTGAGATCACAGATGTTAGAACAGCTACATTCCGGTCACTGTGGAATAGTGCGCATGAAGGAAATTGCACGAAGCTATTTTTGGTGGCCTGGACTGGACAGCGCTATTGAAGAGAAGGCAAAAGCTTGTATGTCATGTCAGGGTGTGAGGAATGCACCCCAGTGGGCACCCCTACACCCATGGGACTGGCCTGAAAACCCGTGGCAACGTATTCACGTTGACTTTGCTGGCCCCCTTGAAGGAAGCATGTTCTTGGTGGCAATAGATGCCCATTCTAAATGGCCAGAAGTCTCTATAATGCAGTCCACTTCTGCAGAGAGTACTATCCAAAAACTACGAGGACTCTTTAGTCGTTTTGGTCTGCCAGAACAACTTGTGAGCGACAACGGACCGCAGTTCGTTTCTCAGGAGTTTCAAAATTTTATGAAAGCAAATGGGATACACCACATCACGTCAGCACCATATCATCCGTCCACCAACGGATTAGCTGAAAGATTTGTGCAGACAATGAAAAACGCTTTGAAATCAGCAAGGGGACAACACTCCATTCAAATGCGTCTGGATACCTTTTTACTTTCCTACAGAAACACACCTCATGCTACGACCCACGCATCTCCGGCCTTTCTAATGATGGGACGACAGCTGCGCACTTGCTTTGATCTGCTGAAACCTTCTGAACCCCGACAAATTGTGCAACATCAGCAGCAATATCAAGTCATCAGACGGGCACCCAGAGCAAAAGACCGAACCTTTAGCCCGGGACAGCCAGTTTTGGCTCGGAATTATACTTCCAGAGCTAAATGGGTTCCGGCCACAGTCATCACTCAAACAGGACCTGTTTCCTACACAGTCCGGACTGCAGGGAATCTTACCTGGCGGCGACATGTAGATCAGCTGTTGCCAAGTCATGCCAGTCCTCAGGACCCATCTGCAGTTGAGGGGTCTGACTTCACCTCTTCTGGTGAGGGATCGAATCACGAGTCACCTGTTTCTGACTGTTCTCCTCCATTACTGCCGGCGGCTGAGATACCCCTTTGCCCAGCACGAGCTGATACCACCTCCTCACCTGTTCGTGATGCGGACCCTGAGCCCCTAGTGCTTTCGGGTGCAATAACACCAGTAGTTCGCCGTAATCCACCTAGAGACAGAAGGCCTCCTCATCGGCTGGACCTTTAGCTAGGGCGAACCCACGGTTATGGGGCAAAATAATCCCCAGGGTTTAGCCGGGAATGGAGGCAGTCTACCCTCCTTCTCTAGTCTAGTGTGTGTTTTATTTAGGGGATGTTCTTATTAGGGGGGGAGGAATATGTTGTGTATTTGGTTGTCATGGTTTTGTTGCTATGGCAACTGAGTTAGATTATTATGGGTTAGCTCAACCGGTTTCAACCGGCTGAGGTGCTCTCTGTATATATGTAAATAAAATGGAGGTTTTGGTTAGCTGCCTGCTCTCTGGCCTCAAGTGATTGCTTCCTACACCGGCTGCCCCAAGGATATAACAACCTCAAAGTGTGGGATATCAATGTCCCAAACGGGCAGTGTGCCACATGACACCAGTCATCGGTCTGACCACTTCCACCTCTCCAGGGTCCCGCTCTTCTAGGAGACTCGTGGCCCCAGGGCTTCTCTCTGGAGTCTTTACATCAAACTCAGAAGTGAAACACAAACACAACAAAAGCAACCTTTGCCCTCACCCTCGGGCATAAACTTTTAATGCACCCTCCCCAGCCCTCAGTTCTTCTGCAGCACACTGCCTCAAGAGTTCCCTCCCCAGACTCTTACCTCCACTCTGCATTCTACACACTCCTCTATCCCCAAGGCCATCTGCTTTCTCCCAAGCCCACTCCAGGAGTCTACTTCACCCCTGCTGGCCTCTCCCATCAGGGCCCAACCCAGTGTGTAAACTCCCTCCTGAAGCTCTTCAGTTTAACACCTCCCTGAGTTTCTTCCCTGGAGTTCCAGGTCCTACCCACCACCAAAGCATGCTCCACTCCAGTGGCTTCTCTATCTCTCTCTGGGTTCACACTCTATTACTCAGAAAGGGACTGCAGTTCTTCCCCTGCAGCCTCCTACTAATCTGTGCTTCACTTCTTTGTAGCCAGCACCCAGATCTGTCCCCAGGTGGACCTCATCTTTCATTAAATGCCTGGCCCACCCTCCAACTGCAGCCAGGTAGCATAATTGGCCTCATAGGCCCAATTTAACCCTTTTGTCACCTTTGCAGGGCACAGACCCCATCACACTGATATTTTGTACTTTACAGAGATGCTGGCAAGATAAAGGTCAGAACTGCAAACGTGGCCTTATGGAAATTGTAAGATTTTATTTTGTTTATTTTAGCATTGTGATCATTGACACGCCTTGTTTATTTTTTAAATTTTTACCTGGCTTGGACACTGAAATTAGACTGGTTAGTTTCATGTTGGCTCTCATTTGCTAATATGATACTAGAACTAGGCTGTTTTGTCCAGGTCACTATTGCTAACTGCAGGGGAATATTTAAACTAAAGATGTTTTCACTGAAACTTAAACAGCCATGACAACATTTCTGTTCCTAATGGTGCTCTGGGGACTGAATATGGTACTATTCAACACAAAGCAAGGGGGCACAATCTGGTTTTATCGAGTAACTTCGGCCTAAACTCAAAGCAGAGAAGACTTAGCCTTTGTCCCCTCAAGATATTACCCTGCATCCACAGAAGCAGTCAGTTCATTCCAAACCCTCTCTGTTTTACTTGCTAAGTAATGTGAAATTTCTTCACAACAGGAGAGGCCTGTAAGAGCCAGTGAATTAAGACAGCTCAGGCCACTACTTGAACCAAATCTGCTGATTGAGAATTAGCAGACGCTCTGCTGGAGGCAAAGAAACTTTGTTTTGCTTCCTGCAGGGTTGCAGCATTAAAGATTTCAAGGAATACTTATGACAGAGTTGGTTAGAATCAGCCCAAGATTTCTACCACTGGCATGCTGACTGACTTACCCTCTTCTCTGTTTGTCATGGGTCATCCATGAATTGTAGACAACTGTGAGGGACAAGCCAAGGAAGGGGTCACCTAGTGCCCATTTCATCAATAGTGAAGGACAAAACATAGTTATAAAGCTATGCCAACACATATATACAGTGGCTTGTTGGAAGCACAATACATATTTTTCCCTCCCAGCCCTCTTCAAATGCTTTGGTTGCACCCATCTCTGCAGATGGACCATCACCCTGATAGGACTGGTGTACCTCAACCTCGAATCACAGGAGAGAATGATTTGCCCCACACCAGACACATGGCTGGTGAGACAAAGGCAACTGAGAAAAATAAATAAGCCATCTGAGTTGATCATTAAAGGAAGACAAGGAGGTAGGGGTTTGTTTTATTTTTTTATTTCCTTTCCTTAACTTGCAGGAAGAGCCCACAGTAAGAGGAAAATGGTGTGTCATCAACAGCACTGCCAGCTCTTCCTCTGCCTGCACACATGGGGGTCTGTGTCAGACACGCAGCCTGACCTTGGTGGCTTCCACCCAGGCCCTGGTCTTGACTTGCTGGGAATGCATCCTGCATGTCCCTGCCAACAAAAGCCAGGTGGGGGATCCACCCACTGTGAAAGGTGTCTGTTGGTGGAATCCCTCAAGAAGCAGGTAAGAGAGCTGCAGAAAGAGGTGGCTTGTCTGTGTAACAACTGGGAGCACAAGGACTTTGACAGGACACACGTGTCTGGGATAGAGGATGCTAGCCAACTATAGATGACTACAGCACACCAGAGTAGGAAGGAGAACCAGCTGCTCTATGGGGAGGAGACTGGCTGCTGGCCAACTCATGCAGTAGATAGTGCTTCACCCCACACCCAGGTCCCCCAGCCATTGTGGCCAAGAACCAGTATGCTGTACTGGTGAGGAACAGACCCCAACGGCTGAGAAGGAAGAGCCATCTGCCCCCAAGGCTGGGAGGCTCATGAGCACAACACCCAAAAGGAGTAGGACTAAGGTGCTGGGAACTGCCTTCTGAGGGGGACAAAGGCATCCATCTGCCAACCTGACCTGATATCCTGGGAGGTATGCCACCTGCCTGGAGTCTGCATCCGAGATGTTACGCAAAGGTTGCCAAGGCCCATCTGTCCCTCTGACCATGAGCCCATGCTACTCATCCACATGGGCACTAATGAGATTGCCAGGTCTGACCCTGGGCAGATCAGCAGTGACTACAGGGCTCTGGGAGCAAAGGTGAAGGAGCCTGGGACACAAGTTGTGTCCTCATCTATTTTTCCAGTTCAGGGCTAGGGCCCAGGCAGGGACATGAACGTCCCAGAGATGAATGCATGGCTGCACAGGTGGTTTCGACGGGAGGGATTTGGCTTCCTTGATCCTGGGATGCTGTTCCAGGAAGGAGGACTGCTGGGAAGAAAGGGGGAAGAAGGAAAGAGCATCTGTGAACACCAATTCACCAACCTAGTGAGCAGGACTTTAAACTAGATTCAGAGGAGGCAGCTGACAAAAGCCCAAAGATAAGCACACACAAAAAATACTAGATGTTGTGGGTGACCTGGAAAATTAAAATAGGGTCACAGGAGCAACAAGAGGGAAATCAGTGGAGGAATCTGCTCAGCATAGTAGATGTCTATACACAAATAGAAGGTGTATGGGGAATGAACAGGAAGAACTGAAAGTGTTAGTACATATGCTAAAATATGACTTAATTTGCATCCCAGAGACTTGGTGGGATACATGTCATACCTGGAATATTGTAATAAAGGGGTATCGCTGGTTCAGGAAGGACAGGCAGGATAAAAGGGGAGGAGGAGTTGCATTATGCATCAAGAATATATAGACTCATTCTGAGGTCCAGAAGGTGGTGAGAGGCAGACCTCTCTAGGCAAAGATATAAGGGGGGTAATGGGGGTGATGTCATGGCAGGGGTCAACTATAGACCACCAAATCAGGAACAGGAGGTTGAATAAATAACAGAAGTATCCAAAATACAAGACTTGGTAATAATGAGGGACTTTAAAAGAGTAACATGGGAAAAACCTAAATGTCCAGTAAGTTACTGGAATTGGGCACTAACTAATTTCATAAAGTGGAAGAAGTAACCACTGGAATAGCCATTTTAGAGTGGATTCTCACCTACAGGGAGGAATTAGTTGTGAATCTGAAGCTGGAAGGCAATCTGGGTTAAAGTGAATAGTTTAAAAAAACGGGGCATGTTTAGTCTGGAGAAAAAAAGACTGAAAGGGAACCTCATCACTGTCTTCAGATATGTTAAGGGCGGTTATAAAGAGGACAGTGATGAGTTGTTCTCCATGTGCACTGAAGGCAGGACAAGAAGTAATGGGCTTAATCTGCAGCAAGGGAGATTTAGTTTACATATTAGCAAAAGCTTTCTAATTCTAAGGGAATGTCTACACTACCAGCTGGATTGGCGGGCAGTGATCGATCCAGCAGGGGTCGATTTATCGCATCTAGTCTAGACGTGATAAATCAATCCCCGAGCGCTCTCCCATCGACTCCTGTACTCCACCGCCGTGAGAGGTGCAGGCAGAGTCGATGGGGGAGTGGCAGCAGTCGACTCACCGCAGTGAAGACACCACGGTAAGTCGATCTAAGTACATCGACTTCAGCTACGTTATTCATGTAACTGAAGTTGCATAACTTAGATCGATCCTCCCCCAGTGTAGACCAGGACTCAGGGTAGCTAAGCTCTGTAACAGGCTACCAAGGAAGGTTGTGGAGTCCTCTTCATTGGAGGTTTTTAAGAACAGATTGGACAAACACCTGCACCTCTCACGGCGGTGGAGTACAGGAGTCGATGGGAGAGAGCTCGGGGATTGATTTATCACGTCTAGACTAGATGCGATAAATTGACCCCTGCTGGATTGATCACTGCCCGCCAATCCGGCTGGTAGTGTAGACATTCCCTTAGAATTAGAAAGCTTTTGCTAAGATTTACTTGCTTTTGTCTAGATTTACTTGGTTCTGCCTCAGGGCAGGTGGCTGGACTAGATGACCCCTCAAGGTTCCTTCCAGCCCTACATTTCTATGGTTCTATGAATTCCAACCCAAATATCAGACCAAAGATCTAGCTGTATCAGCTGAGCCAGTAACCCTCTGTGATAGTCTCATAGTCATCTTGGTGGCCATGAAATCCTGAGCTGCCTCTGAAGAATTATCCTCAGCATGGATATTAAAGTTACCAACCACTGATAACCTTGAGGACTCCAGTGCCACCTCAGTGAAGAACTTGAACAGCTCCTCTAGGGATATTATACTGATGGGTTCATTAACACCACCCCATCTTGGCTTCATCCCAAAATTCACTCAGTTTGGGGGTAGGAGACTTCCTGTATTTTGGGTTGGATGCTAACAGGGCAGCCAAATCCACAGATATCAATCCCCCTTCATTTCACACCATGTCCAATATCCAGCTGGAGTCAACTGTGGCAAAACCAGCCCAGCAGAGGCAGCCAACTAGGTTTCAGCTAACATATGCAAACTCAGGGGTGTCATCCTTGATCTGATCATGGATAACTGGTATTTTATTAACCAGCTGCTCTGCATTAATCAGCATGAACCAAAGGCATAGTCTGTGTGATCTATGAATGTATTTATTTATAGACTTTTCTATAGCACCTTTCAGCATAGTGCTTGAGCACCTTGCATGCATTGATGTATTTATCCTCACAACATCCCTGAAATCAATGGGAGTTTGGGACCTAGGCACGTTTGAAAATTCCACTAGGCACCTGTATGCATCTTCAGGCACCTAAATACCTTTAAAAATATAGCCCTGGTTTCACTGATTTCCAATGATACTTAGCCTCCTTAGTGCCTAAGGGTGTGTCTGCACAGGCTGACAGTCTTGGGCTCACAAGGCTTGAATTACTGTGCTAAAAGGAGCTGTGAAGACCAGAGGCAGATTAAGATTGATTGGGGCCCAGGGCACAAAGAACTTTTGGGCCCCCCACACCTCATTTGCCACAGGACCCTGCCCCCTGCTCCTCCTTTCCCCTCTGAGACTCACTCCCTGGCCAGGCCAGTAGCCATGGCTGGGCTGTGGTAAGAGCCACAGCTGCCCAGGGAACCCAGGCTGTTGTGGGGAGACTGGACCTTCCATCTGCCCTGGTGGGGGGCACCCTGGGGAGGGAAGGCATGAGCCAGGCACTGCTTTCAGGCCGCCCAGACCCCCACCCAGGGCAGGGGGAGGGTCCAGGGCTTCCCACAGCGGCCTGGGCTCCCTGGCGGCTCTTACCATGGCCCAGCTCCAGCTTCTTGCCTGGCCAGGGGCCAGGCCTGGAGGAAAGAGGAGGATCAAGGGGCGGGGCCTCAGGGAAAGAGGAGAAGCAGAGGTGGGGCCACAGTTCCGATGCTGGTGCCCCCCCCCCCCCGCACACACACACACTTCTACCCAGGTTCCAGCACTTCTGTGGGGGCCCCCAAATTGGCTGGGGCCCCTGGCCAGGGCCAGCCCTTCTATTAGGCAACCCTAGGCGGTTGCCTAGGGCGCCAGGATTCAGGGGGCGGCATTTTGTGCACTCCCCACACGGCACACAGGAGCTTCCGGTTCCACTCCCATTGCACCGCCGAAGAAGGACCTTCTGCCGACATGCTGCGGAAAACAGCGGCAGGCAATTGAGCAGCTCAATGACTGCCGCTGTTGCCTGTGGCATTTCGGCGGAGGGTCCTTCTTCGGCGGCACGATGGGAGCGGAACCGGAAGCTCCCATGCGCCCCGTGGGGAGCACACAAAATGCTGCCCCCCAAATTCTGCCTAGGGCACCAGAAACCCTGGCGCCGCTCCTGGGCATTGGCCCCATGGGCCCATGTGTTAATCCGCCACTGGTGTAGGCAACACTTGTAAGCTGACTCTGGCTGGAGCTCGGCTCTGAAGCCCACCGTCCCTCCCTAGGCTTCAAAGCCCAAGCTCCAGCCTGAGCTGCCACAGCTATTTTTAGCATAGTAGCGCAAGGCCAAGTCTGTCGACCCTAGTTCAGCAGCTCGCTGCTGTGGGCTGTGTAAAAGTATCCATAGTCACTTTTGAAAATTTCATGTGAAATGACTTGCCCAAAGTCACACAGGAAATCTATAGCAAAGCTGGGACTAAAACCCAGCTCTCCTGAGTTTCAGGTTAATGCCTTAATCACAAAAGGAGCCTTCTTCTAAACACTGGGTTAAGAATGTGACCTGTACTGATTAATTTCCTGCTGTATCATAAGGCAAACAGTGCTGTAGTTTCTGTACCATTATTAACTATCTGGGCAAATATACCACTCAGTCAATACCCACTTGCATCCTTAAGGGACTGATCCAAAGAACAGTGAGGTTAATAGGAGTCTCTCCATTGAATTCAATAGGCTTCGGGTCAGACCCAGAATAAGTATTATTTTGCTCTCAGGGTTGAGTCCCATCCCATCCCTACCGCCACCCCCGGGCTGGACTTTCTACAATATTCTGCTCAAAGCAACTGAAAACAGTTTTCATCGTCCCACTTCTCCCACTTCTTCCACGTACTTTTCTTTAAACATTTTCTTACGGTGCTACATTTGGGGCAGTGTTCTGTGAAATTGGAATAGTATCACATAAGCTCAGGAACTAACTTAGCTTATCCATTCCATCTGGGACAGGTGTTTCCACAATGGCTCTCCGTAAATCAGATTTTGGTTGTATTTCTTCAGCTGTGCTGGTGTGTTCTGAATAGGTGGACTGCACATTGAATTGCCATGTTACACATTGAGCCCCCAAAAGTTTTAGCATGTGTGGTACCTTCTTAAAGTTGCATTAAGTCATCCCTGAGTTGCTCGACATCCAAGTATATCGTTGTGAAAGTAGCTTTACTCTGGAATTGCCTTGCACAGCTCATGTAACATTTGTCAAATGCAGATGCTACTGAAGCAAGTCCATAGAGCATATGTATATTTCTGAAAAAAAATCCTTCAGCCGTTACAAATGCCATATAATGTCAAAGGTACATGATGATACATTGATGAAAAGTTCATGGGACGGAACACCATTGTATTCTTCAGGCTGATCATCATTTCATTTATTTTTTGGTATCACACATCTCTGCACATCCATATTAGTCCACTGTTTCTGGAGATACCCACCCTCATGAACCACTGGGTTCAACAATTTTAGCATCACAGAGTCTCCATATTTCCATCTATGAGGGTTTGTACCGGAATATTTCTTACTCTGTGCTAGACGAGGGTGGCACCATTTTTTAGTTCTATACAATGCCTGAATCCGTCTACAAATCTCAGAGGATGTGAAGCATTCTGGGAATCATTTAACAGCCTCAGAAGTAAAGGTGATCGGGGATTTTTCCACGAAACATTTTTTCATTGGAAAATACCTATTTGACACAACCCAAACCTTTTGGGGAAAGGTATTAAACTGAGATGGCATTGATGGAGAAAGACCCACCCCATGAGGGAATGCCTGTTGGATTTTTTTCGTAGGAGGGACTTGAAGCTGGGTCTCCCATAATGCAGCCTAGTGCCCTAACCACTGAGCTATCACTGTTCTTGTGAGAGCTTACGTTTGCTCTCTCTCCCGTGCCCCCATCCCCAGTTTCTCATGAAAAATTTCAAAAGGTCCCAGGTTCATCCCAGTGCAGATCCTGAGTCTTCTAGTATTTATAGTTCAATACCAGCCATACCTAATTTGCCTTGACTGGCGGCTGAGGTCACAGAGTGTAATCCACCCAGCTTTTCCATTTAGAGACTATTTGCTTGTGCTTATTTGATTCATGCAAGAGCTGCACAATTTAGCTGTATGTCCCAATCCTGCTCTCAATGTAGTCAACGGGAGTTTTGCCATTGGTTTCATCCCAAGCAGAACTGGGACCATCATTTTCCATATGCATTGTCTGCAAGGCATTTAGAGAGCCAGCCAGATGGCTGGCACCATCACAGCTAAAGCCAGGATTTTATAATGTGGCTCATGCAGGAAAACTTCCCCTTCTCCCCCATAATGCCATTCCTGTTTACTGCACTGACATCAAGGTGCGTGGATTGTGTGGGAGATAAGGACTGAATCCTCAACAGCTACTTCAATTCACTAGAATAACTAACAGTGCCTAATTCAGGATTAAATCCTTCCCCATCCACAGGATGTCTCTAATTTTGGAATTATTTGCCATTTCAACTATTTCAGCCCCAAATTGTTTTGTCAGCTAGATGTCAAAACTACTTGGACAGCCGCTGCATGTCTGTCCCTGGCATCCATCCAGATCCTGGGGGATTCAGAGGGGTCAGGGGCCAGCACTGTGGCCTGTCCTGCAAAGCAAATCCCACCTCTCCACCATGGAACAATTGCCGAGAAGCCCCCCGTGAGCAAAGCCTTGAGATTTCCTCCCTGTTACACCCAGTCTCTTTGGCTTTGATGCAGGAGGGGTCAATTACAGGACTTACCTTTTGTTCTGTGTTTGTACAGAACCTAGCTCAATGGGATCCTGGATCGTGTCTGGGGTTCCTAGGTGCTACCACAATACAATAATAAGTAATTAAGCAACGGTCAGAAACAGACTCCAGGAATCTTGATTTTAATCACTAACCAGCTCAGCTTCTCTTGTGTGCCATCCAGCAAAATGGGGCCCTGACCCCTGCCTGTGGCTTCTAGCCATTGCCATTAATTATGATTATTAATTATTATTAATTATGATTATTATTATTATTATCGCTCTGCAGTACATCATGGGGATGTATGGGGGTTTTTTAAAACACAGCCTTCACAGCATGCATGATCTTTAAGCATAAAAATGGGAAAGCTACTGTCTAAAATTCACCCCTATGAGTCAATGATAAGTCCTGACCACAAACCAACACCATAGGTTTGGGTAATCAGAAATGTTGTTAAACCCTCTGCAGAATTCCTGTATTTTAAGTGCTCAGATGCACTCATTTTCCTTTGACTGTCCTTAAAATTCTCGCAGTGCAGAACAGCGCTGTCCTCTGGAGGTCACTGATCACTCCTAACATACGCTTGAACTGCTCATTCATGCCCTTAGGAATCACTGCCAGTGCTCCCATGATCACTGGAGGTGTCTTTGTTCTAGTTTTCCATAATCGTTCCACTCCGTGGCAGAGTTCTTCACACTTCTTGTTCACACTTCTTTCTTTTTTATATTTCTGTCTGCTGGAATGGCAATATTAGTTAACAGGGGCTGGTTTGTCTTCTTTTCTACAACAACTATGTCTGGCCTCTTTGCCTGCGCCATTTGGTCTGTGACAATTGCCAGATCCCATAAAATCTTAGCCTCTTCGTTCTCTAGAGCACTTTCAATTTGGTGGTCTTAATACTGCATGGTTCATTTAAATCTGTACTTGCCACAGAGGCTCCAATGCAAACACTTGGCGACCTCACTGTGTCTGTTTATATATTCTCTCCCAGCCAGGCTCCTGCAGGTGCTGAACACATGTTCCACCACCTCTTCCTTTTTGGAACACATTCTGCAGTTCGGGGAGCAGTTCTATCGGTCAATTTTGTTTCAAACATAATTAAGCCTTAAAGGACTGTTCTTACGCACTCATAATGAGGATCTCTGTTTCTCTTTTGAGGTATTCTTCTACAAGCCATGAATTTGTTAATCTTTGATCACTAATGGGTTCTATCTCTCTCCACCACTGTCCATGCATTAATTTCTGTGTAAATCTTTCAAGACTTTTTTGGCAATTTGCTTTCTCCTTTCTTTTATGCTTTCTTGGTCTGGGATGCATACTTGGCCATTGCTTGTTATTGCGGCCAGATGATCTTTTACTCTGACTGAGTCCTTGTACATTTTGATGTTGTAATCTTCATTGTCAATTGCTTCCTCCACAGACAGAAAACCTTTTCCTCCATCACATCGTCAGATGCACATTCCATCCACATCTGGTTTGATATTTGTTGCTCTATGCATCGCCAGGAGCTTTTTTGTTTGCATATCAAATTTTTCTTCTCCTCTTGATTCCACTTGATCATTCTGGCAGTGTACCACTCTTCTGGTATCACATGCATATTTATGGTTTGATGAAATTCTTTGCATTGAGTTTAGTAATTCTTATTCATCTGTAATATTCTTTCCTCACTTCTTCTTTGACTTCCTTATGTAGTAACCCCAATAGTTCCCTGATTCCAAGGTATTTGGAGGGGCCATGCTCAGAGATATCTTGGATAGTATCTTTGTTAACTTATATGCCATCCGATGGTACCAATTTACCCCTCTTTACAGACACCAACACATAATTAGGCCTTCTATTTTCACCAAACTTTTCTACACCTCATCTATCTCTGCATCTCCTTTTGTAACCGTACATATATGTTCAGATCATCCATGGATAGCAAATGGTTAACTGGTTGCTCTTTGCTGATATGATAACCACAGTTTATCTCACAGAGAGTGGATGTCAATGGCAGCATCATAACATTGGTGATAAGGAATCCCCTTGAAAGATTCCGCTTTTAATTTCCAGTTAGAGTCATGTGTTCCAGTTAAACATAGATTGCTGCAGAAAGGAAATGATCTTTTGATCAACCTTGTGCATTTCAATGTTATGACAATCCACAAAAGTGGGATGCTGTCCTATGCTTTTTGGTAGTCTAGCCACATCATCTCCACATTTTTATTTTTTTGTTTTGCATCTTCTGTAATCCTTGTGTTCAGCCTGAGTCAGTCTTTTGTCCTTCTCATGTTTACTATGCAGACTTTTTGCTCAGGAGGTAGCATTCCATTGTGAGCTAGCACTGTCTGGATCTTCTTTGCCAGAATTGCTGGTAGAAGTTTCCACATAGCTGGTGAACGCATGGTCGGTCTATAATTCACAGGATTACTGCGGCCTTCTTTCTTTTTTTATATAAGGATGATTCTCCCTGTCACCATCCATCTTGGGCACCCATTCTTCAAACATGTTATTAAGTTGTTCAAATAACCAGTCAGGGAGAGTTGTTAGGCATTTCAGCCAGAATCCATGCACCCCATCTGGTCTGGGTGCTTTCCAAGTTTTCAGTCCTCTCAGCACCCAGCAAACCAGGGCCCTGATCAATCCAGACTTCTAGGCACTGCCATAATACTACTACTAATAATAAAATGTAACTGTGAGCTGAAATATATTTATGTTAGTAACAACACAGACATGGTGTATGAATACAGCAGAGAAAATTTCTGCTAGCCAGAATTCCTTTTCTAATTTTTCCTGTTATCCCTCTTCAGATTCCTAGTGGGGTGTGGAGCCTTTAAACATCTTATATACCAAACCTTCCCTGTTTGCTAATTGCAAATGGAAATGTCAACACATTCCTGCAAGTTTGCTACTTGTGCAACTTCTAAGGAGTATAATTCACACACACGCAGTTATTTTTCTGTCCTTGTCCCCCCATCCCCCCAATCTAAGTTTCCAGCCTTTTCCGGCACTTGCTAAGTTGAAAGCACTCAGCATTCCTGGTCCCTGTGAGGACAGTTTTAAATCATGCATTCTATTCTTCCACCCGTTCTCTGTGGTATTTTTGTAACCTTCGGCACTGGGCAATGCAAACCATGCCAGGTATGTTTGTGCGCTGGGAAGTTTTTGGAACAACACCCCCCCCACACACGCACACTCCCTCTCCCTCCTCCTTTATCTTTTCATTGAAAACAAAACTGGCCCAAGAGAATCAACTGGTTGATCATTTTTTGGATGTGCGAGGGTTCCCTGATTTAGCCCTTTGGAGCTCACAGAAGCATGAAATCCCTAACAGTCTCCCTCCCCAATGGCCCAGCCAAGGCAAAATGCCACAGCAGACATGGTACAAATTTCAGCTACACAGCCTGCCCATTCAGAGCCTTGTTCCCACTCCTTAGCTCACTATGTCTCCTTTGCAGCTCTGGGGGCTTCTCTGCAGGTAGAGGGCTGCTTTGCAAGGAGGAGAGTCGGCTAGACACCACGTGGTGGGCTATTTTGGAAGAGCATCTTAAAGGGGACGTGCTCCCCAAACTCTTGATCATTCTCTGATTGTGAGACCTAAATAGCGGAATACACTAATACTTCCTCCGGCACTGGGCTGTCTCTCAGAAGGTAAGAGCCGGCTGCACTCTGCCTGGAGGAGATCCAGTGCCTTTTATTTGATGGATAATAGGATGACATTGCCGCTGCTTCTCGTTCTGCTTTCTCGTGTTTGAATTTCCTGGGGGCTAAACTTTGTGCGTGTGTATCCGTGTGTCCGCTCTATCGTTTTACAGGCAGGCTGAGGTCTAAGATCATTGTTTGGATCGTTTACGCAGAAAAAGCCCCGTGTCTTTTCGTGGGGGCTTGTTTACTATTGTGAGAAAGGAGACAAAACAAACGAGGGGGTTGGAAATTCAGACAGAAACTCCTCCCGGCCCTGGAGGACATAAAATCAAAGCATGGTGAATATCTGGGTCACGAGCTTCAGTGTCCTTGAGTTTGAAGTTTGGTGTCTTTACCCCCTTTCTTTCAACTCTTTTTCCCTCTCTTTTTCCTTTCTTTTTGTTGCCAAAAACAATTTTTCAAACTCCTTCTAAGGGCAGCTCCCCCTCCTCACCCCCATCCCACTGCTAATCGCGTTCCCTTAGTTATTAGTGCAAGCAGATTTTATTTCCCTCTGGCATCATTTTCCACCTGAAATCTGAAAGGTCGTCGCTGCTTTATAAAAGTGTGTTGCTTTCTGAGCGACGGGAAACAATAATTTAAAGCAAGTCACCAAGTGGCTGGAGGGAGGCTGGGTTTTAGAGAATTCCCCAGCAATGCCGAACCAGATAGAACTCCTACCCTGTGCCCGCTATCACACCAGGCAGAATGTCCGCGGTTTCAATCTATGATCTGGATTTAAAATATTACACAGATATTTTCACACCTAAAACTGTTCCCCCCACCTCGCCGCCCCTCTTTCCAGTCCCCATCGCCTTGATTCAGCCCTTGGTAATTAATTTGGCATTTCAGAATAGCTACTGGGCTGGATAATGCCTGCATTCATCTCCCCAGCCTAATCTGAACAAAATCTGGAAGAAAAGCTTTCAGAAAGACAGAAAATGCCATTCGGTTACTGTTCAAAAGAACTGTCACTCTATAGGAATAAATCGCTCCTGATTATTTCAAACTGGGGTCTTCTTTGGATTTCCATAAAACTTACAATTACTTGTGGGAGAAAAAAAGCTTTAAAATATTTTTTTTGAGAGGAAGATTTTATCGTGTTCCCCTAAAAATAAAAAGAAATAGTTTGCAGACAGATGTGAAAATAATAGTTTATTGCTAAAAATAGAAGAAAAAAGCTGTAAAGAATGCAAACATCGAAAGTTATTTGACTATTAAAATAGTGTAGATTTTATTAAAAGTTGCGATTTAAATACATTACCTCGAGTTCCTCCTTTTTTCTCCCTCACCCCCCCCTCCCGCCCCCCATCCTTTCACCTCGGACGCACCATGGCCTCAAATCCGAGGTGAAAGGAGCAGGATCTAAAATTGAGCCCCACAAAATGGTCACGGTATCAGAGCAGTAGAACATATTTATTTGCCCTTCAACTCTGAGTCCGATCAAACTTTCCCATTCCACATCTCTAGGCAGGGCCGCCGTTTTCTGCACTTCATAGCCTGGCAAAACTCCTCATTGGCTTTACTGGGAGCAGGATCGGATCCCGTTAACTTCAGGAGAGTTTCCGCGGAGGCAGAACTCCCCTACAAGCCGCTTTAGACTATTCAGATTTTTCAGGATTCTTTTTAATACTTTGTGTGTCTGTGTGGGTGGGGTGGAGGGGTTATATAACCCAGTGCACAGGCTCATGTGGGGAATCATATTTAGCCCTGAAACTGACCGAATAGGCAGCAGCTCCCGTTAGAGGGAAGAAATCGACTGGAGCGAGATCAATTGGTTTCACGTTGGATCTAATTACGGAGAGGTTTGAACCGGTACCTTTAGGGAAAGGTTTTGAAAGGCTGAGAGGCAACGGTGAAATTTAGCTCGAAGTGAGAGTTTTCAGTTTGCAACCCCCCCCCCACCCCCAAAGCCCAGTTTGATCTAGACAAGAGAGATTCTTTCACAGCCTCTTTCTTGTAGATATGAGCAAGGGGGGTTACCAGAGAGCAAGCTGCAGGAATATTCGTTGATAAAAGGAAGCCGTAGAGCTATCTTATGCTAGCACCCATTTTTTCCCTTCCCACGGAGGAATTTTTGCAAGGCAGCTGAATGATGCGAACTTTTTTGGGGGTGGGGGAGCGGGCGCAACTGGAAAAAATGCTACGGATTTTCCTCAGGCACCATATCCCTGTGCAGACAAGAGCAACAAGTGTTTGAAGGAGAACCTGGGGGGAAACACGGAATTTTAAGTGCACTATTCGCTATTTCTTTCCCGAGAGTCACGGGGAAGGAGGGAAGGAACCCATCGGAGAGCACAGCACGCACCACGGCCTCACAGGCTCTGCGTTACCGTTTGCACAACGTAAAAAAAAAATGGGGCGAGTTTTTGCCTAGATCCAGCCCCAGTTATCAGATAGGGCCGTTTTATCAATTCCTGCTTCGCGCACGGCGAAAAGAAAGAAAAAGGCGAAAAGAATTCCCTCGGTTCGAAAGAAAACGCTGCTGTGACATGACAAACACTTTTCTTACGTAGTAAATTCTTCCCTTATAATCTAGTCTACAAACACTTTCTGCTTAGAGGATATGCCGTGTCCTCAGAACCTTTAACGAATTAAGGAAAACATTAAATAGATTCACCGATGGGAACTCAGCCTTCTATATAATTCAGAATTATCTAACTATCTATCTATCCCCATACACCCCATCTATCTATCTAACTGAATTTCCCTTTCTGAATATAAATATATCAATGTATTTGGAATGGTATATCCCTCTGAAAACTAATAAATTAGATCTTTCTCTCTCTCTCTTTCTCTCTCTCTCTCTCTAGCTATATAGAGATATATATAATTAATCTGATATATTTTTTCTCTCTGAAAGTTACTCCACGAAACCTTCGTCCCTGCATTAGCAGCTCATAATTTAAACCCGCACAAACTAAGATCCCATCGGATTCGTTTGCATCGTGTGGTGATGTTGTTCCATAGCAATCCAACTCCAGTATTGGGACTTTCAAAGCAAATATTCGTAGCCGTTTGTTTGCTGGGCGGCTTTCAAGCCGCTGGCCCCTTTCCCCCTAGATCTTGGCAGCGGATGGTTTCTTCACGTCAGGGAGAAATCTGTGCAGGACATTAACACTAGAGCTGCAGGCACCGGCTCCTTCTCCATATAACCCCCGCGCCCCCCAGTGCAGTCCGGGCGGTGCCCTGCACTGCGGACCGGGATTGCAAAGCAGCGGCGCGGGCTCCAAAGGCCCCGAGCGCATCAGGGATCGCGGGTCTTTCCCGAGCGAGCAGCGCCAGCTCGCCCCGGGCAGGAGGCTGCTCCGAGCTCCGGCTGCGCCCGCAGGACGTGTCCGCCTCCAGCCGAGCCGGGGCGCCGCGCTCCGGGGCCCCCGCGTTCAGCCCAGGCCGGCCAGCGAGCCAGGGCGGCGGGAGCGCTGCGTGCAGCCGGGGCTTCAAACCCCGCCGGCTGAGCCGCTGCGAGCTCCGGGATCGCCTCCTGGGGCCGTTCCCCGGGTTGCGGGCTCCATGCGGAGCAAGGAGAGTCGCTGTTAACCCCCCTCCACTAACCCACCTTCCCTCCCAGCGACCGGGCGGCAGCCCCGTCCGCTCCTCCCCGCAGTCAGCTGGACACATGGCCCCGTGACAGGCTTGTCCCCCAGCCCCCTCTGCGAGCCCCGGAGCCTTTTCAGGCAGGCAGCTTCCCTCCTGGTGGGCTGCACAGCCATGTGGTAGCGTAGCGCCTTGCCTGCTGCTTCCCGTGTCCACGGCCTGCTCCCTAAGGGGCGGGGGGTCCCGCTGCCTTAAAGGGGAGAGGAAACGTGGGGGCAAAAGGGGTCTTGTAATTGTAGCGAGGCATCTTAAAGTTTCTGTGTGAATATACCAGCCCCAAAGCACAACCGATTCTGCTTTTATAGTGTCCTATACTGCTGCTGCTGCGGTTTCTTCTTCTATAATTTTTTTATAACAAATTGATTGCAAAGAAAAAGGAATTCATGAATCTCAGCTGGGAAAATATTTTTATCTTAGTAATCAGTGATAATATGTTGCTACCTGCTGTCTGTCTTGCTGATTAGTGAGTTATCTTGACATTAAACCCTTTGAAAGATATTTCAGCGCAGGGTTAATTTGACATTATATTAATTAATAAATAACCGTTAATCACCATGAGCTGATATATCCTCAGAAGGTTTAATGTCCATTTAAAATGCTGCCATGTATGTCACTAGGCTCATAGACATGTTGCATGTAGTTATATATTATCCTTGATTATAATGATGATGGTGATAATAGGCATTTCCCATCTGAGATTCATCAATTCCTTTTTCTTTTTGATGATGGCTTGATGACTGAGATTAGAACATAACCATATGCAGTCAGAACAGCAACAACTCTTATTTAATTCAGAGCCAATATCGCTGGGTTATGTAGGACGTCTTTTCCCTATTATTCCTTTTTCTTTCAGGAAAGCACATAAAAGAACAGGTGAAGGACTACTTAGATAATTAGATGTATTCATATTGGCAGACTTTAACAGCCTCAGAGAACTGATAGGTAAGGTCCCATGGGAAGAAAATCGAAGGGAAAAAGCGGCTCAGGCGAACTGGCAATTTCTCAAATATTTAAGGCATAATGGAAAACTATCCCAGTGCAAAGGAAAGAAAGGAAGAACAGTAAGGGTATGTCTCCACTTCAGTTAGACACCTGCAGCTAGCCCATGCCAGCTGAGTCTGGCTTGCAGGTCTCTGGCTATGGGGCACCACTATTAAACAGCCCCTTCGCCTGAGCCCTATGAGCCTGCATCAGCTGGCATGGGCCAGCCACGGGGTTTTTTAACTGTGGTGTAGACAGACCCTAAGAGGCCAATATGCTTACATCAAGAACTTTTTAATGACTTGAAAATCAAAAAGAAGTCCTACAAAAGGTGAAAACAAGGATAAATTACTAAGCATGAGTACAAAAAAAATAGTTCAAGCATATGGGGACAAAAGCAGAAAGGCTAGGGTACAAAATGAGTTACAAGGAGCAAGGGATATAAAAGGCAATGCATTACAAGCAAGAGAAAGATGAAGGCTAAAGTGTAAGTCTACTACTTAATGGGGAAGGAGAGCTAATCATGGATGACATTGAGAAAGCTGAGGTGTTTAATTCCTATTTTGATGGGGCAGGGGGAGGTTAATGTGACCAGATATTCAACACAATATTAACAACACAGGGGAAGGAACACAAAACAGACTAGGTTAAAGAGTTTAGATAAGTTAGATGTATTCAAGTCGGCAGGGTCTGATGATATTAACCCTAGGGGTTCTCAAGGAACTAAGCAAAGAAATCTTGAAACTATTAGTAGTTGTCTTTGAGAACTCATGGAAGACGGGCAAGGTCCTAGAGGACTGGAGAAGGGCAAACATAGTACCTGACTTCAAAGAGGAGAACAAAGAGGACCTCAGGAATTATAGACCAGTCACCATAACTTTAATACCTAGAGAGATACTGGGAAAAAAACTATTAAATAATAAGATTATTTAACTATTAAATAATCAATAATTAAATAATCCAAGTAAGCACTTAGAGGATAATAGGGTAATAAGCAATAGCCAGCATGGATGTGTCAAGAACAAATCATGCCAAACCAATCTAATTTATTTCTTTTACAAGGTTACGGGGCTAGTGAATAGGGGAAAGCAGTAGATGTGCTATGTCTTGATTTTAGTAAGGCTTATGACACCGTCTCATATGACATTCTCATAAGCAAGCTAGGGAATGTGGTCTAGATCAGGGGTTCTCAAACTGGCAGTCATGACCCCTCATGGGGGTCACAAGCTGTCAGCCTCCATCTCAAGCCCCGCTTTGCCTCCAGCATTTATAATAGTACTAAATATAAAAAAGGTGGTTTTAATTTATGGGGGCGGGGGTCACACTCAGAGGCTTGCTGTGTGAAAGGGGTCACCAGTACAAAAGTTTGAGAACCACTGGCCTAGATGAAATTATTATAAAGTGGGCACACAGCTGGCTGAAAACACATGTTCAATGATTCACTATCAAACTGTGAGGGCGTATCTTGTGGGGTCCTGCAAGGATCTGCCTGGGTCTGCTATTATTCAACATTTTCTTGAATGACTTGGATAATGGAGTGGAGAGTATTGCTTATAAAATGTGCAATCAGACCAAGCTGGGAGGGACCGCAAGCTCTTTGGGGGACAGGATTAGAATAAAAAAGATGTTGACAAATTGGAAAATTGGTCTGAAAGCAATAAAAATGAAATTCAGTAAAACAAGCGCAAAGTACTACACTTAAGAAGGAAAAATCAAAGGCACAACTACAAAATGGGGAATAACTGGGTAGGTGGTAGTGCTGCTGAAAAGCATCGGGAGGTTATAGTATATCACAAATTAAATAGGAGCCAACAATATGATACCATTGCAAAAAACTCTAATATACTGGGGCCTATTAACCGAAGTGCTGTACATAAGACACATGAAGTAATTGTCCGTCTCTATTTGGCACTGGTGAGGCCTCAGCTGGAGGACTGTGTCCAGGTTTGGGCATCACACTTTAGGAAAGATGTGGACAAATCGGAGAGAGTCCAGAGGAGAGCAACAGAAATGATCAAAGGTTTAGAAAACCTGACCTATGAGGAAAGGTTAAAATAACTGGTCATGTTTAGCCTCGAGAAAAGAAGACTGAGGCGGGACCTGATAACAGTCTTCAAATATGCTAAGGGGGCTGTTCTAGAAAGGAAGGTGCTCAATTGTTCTCCATGCCCACTGGTTAGGTTAGTGTTAAAAAGTAAAGAACTTAATCTGCAGCAAGGGACACGTAGGGTAGATATTAGGAAAAAACTTTCTAACAATAAGGATAATTAAGCTCCGGAATAGACTTCTAAGGGAGATTGTGGAATCCCCTGTCATTGGAGGTTTTTAACAAGAGTTTGGAAAAACACCTGTTAGGCATGGTCTACGTTTGCTCAGTTCTGTCCTCAGCACAGGGGGCTGGACAAGATGATCTCTCAAGGTCCCTTTGTGCCCTACGTTTCTATCATTCTATAATTTAAGATTAGGAAGTGACACTGAGGCCCTAGCAAATTTCAATTATTCATTGGCTCTGGAGTCTTTGTATGCCTAAGAGTATCTCTATAGAGACTGCAGCTTTGCTTTTGCCATTTAAACCCATTCCTTTGGACACTGAATTGGTGTTATAGATTCATAGATTATAAACCCACGAGGGACCATTGTGATCATCTCGAGATCATTAAAAAAAAATGGTTAGTGTACACCTCATGCCCCCAGCAACATACATGGCTGGAGATTTCTCTCCTTGTGAGTTAAATCTGGGCATTTTCTCTGCAGTGTGTGCGTGTGCACCTTGTTAAAAGGCCCAATCCCGCTCAGCCTTACTCATTCAATAGTTAATTAAATGGGGTTTTATCTACGTAAGGAATTGTTATTCCTATTTATCATCTCTCCAATCTGATCAGTGTCCTCTGTGTGGGACTGTACTCCAATAGCAAGTCAGTTCCTGCCCCAGAGATTTTAAAATCTAGAAGGAATGGGCAAAGATATAGGATTTGGCCCAGAGAAGTGCACAAGTCTTGTTTGGAAGCCCAAGTGAAGGGCTGAATTTAAAGGGCCCAGAGCTGGGGCTGAAGACCCTAGTGAGGGCAGATAGACAGGTGTGTTGCAATTTTGCTGCCCCTGAAGGGATTCACTTTCATTGTATGACCTGGCTGAAGGGCTGAGCCACTCCTGTCAAGCGAGGCTGATAACCTACAGGGGAGCCAGGAGCAGGAAAAGGCCTGTAGTACTGCATGCAGCCGCCAGAGGCGCTCAAGAAGTGAATGCTCCCAAGAATATAATAGGCGACTCTTACTAATTCACATTAATGACAACAAGACTGTTACAAATTATTGACTATTTTGAATTACCAAGTAAGTTAGCAAATACACTAAAAATCAAGACTAATGCATCACGAGCTGTACTTTTTCCATTTATTTTGACAATTGTTCAGTGTGGTTTATGGCCACCCACCATAAGGCCCTTGTATGCATAGTACAGTATATTTTGTAAAAATAACAAAATCCTAGAAGTATGAGCCCTCACTGCCATGGCACCCTGCTAGTAAATCTTTTCTGAGAGGTATTTAGAGACTGCCCCCCGCCCTTTTTTTTTTTTCATTTTTCTTTTGGAAGGATCATAAAGTGTGTGGATTAGAGAAATGCATCTGAGAAAGGTTCTACAAGGTGATATCAAATATTCAGTTAGTGAAACCTAGTATATAAGAGCAGCCATTAATTGCACTCCATTTTAGGATAATTATAGCCCCATTCAGCAAGGTGTTTAAACACATACCTAACTTTAAGCATGTGCTTAACTACTTTGCTGAACTAGGGCCTAAAGTCAAAGTTTGCTCTAAGCTACAGGTGCATCAGTTTCCATAGCCATCAGCACCCAAGGGAGTGATTTGGCCATCATCACAATGGATCAGGCACTTGTTTTGCAGCAGGATGAACTGGAGGAAGCCTTTAAGTGTGAGATCGTCCAACCCACAACTGTAGTCGAGAGCCTTAACAACTCAGCCACCACTCCTCAATCTATATAGTAAAGTCAGGGAGGACAGAATTTGATATTTTTTAATATAACTTTAACGGATCGTGTCTATGTTCACTTTTAAGCATTTTTTAAATTATTATCAATTTAATTTTCATAGTGCAAAATTATGGGTTTTACCATTCTTATCTGATGACAGTAGATGTTGAGATGCAAAACGTTAAAGTTTTATAACCGTTAAAACACTAATTTGTCAACATCTTACCTCAAAATACACAATGTAAATGGCCTTAAATTAAACCCTAATCAATTCTCAAGCAGCACTTTTCTTACTTTGGCTATCTGTAAATTTCAATTATTATGGATGAAAATATTTTTTCATCAGTGTGTGTGCATGGTGAAATTGATCGACATTTACAGATAAAAATTGAATCCTTCCAAGTGTTAACCAAACAACTATACATACACACCAGGCATTCTGCATGCATCCTGTTCATGTAAGTATAAAAGAAAACCAGTGCACCATGAGGGTGGAGAATTCTGATTTCAAACTGTGTAAGGAAGCAGTTTGAGAACCATACAAAACTAAACACTGCCTGTCACTGTGGGCCTGATTCTGCATCTTTGACTCAATGTTTTGCACTGGGAGTAGTCCCATTAATATAAATAGCACTACTCACAGGGTGTAAAACTAAGCATGTGCATAAGTTTCTGCAGGATCTGGACCTTAGGCATTGATAGAGAGCATGGAGATCAGCTCCAGCATCACAGACTAGATCCTCATTGAAATCGATGGTAAAGCTCTCATTGATTCCAGTGCAAGCAGTACAGGTGCCAAATAAGCAAACAGGTCATAACTCTCTGCACAGACCAGTCCAAGGGGCAGACAAAGATGCTGCCACATGGGAATGCACCTTTTCACTAAGAAGTTGAAAGCAGCAAATAAACCATAACTCCTTGCACAATGGGCTTTCAACATGAGAACTCTCATGAGCTGGCACCCTTCCTGTACCATCTCAGCTGGCTCATCAGCCTGCTGCTCACGTATGACCCGGCCACTTTAACATCTGTCTACAACTGTAGCAGGCAGGGCAGGCTGATGTGTGGATGGAAATATGTTTTTGCAGGTTAGTTGCTTTTTAGGGTGGAACTTAGACTGGGGAAAAGAGAAAATCATGCCACAGTGTTATGGATTTCCATGCTTTACAGGAAGATTATTTTCAAAATGCTGAGGCAATTAAAATGATGATAATATGATTTGGTTACTATGGCTCCAATTCAGCAAAGTATTTAGCACTTATTAATTTTAAGCATGTGAGTAGTCCCATTGGAGTGAGCAGGACTGCCGTGCTAAAAGTCAGCCAAGTGCATATCTACTTTGTTAAATTCTTCTTCCTTGAGTTAGTTCCATCATAAGAACATAAGAACGGCCATACTGGGTCAGACAAAAGGTCCATCTAGCCCAGTATCCTGTCTGCCGACAGTGACCAATGCCGGGTGCCCCAGAGGGAGTGAACCTAACAGGTAATGATCAAGTGATCTCTCTCCTGCCATCCATCTCCACCCTCTGACTGACAAACAAACAGAGTCTAGGGACACCATTCCTTACTCATCGTGGCTAATAATCATTAATGGACTTAACCTCCATGAATTTATCCAGTTCTCTTTTAAACCCTGTTATAGTCCTAGTCTTCACAACCTCCTCAGGTAAGGAGTTCCACAAGTTGGCTGTGCGCTGTGTGAAGAACTTCCTTTTATTTGTTTTAAACCTGCTGCCTATTAATTTCATTTGGTGACCCCTAGTTCTTGTATTATGGGAATAAGTAAATAACTTTTCCTTATCTACTTTCTCCACATCACTCATAATTGTATATACCTCTATCATATCCCCCCTTAGTCTCCTCTTTTCCAACCTGAAAAGTCCTAGCCTCTTTAATCTCTCCTCATATGGGACTCCAGATCATTTATGAATAAGTTGAATAGGATTGGTCCTAGGACTGACCCTTGGGGAACACCACTAGTTACCCCTCTCTACTCTGAGAATTTACCATTAATTCCTACCCTTTGTTCCCTGTCCTTTAACCAGTTCTCAATCCATGAAAGGACCTTCCCTTTTATCCCATGACAGCTTAATTTACGTAAGAGCCTTTGGTAAGGGACCTTGTCAAAGGCTTTCTGGAAATCTAAGTACACTATGTCCACTGGATCCCCCTTGTCCATCAAATGGGGTCCACTCTGCGAGCCCTCTCCCTCCCTCTGTTAAGCACCACATGGTAACATATCCTCTATAGCACCACATGGTAACGTATCTGCCTTCATGATATCCCACCACTTCTTCTGGGGACGGCCTCTCTGTCTTTTTCCTTCAGAATTGGACTTTCCTTCTGTCTATTGGACTTTCTTATCCACTTAGTTGTAAGGACTGAGCTTTACATGACTGACCCATCTGAGCCTGCACTCTCTCATTTTTTCAGTTGTGGGTGTTACTTTGAGCATGTCTCTAATATACACATTCCTCACATGGTCTTTCTTGCTTGCACCACTCATCCTTCTCGATTGTCGCATTTCTGTGGAGCAGATCCTTTGCTCACATTTCTTCTTTGTTGCCCAGCACTCAGTGCCATACATTAAAATGGAACAGACCCCCGTTTTGTAGACTTTGCCTTTTAATCTTACTGGTATCTTCCTGTCACGTGGCATACCACTTATCTCTCTCCATTTGAGCCAGGAATTTTTTATCCCAGCTCTAATTTCATCCTCCATATTCCTGGATTCTGGAACCCAAATACTTGAAACTGCGTTTTTGTTATTGTTTGCCCATCTAGTTTCAAGGATAATTCTTCGGTGTTCACAATATTGAAATTACATACCATAATACTCTGTTTTCCCTTTGTGTATTTTAAGCCCATGTTTCTCAAACACATTTCTCCATTTATCAAGATCTTCTTCTAGACTATAGTTTCCCTCACTGCATAGAATGACAGCATCTGCAAACAGCATGTACCAAGGTGCCCCCTCCCGTATGTTCCTTGTGTGGGTATTCAGGACAAGGATAAACAAGAAAGGGCTTGGTGCTGATCTCTGATGCAATCCGACCTTTTACCAATAGTTCATCTGTTTCACCACTAGAGGTTCTGACTATTGATGTTACACCTATATACATGGCTTGAGAGAGCCACACATAAAGTTCTGGTACCATTTTCTCCCTCAGACCTCACCAGAGGAGTTCTCTTGAAACTCAGTCAAAGGCCTCTTCCAGCTCAACCAACACCATGTGAATATTTTTCTTTTTCTCTCTCATTTTTTTCTACTAGCTGCCTCAGCACAAAAACAGCATCTATTGTCGATCTTCCTTCCTGGCATGAAGCCATATTGATTTGCGCTAATATCTACTTCCCGTCTTGGTCTCTTATTGATGACTCTCTTTCACAGTTTCATTGCATGACTCATCAGCTTTATATCTCTATAATTTGTACCACTGCCAACAGCATCACCTTTTCCCTTGTATATCGGCTCCAAAATACTTTTCCTCCACACGTTTGGTATCTTTTTCCCTCTCATGATTGAATTGAACAGGGATCTCAGGAGATGGATGCCTTCTATTCCAAGCTTTTTCCATGCCTATATAGGGATTCCATCTGAGCTTAGCACCTTATTATTTTTCATTTTCGTTCACAGCGTTTGCCACTTTATCTGGCATTATAGGCTCCACTAGATCTAAATTCATCACTTTGCAGTTTCATTGCTCTCCTGGGTTTTCTTCATTTAAAAGCTGTTCAGAATACCTTTTCCATTGATCTTTTATGGGACTCATCAGTCAGCATGATACCAGTTTAATCTTTGATGAACTTTAGTTCCTTTATATATTTAGTACTTCTGTCCCATGCTGTCACCAGTCTATATGCATCTTTTTCCCCTTTCTTTGTTCCGAGTCTAGCATAAAGTTCTTCAAAGACCTTTGCTTTCTCAACTACATTCCTGGCCAATTTCTTCACTGCCTTGTATTCCCCTAGCTCCTTTGCTCCTACTCCTTTGCCAGAGTTTAAACTTTTTTCTCTTATCTTTTATCACTTCTTGTACTTTTATCGCTCCACCACCAAGTTTCTTTTTGAATAAAGACTTTCCCTTTTGATTCACCCACCATTTGTTTAGCACTTTCCAATATATGTGTGGCCCCAAAATTTGCAAGTGTATCCATTCCTTCTTCATATGTTGCTGACCTCATCTTCTCTATAATCAACTCACTAAAGTCCTTCTCAGCCTGTAGTGTTTGCTACCTTAGCTGTGGTATTACCCTCTTTGATATTCTCTGTGTCTTCATTCTAAGAAACATATCCAAGATGAGAGGTCTATGTCGACTCATAAGTCTCCCCCGCAGTCACTTTGCAGTCTTTTATATCTTTTATTTTCGTACCTTGTTAAACTGTGGCCTAAAATTAATAACCTTCCTTTCTAGAGCCAGGCTGCCTTTGTGCTAAAAATTCAACTGAAATCACTAAGTCTTCAAAGTAGCTTTTAAATAAAAGTAAAGGTGGTTGCAAAATAAATAAATAAAAATAAAATTTCCACCAAAAATCCACAGCAAACTTTTCTCATCAAAATTTTGAAATGTTCAGAAATTTCTGACCGATAACAGCGCTGGAAAAAAAATGGAGGAAATTATCAGTTCATTGAATTCCTCCCCTCCTTATTTTTGTTGAAACTTGTAAATCTGTAAACAGATCTATTTCCAATACACTGTAATGTTGCAGGTTTAGTCTGAGATTTGCAAAGCCACCCAAGAGATTTAGATGCCCAGTTCACATTTAAATTAATGGGAACTAAGTGTACAAATCCTTTAAGCTGTTTTGAAATTCCCAGCCCTTGAGAGCTGCTATTTCATGATCTCCAGAGCTAGAAACAAGTGCTGTATGCCATTATAAAGGGGCAGTCCCGGCTCATCTGTAAAATCAAGGACCCATTTCTAACCCCAGCATTTCATGAGATATTAGCCCATATTGGATGGATGAGTATTACCAGATGTGCAAATGTAATGTAGTCTGTAGTGGTCCCTCACTGTCAGGCTTGGCGGTAGGCCACTCTGCCTTATCGCGTCAGACAGCAAACAACAGCCAATTGGCGCTCTAGAGGCTCTGGCCCTCTGGGTGGGGACAAGCAGTCTCGAGCCCAAGCCTCTTGGCAGGGGCAGACAGCAATTCCCCGTCTATAGCTCTGGCCCTCTGAGCGGGGCAGAGCCAGGAGCAGTCTTTAGCCAAAGGCCTCTTGGCTAGGGCAGACAGAAAGTACTAATTTGGGGCTCTGACCCTCTGGGCGGGGCAGAGCAGCGAGCAGTCTTTAGCGTCAGCCTTCGGGCTGCAGGAGACAGAAATCACAGTTTAGGGGCCCACAGCTTCCTGGCTGGGGAAGGCCACAGACAAGGCACAGGTCTTCCAGCCTAGGGTGAGTAGGCAGCCAACCCAGGGGCAGGGTTGGCGGCAGGGGGTCCCAGCCCAGGGCCCTAACAGTGGCGGGTGGATCCCATCGAAACACACTGATCTGAACTGCAACAGCACAAACCTGACTAATGTCTGGTTCTCCTAGGCTACTTCCTACTGCAGGCTGTTGGCACGGCTCCGTAGGCCACACATCCTCAGTGGTTTCTGGGCAGATGGCTGATGGCAGTCCCAGTAACTCCTCTCATCCGGTGGCAGGGTATGGGATGGCTCGGGGCCTAGTCTGGAGTCCCGCAGAGGGCTTGAGACATCTGCCTCCTTCCCTGGCTTGGCCCCAACTGAGCTGTGAGGACCTCTCTTTATACTTCCTGTCCCGCCCATGCACTTCTGGCAGGGGCGGGGCTGGTTTGGTTCCACCCACCAGGGGTGTGTAGTGGTCCCTCACTGTCAGGCTTGGAGGGATGCCACTCTGACTCACTACACAGTCCATTCTGGGTTTGGATAGGACATTCCACATTTGGAAGAAGCTGACTTTGTGTGGCATGTTAGGTGCCTGCCTCGCTCCACACCAAATGGAGAAGATGGTGGTAATGCTGTTAGTACCCATCTTATAACTTTTAGCCCAGTGGTTCAAGCACTCCTCTCAGTGTGTGATATCCAGGTTGAATTCCCCCCTTTCTGTCAGAGGGGGAGAGAGACTTTGAACAAGGGTCCCCTTCAAGCATGCTCTAGCCACTGACTGAGCTGCAGGATTTTGCAATGTGGGGCTTCCTAGGTCTCTCATGTTGAAGCTGTTGCACCATGGATGCATAAGGAAAGAGCAGCTGGAGCAGGGGTCTGACCTCAGACACGCTCGCCCAATGACTATTCCACTGTGGATAAATATTAAAATAGTCACTGGGCCCGAGGGAGACATAACGGATAATCCAGTGGTTATGAGACCCACCTGGGAGGTGGGAGACCCCATGGCCAGCCTCCCTGCTTCAGTTTTTTATTATTTATCCTCAGTGCAATGACTTCAACCGAAGAGAGTGAGGGAGCCACACAGTAGTATATTCTATAGACCAATGGTGGAGCACCCTTTCTCTTGAGCATAGAGGGGAGAACTGAACCTGGGTCTCCCACATCCCAGGTGAGTGCTCTAACCACTGGGCTGAAAATTATAAGGTGGACAACTCCTCCTCCTCTTGGATTTTGAATGGGACCCAATCTAGTAAGCAGCTTCTCTCCATGCCTACAGGGTCAGGCCCTGCACGCAACTTAAGCAGATGAACTCCTATCTTTCCCCCGGTTGTGAATTGCTCTAGGGGTTGGGTGAGAGATAGGTGCCCAGACAACCACAGGGAGGCAGCAGTGCACAGGTCCAGGGGCAGAATCCTAGGTGCAGAGGGAATTTTTACTCTGAAAAACTTGGCTGCTGAATGAGTTTAGGCACCTGCAGGGCTCAGCAGGAATTCTGCGGGTAACAATGGGGCCCAAACTGGGAATTAGGCTCTTAAGTCTGAGGTTTAGGATTCTAAATACTCTCGTGGATTCCACCCTAGGCTCTGGGGCCCAGATCTTCAAAGCTATTTAGATATCTGGCTCCCACTGAATGAGAGTTAGGTGTCTAAATACCTTTAAAATCTGGGCCACAGATACTGTGATAAACAGCGATATAAAATCCTAAAATGGATACATGGACAGCTTGTGTGTCACATGGTTGTTTCCAGACTCTAAATCACACTAAAAGAAAATGAAAATACATTAAATCTTTTCTTGATAAGACATTTCCATGAAAGTCATTTCTGTAGTTGCAACAGGGCTGTTGTGAGATGGTGAATGCGGGGGAAAGTGTCTATGAGGCAATCACCTTTAGAATGTGGTACCCACTGAAAATGTTCGAGAAGCCCTGGATTCCTAGGCAAAGTGAAGAGGAAGGAGTCACAGGTAAATGGTAGATGCAGTTTATCAGGTGGCTGTCACCACTACATATGCATAAGGGAGGATCATTAACCATTGGAACAATGTGCCAATGGTCATGGTGCATTCTCTGTCACTGGAGATTTTAAATCAAGACTGGGTTTTGGTTTTTGTTAAAGATATAATCTGGTTCAAAAGGAATTATTCTGGAATTATCTATGGCCTGTGTGACACAGGAGGTCAGACTAGATGACCACAGTGGTCCCTTCTGGCCTTAAAATCGATGAATCTGTGCATCTAGGAAGTACTGTTTTGGGTGCCTTTGGTTAACAATGAATCGCTGCCCAGTGTTCATAAGTCTATAGCTGTAAAGTAAGTTTATCTAAATATTTTCTGCCTTGTTGTTTTGTCACTTCTGACCACCACTGGAGAGTCGAAAGCCTTCCTTGAATCCTGGGAGCGATTTAATTTTTAAAAAATCCCACAGGAAGGAAAAAACAACCAAAATGTCATTTATATATTCAGACACTTCAAAGCATCCTGCTTCCCATATTATTCCTCCTTCTTGGGGCACCAGATGCTGCAACTAAAAACTTAGATTGTTCCCAAATGAGCTAAGCAAATAATTGCTTTTTTTGGTTCAGAAGGTGAAACAAAAAAATCTGTTCGTTTTGAACCCAAACTGATTTTTGCCCTGTTTTTTTTCTGATTTAAATGAAAAACCAACAAAAAAAATGAGGGGTGGGTAGATCAAAATAAAACATTTTGACTGTCAATTTGAAATGATATTGTGAAATTAAAAGTGGGATCAAAATGACACTTTCCATTCCGAAAATATCATTTTGAGTCAACACTTCATTCTGAAATTCATTGTGATTTTTTTTCAAAATGAATCATTTTGATATTTCAAAAATTTTTGTTGTCAGGGATGGGTTTTAGCCAGAACTATTTGCTGAGTTTGGCCCAAATTCATGAATAGCTTCAGTGCCCAAAGAATGCATTTTTCAGCATATTTACTATTCACCAAAAAATCTTCACCCAGCTCTATTCCCAGGCCACTAAGAGGAAGAGGTCAAAATGGTGCCATGTAAACAAAGTGTACAGTGGGTTTGATCTGGCTACATTATTTATCCTTGCTCCTCACTGGTGACCCTCCATAACCCAGAGGTGGATCTGCTTCCTCCACCACTGGTGGGTTATTAGGCCATCTGATGAGAATAATCTGTCACTCCATTTTGAGTGAAATCTTGGCTCTGTTGATGTCAGTGCACGTTTTGCCATTGACTTTAGTGAGGCCAAGATTTCACCCAATATTTTTTTCTGAGCAAGAGGCTCCCACATATGTCTTGGATTTCCAAGGAGCTGATGAAATTAATAGGGATTTGGTCACCCAACTCCTTTGAAAACCCCAGCCATAAAGCATATATTAGCAGGTACTCACAAACTCACTTGTCTGTGTACACTGCTATAAACACAGACACCCCATTCTCAGCCCGGCCATAGCGGCTGGATTAAGCCTGCCTCTCCCTTTCACTGCACTTTATTATTATATATTGTTTTCCCTCTTCTAAAAGGGCTCCCCTAATTGTGCATGTTATTTGTATCAGTTGATTGTGGGACTGGTCATGGAGCACTGAGTAATTCATAGTGTTTGGACAAGACAAACATTGTTCTGTCCCTAAGCAAACCTCCAGGAAGGTCAGCCCAGTTCATCCCATTGCTGTGGAGAGCGAAAAGTATCCAGATGATGTGAAAATCAGACCCTTTTCATGGAGGGGAGGGGGAAAAACAAGCATGCAAGCACACATCAACACGTCCTGACATTCCCCCATTCTGCTCCTTTCCATTCACCTCCCATTGTTTTACCAGCACAAAGTTGCCCCAAAGCCTTTGTCAGGCTATGTTTAAATAACGACTGGCCTTCCCTCTGGAAACCAGGGCAGAGATACAGGCAGTCACGTCATGTGCTTTGCCATCTTATTCAGGAGGAACATTCAGAAGCAGGCGAGAAATCGGTCTCTTCAGCCGAGTGTGACATACTGTACCTTGTGGCACCTTAGAGACTAACAAATTTATTTGGGCATAAGCTTTTGTGGGCTAAAACCCACTTCATCAGATGCATGGAGTGAAAAATACAATGGGCACCCACACGTCTGACCCCTTGCTGTTTTTGCTGATACAGACTAACATGGCTACCCCTCTGATACTGTACCTTGTCCTGCCTTGTTCAGGCTGTCAGGTTCCCCATGAATTCCTGCGGGTTTGGTTTGAAGGAGGCAAAAGGAGTGTTCATCATCCGTGTCAAATGGTTTGTTTCATTGATCCGGTTCATAAACAACCATTTTAAAAACAACAGCAACGTGACCTGGAGTAGTTTAGCTAGAAAAATGCTAGAGTTGAAGGCAACTGAAGAAATATTTGCTGTGAGTTGTCTGGCCTAAGAAATCACTCGCTGTGTATTTAAAATACTAGCTGTAGTATAATGAATAGGAGGAACGTGTTATGCAAAGTTTCCCATGTACAGTGTTTGCTACTGAGGAGGTAGAAGTTAGAATCCGCCGTCCCTGCTGATACACCACCCTGCAGATTTCACTCCGATACCAATACAATTCTCTTACAGGCGCCTGCCACTTATTTAACTAAATTAGAGAAATGCCACTAAAAGGTGCTGCATTAATTGTGGAACCAAGGGCTGGATCCTGCCGTCCTTGTACTGCCAGACTTCGGCACTTGGGTGTCACTGAATCCAGTTGTTATGGATTTTTGTACTGAATGAATCCGGAGCGCTGAGGTCTAACTTTACACGGGAGGGGGTTACAAAAGAAAACTTGTTGCTGCTGTCTAACAAATGAAATCTCGCTCTCTCTCCTTCCTTCAGTACCACTAACCCCCCCCCCCCAGCCACACAAACACAAACACACACACCCCACACACAAACACACACTCACCCCAGTCACTTTACCCCTTTCCTTTCCTAAGCACACACAGCTGGGCTTTCTAACCTCTCTGGGAGGATCTCTGGGTGCCTATCCCAAACCGCGCGTGGGTGCACCCGATACCCGCCACGGGGCTGATCAAAAGGGAAGGGGTGTGAGCTACAGTCGGCCGCTATTGGACAAGTGGCCAACTAACCAGGGGCCCTTTTGTGCTGACTCCAGCGCTGAGCGAGGCCGGCGGGAATGCGCGGGGTAGCTGTACCTGACACCGCCTTTCCCCCGGAGCTAACGGGAGGGGTCTTAAGGGTGGCCCGCCCCGTACTTACTTTCCCCTGCCCCCGCCGGGGGTCCGGCTCCAGCGCCCACCCTAACGCTCACTCGTGTTACCAGGAGGAATTTTGCATCGGCAAGTGCCAACCTGAGCGGCGCTTTCCCACGCGGTCCTAGGTGAACTGCTGGATCGGGCCCCCGGGTGCGTCGCTTTTATATATATACAAAAAGATGCTAATTAAATAGGGTCACATCCTGAAGATCCCGATCCGGCAAAGCCGTAGCCAGCTGAAAAGCTATCGGAGGAGTCTCCCTCTCTCCCTCTCTCTGCAATCCATGGCATGAGCAAGGACTATTCACTTGGGTAAGGATTTGAAGGATCGGGCCCTCAGGCAAAACTCGCTTGAGATCCGGCAGTGGGACTTCAGCTTGCAACTAAGGGCCCATTGTTTCCATAGATGGCAAGTGATTTCCCGCCCCCCGATTAATCTTAATGAGCATTATAGTTATTGCAGACAGAATAGATTAAAATATTTTGCATTTGCTAAACTGCAGCAAAAAACATCTTTTAAAAAATTCCCTGGAGAGCAAAACCGACTAGCACTGTCAACATTCACAGCGAGCCTGAGAACAAAGCACAGGAATCTCGTAAACAGCCACAGCTTCTCCACATTCGTTTTCAAGTATCTCCAGTTATAAAAAGGCCAGTCAAGCGAACTAGTTTAAACCTGAGGTGTCTCAGGGCCTCGCAAGTACGCTCAACTCTTTTAAATTTGCCGCTGTTTTGTTTTTGTCACCCCTACACCTTTAAATCTGAGAATAAGTTTTTATTCCAGAGAAAGCGATCTGTACAGGATCAAATCGATAAAGTCACAGCGACGTAACGCGATGCGAACAAGCGGCTAGAAACTTTGACATTTACACGGTGGTTGCCGGCCAAGCATGAAAAAATAGACATCAATAAATCCAGGACAACCCGGGTTCATCAATAAATGCAGCTTCCAATGGCCGGTTTTTATTAAAGCGTCTGCGATCTCCCTTGACGTTGTCTGCAAAGCCCCTCAATTGAAAAATCCTTTGCACCTCCATCTGACCTTGTTAACTCATCCTGGTTGACACTGATTGCAGAGTGTTCCGAACCGTTCAATTAGACTGTGGTCCCGGGGTAATTGTGTAACATTTCCTATGATTTTTTTTAAATTACTTTGATGGTAAAGAGGGAGAAAGAGGCCTGGTTTCCGTAAATGCACCTTCTGATACTCACATATATAAAATTCATACATGTGTAAAGTTACATGTAATACGCTGCATACACACGACTACACATGGAATATCTCCCCGTGCCTAGCCACTCTTTTCACTGCATCGGGACCCCTTAACATTAGACCGACCGGAGATTTTTTAAAGACTCAAACGAGACTTTTGACACTGGAGTCTCTACTGACTTGGGAAATCAATCAAAGAAAACAGGAGGGGATGGGTCGGGGGGGGGTAGTTTGTATTTTAAATTCTAGCTCGGCTTTTGACTGAGTGTGAAGGTGTCATTGGACCGGGGCTAAGAAAATAAAACTGAGCAACCCCGCAGCTTCCAGGCTGCGTAACCTAAATTTTACCATCAAACCCACCGCCCAGCCCCTCCTCCCCCGAGCCCCCACCGAGCCGCTGGCCTGGGTGTCAGTTTCACGGACTAGAAAAGGATCCCTCTGACCGGATCGTTCGGGGCAGGGTAGCCCCAAACTTCACTACGCTTAAAAACAGAAGTTTAAAACAAACTCCTTTTCCGGGGGGCGGAACCCAGAGAGCAGGGAGCCTCCGGTGAGTCTCCCTGAGGAGTCCGGATGAGTCCGACCTGGAGCCATCCCCACCCTCCGGTTGCTTTGGAAAATGCTTTGAACAAAGGGGTGGTTGCAGAGAGGACAGTGTAACCCCACACCCGCCCCCCAGCCCCTCTCCCTGAGCCAGCCCCCCAGGGAACCTGCCGCTGGGCCCCTCCCTGAAATGTGCTCCATATAAAGGGGGAGCCTCTCCGTAGAGCCATGGATGGTGGGGGTGGGGGCGGGGGGCCGGGAATGGGGCTTGTACCCCTGCCTTGGGGGGGGGGGTGCGCGGAGCTGGGGGGGAGGGTGTGGGACAGGCAAATCTCTGTAACTCCCGGGGCGATTCCGCGTCCGGGGTTAACGTGGCTTTTAATGAGGCTCCTGTAATCCTGCCCCGGCGCGGCCCGGGGAGATGGAGCTGTAAGAGCGCCGGGGGGAGGCTTTCGGGCTGTTTCACGGCGCAGAGTTAACAAATCCATCCAGCAGCAGGGCTGTCAAAGGGGAGAGGGCTGGGGGCCGGAGGGAAGCTGCGCTCAGGCTGCCGGAGCCCGGCTGCCCTGCAGGGAGAGCGGTTGCACTGCCAAAGACGCCCCGCTGGGCTGAGCAGGAGCGGGAGCAGATTAATCAGGCCCTAATTCAATTTACAACAACCCCTTTTATTCAGCTCGGTGGCGAGGAATTCAAAGGGGAAGAGGGGCGGGGGGCGGGCAGGAGAGGGGGCGGCTATGCGCGTCGCTCCCCATCCCCCGAGCAATGCCTGTCACCGCGGCGGTTTGCAGAAACAAGGGGCGGCTTGCGGAGCGCCGGAGCCCGGGCGATTGAGTGACACATGCATAGGGAGCCCGCGCCGAAAGGGCACCTCCGTTGGAAAAATAGAACTGCCCTTTTAACCAAGGGGCTCGGCGGAACGCAGCTGGGGTGGGGAATGGGGCGGGGGGCTGTGCCAGCCCCGCACCCCCTGAGGGCAGTGCCAAGCCCACCCGGCTCGAGCGCTCGGCTCAGCACCCGCCCTGCGGACACCACCACCCCGCCCCACCTATCCAGCAGGGAGCCATCTCCTGGGGATGCTCAGAGCCCCACAGATGGGGGGCTGCCAGGAACTCGGTGGCTTTGGATCGGACTTGCCTGGTGCCTGGTGCGTTTAGGTCTAGCGATATCTCACCTGTGTATTGGTCTGTGGCTAGGTGGTTTGTGGTGGGTTTGTCAGTGAGCCTCTGCAAAATCATGTCTGATTCCCCCCCCACACACACACACACCCACCCACACCCCGAAAGGTGTCTGATCCTTGTCTACACGCGTTAGAACAGACACCCAGCAGCCCGGATGGGAGCATTGGCAAGCTCCCGGAGGATGGGCTTGTTCCCACGCACACGGGAATGACATCTTGGGTTTAGAGCGAGGGACAAGGCGTTAAGGGTCAACACCCCCATGGAGTCAGACGCAACTACTGTGTATGAACTAGCGAGAGCCGCAGGGAACACGCGAGAACAGCTCGGCCCACGCCAACTTTGAACAAGTCCCCTTGTCTTTCCGGAGCTAGTAGATCCGCCTGGCAGAGAAACCTGGGGGTGGGGGTGCGAATTCGTCTTCTGATGTGGCCCCAAGTGGGACTGAGACCGGAGGGAATTCAGCCCACGAGAACAACCGCCATGAAAATGACACGCGTGCCTTGTAGAGAGTTTGATCTGAAAGATTTTAAAGGGGCCGCCACGCTTTTAACCAACAAAATAACTTCTCCCTGCCCAGGTCCCGCGCTGTGAGCTGAGGACAGAGACTATCTAGTGTGCACTGTTTAGCGACAACCCAGGCAGTCCAGCACCTCCTCTCCCCCTCCTCCCCCCAAGTTATCTTCTGTGATCCTGGATGGGAGGATCACATCCAAAATCTTGGTATTCCATAGAAAGTCACCCGGGCCTGTCCCTTGATCCCATTTTGATTCATTCTTCTCTTTGTTCTTAAGTTATTGGTGGCTTTTTCTATACCTGTAATCAGTGTCCTAAGAGCCGGGAGTTTCAGTAAGAAAGAGTGAAACACTGTTCACAATACACACACCATATCAATATTATTAACAACACGTTCGAAGGTTCATCCAGAATATAGATGTTTCCCTCTTTCAGGATGAAACGATGAACTATGATTATTTGTTAGTTAGTAATGATAATTTATTAATTATAAGGACACCTCTGTCCTGCAATCCACATTGTAACATAATCCAGTGTGTTTAATTAGCGAGGAACTACCAAAGCCGGAGCACAGGTGAAAAAGGAATCAGATGCGGAGTCTGGGGGCTTCCTTTCATTTGCACACTTGAGAGCGAGCATGAGATGCAGCCCCAGCTGGAAGAAAGGGCTACGGGGTGACGGCGGAGCTCGGCTGTTTTACAGACCGTCGGGAAGGCAGGGCTGAGCAGGGAGCTCATTCCACGCGCCCCGCAGGGCGTGACTTGTCGGTGGAAATGAACGTCCCAAGCAGCATTTCCAGGTGTCTCCCTGAAGCCCAAACACGCTGTGATTCACCCCCGGGGTGCAAACAGGTGGTTGATTCGGACCTTTTCCCTCCCTTGCCCGACGGGAGCCCTTGCAATTGCTAATGCAGCATCGTTAGCGCTCGTAGCTGCTCTGAAGCGAGGTGACAATTGGCCAAAACACCCGGCGCAGGGGGAATTGGAGCCCAGAGGAGTTTGGGGGTGAGCTAGGGGTGCAGGAGCAGGCGTTGCGCTACCAATACAGTAAGCGCCCATTGTCCGCGCGTCCACAGCTGGCTTAAAAGGGGCTTCTTGGGGAAGAGTCAGTCTGCAGGGGCCCTCATAACTGGAGCGGCCCTGGTCAACTCGTAAGTGAATCCTGGGCACCTTCAGCGAAGTGACCTCCACCATGGAAAGTGCCCTAACTAATGGCACAAATACGCTGAACTCTATACAGCGCGCCTGGGTACAGAGAGAGAGAGAGAAAGAGAGAGTGTGAGTGTGAGTGTGAGTGTGTGTGTGTGTGTGTGTGTGTGTGTGTGTGTGTGTGTGTGTGAAAGCAGCTCTCTGGTTCTGGGGGGTGGTGGTGAGGATAAAGTGATCAGCAGGAAAGCAGCCTCCGGGTTGAAATCTGCGCCCCTCTCTGGCATCTTCCCGGTAGGAGGCCGAGAGGCCCTGTCCTGCCAGGACCCAACCCCCCCAACAGGCGCTGGGAACTTCTTTTACGCAGTTTAAAAAGTCGTCCCCCTCCCCCATACAATTTCCTAGCAGGTGTTTTTTATTTCACCCGGACCATGGCGGGTTCCCGGAGAATATACCTGAGACGGGACCCAGTGAGGCTGCCCAGCCCCTACTGCCCAGGCCTCAGAGGGGCTCCGGTGCTCTGCTAGTGCCTGCGGATACTTCCAGCGCTATAAACCTGGGTGGATCCTATCTTAGGATCCCTGTCATCTCCCAGACTCTCTGACTACCCCCAGCAGGGCAGATTTGCCTCTGTTCTCTACCTTAAAAGTGACCAATTCTTGCCGGCTCGCCCAGTACAATCACCGAGTGCCCCTGCAGGTCCTTGCATAAGATTTGTCCTTGAGGGCACAGCTGTCTGGGAAGGGCCCGATCCCGCACTCCTTCCTGGGGCAAAAGGCCCAGGGAGAGAGGTCAGAGCAGCTGATGGAAGTTCTGCCTGAGCCCGAAGAGCCGGACTGAACCCTGGGTGGAAAGGGCCCGATCCTGCGTTCACTGAAGCCGATAGGGACCGATTCCGCTCTAGCTTTCTCTAGACTCCTCTTTCCACGGACTCAGCAGCGTGCCAAGGCTTTTCTCAACCTCAGACACCAGCACAGCCCCCCTCCCAGCACTTGCTTGTTTATTTACATATTATTTCCCCGGCTCCCTCTGAACAGGCGCGGCTGCTGCTTCCCAGTGGCTTCCCGAACAGACTTGCAGAAAGCTCTGCTCTGACTTTCTGTTTACACCCCGTGCCTGGCGGAGTGACACAAACCCTTCGCCCTGCGGACAGAGTGCAGAGAGGTAAATAACAAGAAGGACCTAACGAGTCCTTATTGTTACGGCCAGATCCCCTCAGGACCCCCAGTACAACCCCCTGCGGAGCCGACAGAGTAACCGAGAGCAGAGTTTGTGCCCGAGGACACCCCCAAACACACCAGCACTTCCACAAGGGGAGAGCACGAGGAAGGTCCTTGCCACTGTCAAAGGAAGAGAGCAGGGCCCGATCCTGCTGCCATTGCAGTGGGTGGGAACATCAAACCCCTCCCCCTGCCTCGGCTCCTCTCTTCCTTTGCCTAAAGTTCGTCTTTGCTCCGCTGTAAAACTTTGCTTTCAAACAGCCGATGTGAGGAGTCTGCTCGCACCGATTCCTTCCGTCTGCTCCGTCCCCACCCCCGCCTCCCCCACGCGCTCCTCTCCCATCTCTCTGAATTAGATGCTTTGCCTGGGTTCCCCTCACCCCCCCTCCTATTGATAAACTACCAGTGGATGTCGTTGTTCTGTTCCTTGTGCGAGCGGAATGTCACTCCTTTAAGATGACCTCAAACTCCGCAGAAGCTGGGAACGTCATTCAGGCTCTCTGCAAGGCGCGGAGAGGGAGGCAGGGAAGGACAGAGCCCCGCCACTAGGGTGTTTTGGGTGGTTTTTTTTTCTTTTTGCTCTGAGGATGGGAATGCTCTGGGCTCTTTGAACCACACACCGTTTAGCATCCAGCGCTTCCACTCCGCAAGCCAGGAGCGCTCGGCTGAGCTTGAAGACGGGCTGTGCCACCTTCCCCGGGAGCTCCAGAAACTTTACTCTTGCGCCTCAGGAGGAAAACCAAGCGAGCGAAGAAGGTAGCGTCCCACCTGTTGGTCTCCGACGGCTCCAGCTGCAGGGGGGTTAAAGCCACCAGCCTTAGCGGCGGGGGTTAGTTTGGGAGAGGAGGCCGGGGTCGCTTTGCGCTTCTGGTCCAGCCAGGGGTTCTCTGCCTCCAGGCGCAAAGTTCTCCTTCCAAGCCGCCAGCTTCCCGCCGGGCTGCAGTCTGGCTTTCCTGGGCAGTGCCCTGGCACGGAGGGCGCTTCCCGTGCGCTGCCTGGGCAGCGATCCCGCTGGATGGGAAGCGCCCGGCTTGCAGAGCCGGTCCCCCGCAGAGCGGGCCGGGCTGCGCTCCGCGCCCCATCTGCCGGGCTGCAGCCTCCCCTCCCCGGCCCGCGTAGCGGAGCAATTGGGTTTGTGACGGCGGCTTCACCTCCCCGCTTCTCTCTCTCTGTGTTTGCCCCCAGGCTCCCCGGAGGAGGCGCCCGCAGGATGCCTGGGAAGTGCTGGCGGGTTCTGGTCACGCTGGTGTCGCTGTGGTGCCTGGCGGGCGGCGCGCGCGGCGGCTACGGCATGAGCATGTTCGCGGTGCAGACGGCGCAGCCGGACCCGTGCTACGACGAGAACGGCCACCCGCGGCGGTGCATCCCGGACTTCGTCAACTCCGCCTTCGGCAAGGAGGTGAAGGTGTCCAGCACCTGCGGCCGGCCGCCGGCCCGCTACTGCGTGGTGAGCGAGAAGGGCGAGGAGCGCGTGCGGAGCTGCCACCTCTGCAACGCCTCGGAGCCGCGGCGGGCCCACCCGCCCGCCTTCCTCACCGACCTCAACAACCCGCACAACCTGACGTGCTGGCAGTCGGAGAACTTCGTGCAGCACCCGCACAACGTCACGCTCACCCTCTCGCTGGGCAAGAAGTTCGAGGTGACCTACGTGAGCCTGCAGTTCTGCTCGCCGCGCCCCGAGTCCATGGCCATCTACAAGTCCATGGACTACGGCCGCAGCTGGGTGCCCTTCCAGTTCTACTCGGCCCAGTGCCGCAAGATGTACGCCAAGCCCAGCCGCGCCGCCATCACCAAGCAGAACGAGCAGGAGGCCATCTGCACCGACTCCCACACCGACATGCGGCCGCTGGCCGGCGGCCTCATCGCCTTCAGCACCCTGGACGGCCGCCCCTCGGCCCACGACTTCGACAACTCGCCCGTGCTGCAGGACTGGGTCACGGCCACCGACATCAAGGTGGCCTTCAGCCGCCTCCACACCTTCGGCGACGAGAACGAGGACGACTCCGAGCTGGCCCGCGACTCCTACTTCTACGCCGTCTCCGACCTGCAGGTGGGCGGCCGCTGCAAGTGCAACGGCCACGCGTCACGCTGCGTCCGCGACCGCGACGACAACCTGGTCTGCGACTGCAAGCACAACACGGCCGGGCCCGAGTGCGACCGCTGCAAGCCCTTCCACTACGACCGGCCCTGGCAGCGGGCCACGGCCCGCGAGGCCAACGAGTGCGTGGGTAAGTCAGGCCCCCGGCCGGGGCCCGGGTGCGTGGGGAGGCGCGTGTGCCTGGCCGAAGGGACCCCGGGGAGCGCGGGACGCGTGGCCTAGGGGAGCCTCGCGTGGAACCTTCCCTCCAGCCCTGAGATCTAGGAGGAGACGCTGCACCGACCCCGGCCAAGCCCCCCCGGGTGAACATTGATCCCCCCGCTCCCCTGATCGGTGCCCCGGGGGCTCGGGGAGGCAGGAAAGCAGATCAGAGGGCTCCGCGTCGGCCCCCCAAGCTGCTAGCGCAGGTGTTAGGTGGCTGGAATGCTCCGGCGGAGTCGGGTTTAGTGCCCCGCACGCTGACGCGGTTGGGTCAGAGATGGCTGGGGAAAGCCCTTGCAGAAAGGCGCCTTGTCCCGTCTCACCGCGATCACGTAACCCGTGCAGCCGGGACAGGTCATGTCTCATGAGCTCTGGGTTATGACACATCTCCCGGGCACAGATTAAGGCCCCAACCCACGCTACACAGGTGCCTCGCCATAAATTGTGGTGCAGAGGAGTTCGAGCCTTGGGAGCAATTGCATCGGTTAGTTCAGACTATACACGGACAAGCCTGACTGAAATGAATTGCATTCAGACGTGCGCGAGGTTAGGCTTGTTAGTAAATATTTAGCTAATGATAGCTCCAGAAGGGCAGGGTCACTTTCTAGTCCTGCCTAAATGTAAATAATTCCTCAGTGATGGGCCATCCAGGCGGCTTTTAAGGCAGACTGTTACAGCCTCGCTCAGAAGCCTCCAGCTCATAAAGCTGTGCATCAGAAACGTTTCAGTGGCTTTATAGCTCCAGAGAACTGACAGAGCTCTGGCAATGAGTCGCCTTCTGAGAACACAGTAGGTGGTGTTTTCTCCAGCTGACTTTATATGAAATCAATTAAAGCAGCACCTCCCTCTGAAGATGTTGTCCCAGCCCAGTGAAGTGCCTTCAATTGATCCATGAATAGGAGAGAGCAAAGGAGGGTTTGTGTGGAGCTGATGTGTTTGTGTCATTTCTGTCTCAGGCAGAAACACTGGCCAAGCCAATAATACTGTGGGTCTCTAATGAGGGACTTGAATGAGGACCAAGGCTGAAATGAGAAACAGCAGTGTGCTTGGGGGATGATTTATTTCACCAGGTCTGAGTCAAGAAATATAGTCCCTCTTGGCTGTAAACAATTCCAATAATCTAGGTTATCATTCAAGAAAGATTCTTAGCGTATTTCCAGGCAGTGCTGCAATATTCCAGCGTGGGTCGTTCCTGAAAATGACAGGCAGGAGGATGCTGTGTGGTTGGTGGTGTGTAGCTGCATGTTCTCAGACAAGGCGCAGATATTCCTGGAGCAGTTAGGAAGGCTTCACCCATCCCAGCTTTCCCTTTCCCTTTAAATGGTGATTTTGACATTCAAGAAGAGGAGTGAGAAATTAGCAAGTATAAGATGGGCGCAGATAGCTCATCAAACACCACTCAGAGGAACCCCTCCTTTCCTAGCCCATGACTTGCGCAGCTCTTGCTGGAGTACCTCTCTCCTGGCCTGTAGCCTGCCCTACTGCCCCATTCTTGGGCTCCCACACAACTTGGGCATGCACTTTATTCCTGATCTCCAGCACCTCCTTATAGTCTGATCCTGAGGCTCCTGCCTCCAGCTCTGGCAATGCTGATCTGCAGCACTCCCTTGTCCTGAGTCCCCCACATCTCTGCCAATGCACCTTAATCCCGTCCCGCAGCAAACCCCCTCCCATTCTTGTCCCGAGGGCACCTTCCCCCAGCTTCGCCCATTCACCTACATTCTAACCTGCAGGAATTTTCACTTTTGCCCCTCACTCCCAGCATTGTCAGTAAACTTCTAATCTAACCTACAACCCCCCCACTCCAGTCATGCTTCCATACTCCACATCCTATTAATACATCTTAAAGTTGACCTGTAGCAACCCTATTCTACAGGGCTGATGAGAAAGAAAAAAAAGAGAGTGGTTTCAGCATTTGTTTTTGTTCTGCACTGGAGCAAAAACTAGTCCTTTCAAAATATTTGTGCTAAAAATCAGAGAGAGAGCAAGAGTGAGTGAGACCCACTCCAAAATAGCCCCGTGGTTTGGACACTCACCTAAAATGTGAGAGACTCAAGTGAGAGCCCTAGCGCCTGGGCCATGGCTTTTCTGTGGTGGATCTCTCTCTCTCTTGTACATTTCCATGAAAAGTTTCAGTAGTGATGAATCAGCATTTTCCTATGAAAAATCCCCAGCCAGTTCTACCATCCTAGTCTTTGGGGTCTTCTAGCCAGAGACTTAAAGTCATGTCACACACTGGTAATGCTGCGGTATGAAAACTTGCCCACCAGAGATTAAACTGAGACTCAGCTATAACTCATTTTTACTTGTCATCTAAGCCACATTCCAAGACTAGTTAACATATAACAATACTCAGTTATAAAATGCTTCAGCAGCATCACATGTTTTTTAGCACTTGCATATCTTGAGTAGATTCTCAACTGGTGTAAATCAGAGTCTCTCTGCTGAAGGTAGTGGAGCTATGCTGATTTACACTAGCTGAGGACCTCTTTAATTAAAAGTGCCTTAATGCTGTATTATTTATTTATGCAGCAAATTCTAGCCATTGATGATACATAAGTCTCTGATCCTCCTTACACCGGTTTTCCACCACTGTGACTCCATTGACATTGATGGCATTCCTCTGGGGTTACACCACCGGAAACAGAATCTAGCCCTTGGAGGGAAACTTTTTCTGAGTGCCTCTATCATTTGTGAATATTTAATCACATTATTTACAAAGAAAGTATATATCACTTGCTCTGCCATCCAAAATATTCCGCTCCAGCGATAAGAATAACATTGTGCAGCATCTCCGAACAGTTTGTTTTTCCTTTGCTTAAATCATAATCAGATGTGACTTTGAAGAGTATTTAATTTCTGTGTCTTCCTCTTGAACACCAAGAATAATAACAAAGAAAAATACTGGCAATGCACTTGGCTATTTGGCTAACTAAGGCTTCTTCCTTTAGAAAATTAATACAGCTAAAATACTTCAAGATTAATACAAAATGCAGACGTATGTGCTTTGCAAAACCTTTACTAAACCTTAGCTCCGTATACATGTAAATTCTACATTTTAGTAGAATTCTACTCTGCCAACATACACACGTTGTCTCTTTTCAGATAGATAGATAGATAGAAAAAGAAGAGTTTAGTCCAGTTTTAAACGGAAATCACAACGTAGTCTTAATTGTGGAGCAGTTACCGATGTATGTGTGTATACAATAAAAAAATTACTCATGGATGTAGGAAAGCTAGATTATTCTCTTTAGTGAAACTTGAAATTTCTTCCAGAAATAATCCTAAACAGCATGAAAGAGAAAAATATAATATTTCAGGGTTGGTGACACTCAGCAGAATACAGGAAATCTTTCATTCAACCATGCATTAGATCTTCGACTGGGGTAACTCAGCAGAGTTCTATTAAAGTCCATTGAACTGTGCCAATTTACACCGTCTGAGGATCTAGTCCAATGTGTGTATGTAGGTATAGGTAATCTATACACATGTGTGTGTGATCTGAAAGAGTGGTGGTACTGATCCTTTTTTTTAATGGATATTTTATTCCGGATGAGTTGAGGCTTGTGGAAGGAGTATTGATGATCTCTGTGAATTTTTAGGCTCCGTTGGTTTTCACAGACTGAAGACAAGATATATTTCACAAATGAGTGACTGGGGTTTTAATAACCTTCCTATGAAATTTAGAACTTCCTATGTGCCACTTCAGCATTGTTTTTTTGCTGAAAATAATTATTAAAAATAAATCACACAAGACAAATGCTCCAAGATCTTCCCAAGTCTGCGGCTGGGCTATAGTTTATGAAAACTAGTTCTGCAACCGAAATCACAGATTTGCATAACACAGCTGTAATTTAAATCCCACACCAAAGATGGATGTGGGAAATGAGCTCCTTAGTGCCCTGTAGTTCAGTTTGTCTGTTGGTAGTGTGTACCTGTGATACAATGGTAATAATGACACAAACAGAGCTGCGTGAGTGTGTTCTTTATTTGACTGTTCTCTCAGCTGCAGGACTCAAATACTTTGCTGCCGAAGATAATTCTATAGAGTACATTGGGATAGCTTTGATGCAGAATAATATTAGTGTTTCATTCTCACTGTGGAAGTTAATGGAATCCTGGGTCACAGGAGTACTAGGAAGATTAAATACACAGGAGAGGAATGACTACAAAGGGAAAGGTTTGTCTCTTTACCCTGAGCCTGCTCATTACGCAAAATCCTTGGTTTTTATGCTTACAATTTCTACCCTGGTGTAAAAAGTTGCTTATTGGCATTAACCTGTTTGAGGACACCAAATCCCAAGTCTTCAAAGGAGGTGGTAAAACCAATCCCTGAGGGCCTGATTCTGATCCCACTCACATCAGTGTAAATCTTGAGTAGCTCCAGTGAAGTCCATGGAATTGCCAGGGTATAGAAGTGGCCAAAGGGAGCGGAGCCCAGATTCACCTATACTCTGACTGCTTTGTCCCACTGTCGCAACACCTAACCTCTTTTCTGACCAGTTAAACTGGGTTGATGGCTGTTTTCTGTCACTGGCACAGCATGTAGCAGCCAGAGCATGCTGGCAAATCTAGCCCTATGTCTTTAAAAAACTAGAATGATATAAAATTAATACAATAGACATTATGTGGATTAAAAACTGGCTAACTGATAGGTCTCAAAATGTAATTGTAAATGGGGAATTGTCATTGAGCGAGTGTGTTTCCAGTAGGTCCCACAGAGATCAGTTCTTGGCTTTACACCATTTGACATTTTTATCAAAGAGCTGGAAGAAAACATTAAATCATCACTGATAAAGTTTACAGATGACACACAAACTGTGGGCGTGGTAAATAATGATGAAGGCATGTCACTGATTCAGAGCAATCTGGATTGCTTAGTAAACTTGGCGCAAGCAAACAATATACATTTTAATATGGCTAAATATAAATGTATACCGCTATGAACAAAGGATGTCAGGCATACTTACAGGATGGGGGACTCTATCCTGGGAAGCAGGGACTGTGAAAAAGATTTGGGGATCATGGTGGATAATCAGCTGAGCATGAGCTCCCAATATGATATTGTGGCCCAAAGAAATAGTGCGATCCTGGGATGCATGAAGAGGGAAATCTCAAATGGGAGAGATTATTTTATCTCTATATTTGGCACTGATGTGACCACTGCTGGAATACTGTGTCAAGTTCTGGTGCCCACAATTTAAGGAGGATGCTGATAAATTGGGGAGAGTTCAGAAAAGAGCTATGCGAATGATTAAAGGATTAGAAAACATGCCTTATAGTGATAGACTCAAGGAGCTCAATCTGTGTCACTTAAAGAGACAGCCAAGGGGTGACTTGATTGCAGTCTATAAGTATCTACATAGGGAACAAATATTTAATAATGGGATCTTCAGTCTAGCAGAGAAAGGTCTAATGTGAGCCAGTGGCTGGAAGCTGAAGCTAGATAATTCAGACTGGACATAAGGTGTAAATATTTAACGCTGAGTGTAATTAACCATTGGAACAATTTACCAATGGTTGTAGTGGAGTCTTCATCACTGACAGTTGGGGATTTTTTTCTAACAGATTTGCTCTAGGAATTATTTTGTGGAATTTCTCTGGCCTGTGTTATACAGGAGGTTGGACTCTTTTGGCCTTGAAAATCTGAGGGCTACAGGGAGGCATGGTCTAGTTCCTCCTCTTATTTTAAGATTAGATTTCTTTGGTTTTGTGCTCTGTGCATGGTGTGAAACCCCAAACACTATGGAGTTCTGAATAACTTTCATTTTTAACAAGAGTAATGACCAGCATCAAAATAACCGGGTAGATTAAAGACTTGCAGCAATGAAGGAGTTAACAGGTGCAACATGATTAGCCAGTGGGTCTCCATGGGAAATAGCATCTCCAAGTCCCTAGTGTGAAGCTAGTAAGTGCTGTTTAAATGTGTAAACAGTATAGAGCTGTCATTTATCTCAGTTAGCCTATAACATCTGGAGCAGAGCCGCTGCTGGGATTCCCATTAACACCTAATGACCAGGATCCAGCTATTCACATGAACAATACACCAGGCTTGCCACAAGCTAAAGAGAGCCCCTTTCCACCATGCTGCACTGCCTTTGTCATGCCAGAGCTGCCATTTCAATAAGCCAGTTTCTTTCCTTTGGTCTCCCTGAGTATTTTACTTCTTAAAAGCAATCACCCAAACTTCTCTCCGGCCTAAGGCCGAAGGTAAAAGAAGACACAGAAGAAGGCGCTTTAAAATGTGTATTCCCAGTGTGGCTGTTGGAAATGCAGTGAAAATCGTCTCTCCTTCTTGGAGAATGCCAGCATTTCTCACCACAGCTGGTATCTATTTTTTCCCCCTTAAGACGAGCTATGTTTTTTATTAAGTGAATGTATGTCTTGGGATTAACTCAAGATCACATCCTTAATAGTCTTATATGTTTACACTTCAAAAAGTCCACTTGATTTGATTTTCTTCCCTGTCATCATGATAATTTCTTTCTATGTGTGTTGTACAATATACAATCAACACATTACATTGCTCTATGGGTCTAATTTATAGTTACATGAATCCCAAATAGCTTTCTTACCCATAAGAAACATCACCAAAACTAACCACTTTCCATGAATACAGCTCTTTAATCAAAGATTCTCAATGCATTTTTACAAACATTTGTTAGGAACATAGGAATTGCCGTATCAGAGCATTGGTTCATCTAGGCCAATGTCTTATCTCTGAAAATGGCCAGTATTAAATGCTTCAGAGTAAGGTGCAAGAAACCCCGTAGAAGATAATTACAGAATAATCTGCTCCCTATGCATCTCATGAAGTGAGCTGTAGCCCACGAAAGCTTATGCTCAAATAAATTTGTTAGTCTCAAAGGTGCCACAAGTACTCCTGTTCTTTCTGCTCCCTAGCGTAAATTTCACTCCTAACTAAGATCACACCAATGTAAGGTAGATGAGTGCTATTGTCCTTATTTTAGAGATTGGTAAACAGTCACTGGGATATGAAATGACTTGCTCAAGATGAGAGACAGGGTGGGAGAGGTAATATCTTCTACCGGACCAACTCCTGTTGGTGAGAGAGACAAGCTTTGGAGCTACACAGAGTTCTTTGTCAAGTCTGGGAAACATAGGCTATGTCTACACTGCACACCTTACAACGGTGCGACTGTGCTGCTACAGCCACGCTGTTGTAAGGTACACAGTATAGCCGCTCTTTGTCGCCAGGAGAGAGCTCTCCTGAGGACACAATAAAACCACCCCCAACGCGGGGCAGTAGCTTCATCAATGGAAGCACGGATCCCGCCGACGAAGTGCTGTCCACCCCGGTGCTTTTCATGGTTAAAATTTTTGTCATTCAAAGGGGGTGTTTTTTCACACCCCTGCACAACAAAAGTTTTAACCACAAAATGCAGTGTAGACATAGCCTTGCTCAGAGTGTCACAGCCAACTACAAGGTGGAACAGATTGTTTAGCATAAGTAGTTAACACATATTTCAAGGGACCTTTCAAGGTGAAGTGGCCCATTAACATCCCTTCAGTCAGAAGGAGCTGGGGATTTTGTTAGAGGGTTATAGATTGTTATAATAAGCCATAAATCCAGTGTCCTGGAGAGGCGATAATGGGCCACTTTACCTTGAATGGTTCCTTGAAATATGGGATAACTGCTTATGCTAAACAATCTGTTCCATCTTGTATTTAACTGTGACACTCTGAGTAAGTGCTTGTCTACACTTAAGCCCCGTCTACACTGGAAAATTAGGGCAGGTCTACACTACAGACCTATAGTGGCATAACTACGTCATTCAAGGGTGTGAAAAGCCACACCCCTGAGCAATGTAATTATACTGACCATGTAGGGCTTCTTGGGGAGGTGAAATACCTACACTGATGGGAGAATCCGTCTCCATTCTGTGTTGGTGTAAGTAGTGTCCACATTGAAGCATCACAGTGCCATAGTGTAGACAAGCCCTAAGTTTCCCAGACATGTAGAAGAGCTCTGTGTAAGCTCTAAAGTTTGTCTCTCTCACCAACAGAAACTGGTCCAATAAAAGATATTATGTCCCCCACCTTGTCTCTCTAATATCCTGGGACTGACACGGCCACAACAACATTGCTTAGGATGACACACAGACAAGATGACAGGAAGCCCTTGAATCAATCCTGAATCCAATTATATGCTTCACCACTATAGACAACACTTAAAATATAGCCCAATCTTACAACTTGCACAAGTCCTTACTTACAGGAGTAGTTCCATTGACTGCAGTGGGATTACCTGTGTGAGTAAGATCCGTTTGCCTGAGTAAGAGGGCCCAATACATTTGAACTGGTAATACTTCCTGGAAATTCCCTAGCACAGTGGTTTTCAAACTTTTTTTTTTGCGGACTACTTGAAAATTGGTGAGGGTCTTGGCAGACCATTTAATGATATTTCCAAATGTTGTTTGTACCATTAGCTAGCTATTGTAAAACGCTTTGGATAAAAGTAGTATATAAAAAAACCCATAATAATAATTAACATTTTTTGTTCTACAAATAAAAGCACACAACTCATATTTTAATATCATAAGAACATATCAGTAGTCTTGCCTTTCTAATGCAATGGATGTGCCCTCTCTCCCCCGCCATGGCAGCTCTCCCCCTCTCCCTTACCATGGCAGCCCCCGAGCTGGGGCTGGGAAGGAGTGGGGGTCTCTCCCCCACCACACCATCACAGAGTTGAGGCTGGGAAGGAGGGCTGTATCTCCCCAGCAGCTGCAGCCCTGGAGCTGGGGAAAGTCGCCTCTTTCTCTGGCTGCCGCAGCCCTGCATGTCCCAAATTCCCCCCACTCCCTCTTCTCGGCCCACTGCCCCTTCCCACCAACCCCTTATTCCCCCCAAGGCCACCACCTCACCTTACATGTGTGTCTTTTCCAGGGTCCAGGCACCTAATTAGGTGGGTGGCCCTTCATTCTCTTGTGTGCAGCCACTCAGGTGCACACCTTAGAGGGAACTATCCGTGGACCACAGTTTGAGAACCTCTGCCCTAGCACAGTCAGCCATTCCAGGAGTCAATATGACACTCACCTTCTTTTCTTGTTCCAAATTAGCTTGTGAGAAAGAGGAAATGAGTGTGTAATTCTGATGAATCTCATGGAGTTCATGCCAGAAACTACTGTGTATTGGGCTTAAATTTGTTTTAATAATTCTATTGGAGGATTCTTCAGAAAACACCACTTTCTCTTAGGCTATGTATACACTACAGAATTAAGTCAACCTAACATACGTCGGCATACAGCTGCTGCAGTAATTACATTGTTTGTGCATGTCTTCACTTTGCTCCTTGTGTCGGAAGTGTGCGTCCTCACCAGGAGCACTTGTATCAATTGTACTGTCAGGGTGGGTCAATGTGGAATGGCTCCTGTAACAGTCGACATAATCAACACAGTGTCTACATTGACCTTGACTTTGTGCCACTCGTGGAGGTGGAGTTATTAAGTTGGTGTCATGGGGCAGTTACATTGGCAGGAACAAAATTTAGCTGTAGACACTTCCATAGTTAGGCCGACATAAGCTGCCTTGCATGAACCTAACTCTGTAGTGCAGAGCAGATCTTAGACCTCAGATTTCCGAGTTACACACCAGTTCATCTTTTCCAACAAATGCCCTACACTTATCAGGAAGCAAGTGCTTTGGAAGGGTAAAACTGCTATAAACCAAAATGCTCCAAAACGTCTGTTAGTCTATAAGGTGCCACAGGACTCTTTGCTGCTATAAACCAGCATTTCAAAGTGGGATTATGTATTTCAGTTTGTAGAGCACCCTAGGTACTGTATGTATTAGAATACACCAGTTCCAAATAAAATCCCCTACCAAACACAACAAAACAAACAAACTGCTCTGCCAAGACCGTACAGCCTGGAATAATCACCCATAGATAACAATCATAATAAACCTATTCAACCACCACCGACTTCCCAGCAATCCTCATCCCACTCTCAGCAGCAGGCTCATGATCAAAATCCAGAGAGCAAAGACGGGAATTGCAACATGCATTGAAGGGTAACAAACCCGGGCTTAGGCAGACAAAGGTTGGGAATAAAAGGTGAAAAAGTCAGTGGACATAGAGTGATACTTCCTGCTTCACTCTGAAATCATCTTCAGTAGGTGGAGAGGGTGAAATCCCTCACAGCAGCAGTGTTCAGAATGCCAGGTTCCCAGCCATGCTGCCCTTATTGAAACCTGAATTAGCCTGAAGTCAGTTTTGTTATTACTGGACTGGTCAGATGTCTTCCACTGGAACATTTTTGTCTCCTTTGATAGAGAATTGGGTTCTCAACTAAATGAAAATCTTCACAGAAAGTATCTGCTTTCCTTGAAAATTTTCAATTTTTCATCAGAAAACCTGAAAAACAAAATTTCTTTGGCCAAAAACTAAAAAAAAATCAATTGAAAAGCCTCAAATGTTTCCATTTTTTGGTATTGTTTAGCTGGAAAAAAATAAATTCTCAACCTTGTTTCTTCAGGTTATCATCTGCTCTGCACTGAAAAATAGCTCTGTGTAGCACAAAAGTTTGTCTCTTTCACCAACAGAAGTTGGTCCAATAAAAGATATTCCCTCACCCACCTAGTCTCTCTAATATCCTGGGACCAACACAGCTACAACAACACTGCAAATTGCACTATTTGATCAGTTCCATTCCTGTCAGCTTCTGGCCAACCCAAGCCAATTGCATGCCAGCCCAAACTCTTATTTATAAAGCATCCAAGTCCTTTATAGCGGGAAGGGGCTAGTGAAAGAATCCACCAATGAAATGGCTTCTGAGCTCAAATATTTGCTAGACCATGGTAACGCTTTCGAAAGAGGCCAGGGAATCTTGCCTGTACTTTTAACAGATTTAGTAGCATCAGTAAATTAGTGCCACTGGTTTGCTCTGTAACTTTTCATTAAATTTTTTAGTGCTAGAGATAAGCACTGCTGTAAAACACTTTAAAAACTCTCATTAACATGAATAAAATTCCCTCACGGTTGCCTTGGATATGGGAAACACGATTAGATAAATATATACTGCATTTTGTATTGAGCGAGCACTTTGAACGTGACCTCTGTAATTTGTTCCCATCCCACTGGCTTAATCTATGGGGCCAGGGCGTGAGATGAAGTAAGCACCTGCACATCTCTCTGACGTCAATGGCACTTGCAGGTGCCCTGTGGCTCTCAGATTTTGGCTCTATATTTTTGTTCGTCTAGAAAATGTTTAACAATAACAACTGCAATCACAGTGTGAAAAGGGAAACATATTGTTTTTTCAGCTACAGGAGCTGGCACAAGATGCACATTAAGTCTCTCGTTGCATTAGGCCGGAGATAGCCTTGTTTGCCACAGTAGCCTTCCCATGCCTGAGTTGTATCTTACAGTTAGATGTGAGAACAGTCCGCTGGTAACCATGTTCCTCAGTTAAAGGGAAACTACAGCTCAGGCTTACTGGGTGAGGGGTGACTGATAAACTCTGGCAAAACTGTAAATGCAAAATTCTACCATTGAACAACTTCCTCTCCAGTGAACCTGGGGCTGGACTTTAGTATTTCAGTTTTTGCTGCTGGGAAAAAGTTTTCAGGGCAAACCGAGTAGAAAAACTATTCTGAGACAGATCCTTGTCTCGTGTCACTCAGCCTAGCCCCATTGACTTCAACAGAGCTCCATTGATTGACACCGCTGAGGATCTGGAGGCTGTAATTCTACATAAGCATTTGAGGTCTGTTGTATTTTTCCCCAAGGAGTTCCCCGGGTGCTTTATTAAACCCTGGGGTACCCTTCATTTTAACCAGCTTCAATCTTCCTGCCCCCAAAGCTTCATGTCACAGTCCTCATTATTCCAATGCCTAATATGTAATGAAAGAGGTGCCAGGCCTCAAGCATTCATAACAGATGCAGCAAGCCCAGAGGTGCTGGGGCTGTGAACTGCCAGGCCCAGAGATCTCAGGGCTGTGAACTGCCAAGCCTAGAGGTGCCGTGGCTCAGCCCTGGCACAAATGGAGCACTGCATTCTTCTCATCAAGATTTCTCTTCAATGAGCCTGAGGGGATGCAGTTGAGCAGCAGAAGACCATCTCTCCCAGCCCCTGTGGGTCAAGGAGTGGGAAGCTGAGACTGGCAATTGAATCCAAGTCAGGCCTGCGGCACCCATGGTGCTATTCCACAGGCCATTGGACCAACCCTGCAGCCCATGCTGGCCTGGAAAATGAGTGCAGATGCTTGCCTGGCAACGAGGAACAGTGCTTTGGGGATTATAACACATTTAGTTATTTATCAACTTGCCAATTTAAATGCATGATTCTTGTGATTATTTATAGAAAACCTGCTGCATGAAAAATATTCTCATTAATCAATGAGGAGAGACGAAGCAGGGATGGGAAAATAAAGGCTAAACATTCGACTAAACTTTATAATAACTCAGAGGACAGTTCAGCAATGGAACAAACAGCTCAGGATAAAATTCTTCTGTCTCAGTGAAACCACTAACGTGTCTAATTTTTTCTGAACTCGAGGCTCGTGAGGCTCTGGGGACCAGGTCCATTGCAACTGTATTTATTTACTACATGCACATAGGGAGCCCATCATGGTGGTATCTGGGCACATTTGCCATGCCCTAATACAGTTACAGTTAATACTGGGTCTATTCATATCTCCCAGAACGAGCAGAAGACAGACCATGCTTTCCTCAGCACTGAAGACAAGGAGCCAGATCCTCAGCTGGTGTATCTGAGCATAGTTCCTTTGCCTTCAGTGGAGCTACACCAGTTGACCCCAGCTGAAGATCTGGCTCACAGAGTGAAGAGAGTCTGAGTCAGTGAGATAGGTGGCTCCAGGATTTCATGCTGAAATTCATGGGAAGCAAATCAGAGGGGGATTTGCATAGCTCTGGAGCCCCTTCTGAGCCAGTGGATTCTGTGGTGCTGTGATCTAAGTGTGCCAGCATCTCTATATGGGCCTGAATTTGGTGTTTTTATATTAGTGTAGACAATATTCTCACATCGAAGTGGGCAAAGACCCAACATCCAAAGTGTTGTATTTCCTTACCCTTCACCTCATGTTTTCTTACCTTTACCTGAGTTTTACCCTCATTCAATCTTAGAGGCAGTGTGGGCTGGTGTCTAGAGCACTGGAGTGGGACTCTGGGTGCCAGGTGTGCCACTAGCCTGCTGGGTGACCTTAGGCAAGTCACTCCATCTCCCAGTGCCTCGGTTTCCCCTATGTTTAATGGGGCTTATGATACCGATCTCCTTTGCAAAGCACTTTGAGATGTACTGATATAAGCTCTCTATATAAAAGCTAGGGATTATTAATACAGAGGCTAATGTTTCATACACATGGATTGGAGCAGAAGCCAGAGCTGGTACTTGTCATGAAGGGGTTTGGACACTGTTGTCAAACAGCTGCACAGATAATCATTTGGTTGGGGGCAGGGTCTGTTACACTCATTCTTCAGCTCAGAACCCCATGGAGGAGAAATGAGAAAGAATCGGTGAAGAAATGGCCATGCAAATCTCCAGGAAGTCAGGAGCAGTACTGCAGCCTGGGCATTCATCCTGCTCAGTGGTGGCTATCACATGCTGATGGCAGGTGGAAGCTTTGAAGCACCTGTTTTCTCCTGTGATGAGTGGAGACACATGCACTCCACTAACCACAGACCCTTGAAGCAGGATTTTCAAGCTGTCTTTGCAGATGTACTTATCCTGTCTGAGAGCAACACATCAGTGTGGTGCTTGAAATAACAGCATTTATATACAACTGCCATAAAACAAAGACAGGGCTAGTTGCATAGGGCCTGCTTTTCAGAGATGATGAAAGCCCACAGATCTTATTGCCTTCTGTAGGAATTGTGGGTGCTCATCACCTCTGGAAATCAACCTCTTCCCCCTTTCTGTGCCCCAGTTTACCCATCTGTGATGAGGGGAGGGCAATGCAATACCGTCTCTCGTACAGTGCTGTGGAGCGTGGGTGAAAAGTGCTGTTTATTATTACTATATCTATGTGTTCAATATGAGCTTTTTCAGGAGAAAAATGACAAGTGAGGTCAGTGATGCAGTCAAATGAGCTACATGGAGTAAGAGCAAAGCCTCTGGCTGGGATGGTCCACAGGAATTGTACTTCAGAATCAAGTCCATGTAGGAGAATTTGTTGCAGAAGAAGGCTTTGATCCCAAGCATTACTGAGCACCCATAGTTTTGATCAACTTCCAAGTTCTCAACACCCCTTAGGATCAGGCCCTAAATCCTGGGACAGCCTAAGGCAGGTTCATTCTGCCCCATGAGGTATGGATGGTATAATAGGTATGGATGGTATTGTTAGGAAGCATTATGCATAGAAGTGTGGGCCTAGAAGCTGTTAGAGTTGCTAATTGTAGTCTCACAAGTGAGCCTTGCATTGGGGGAGCTTTCTCACAGCCTTTTATTCTCAGGAAGCTTAAAATTAAACTGATTTTCAACAAAAAGGTTTTTACACAAACAAAACCAGCACAGTTAGGCTAAAACAAAACCAGCCTTGGAGGTTTGCCTTCCCTTTAGCTTGTCCACTGCTAACCTCTGCCCTCCTCTCTCCGGGCCAAAGCATGACATCCTTATTCTGTCCTTACTGATACAAACTCCCATTGGCTACCAGGGAAGTTCAGCCTGTGAGAGGACTGAGCAAGATCCGATCTTCGGTGATTATCAGTGATCCCACTTTGAAAAAAGCACCTGGAGTTTAGGCTCTTATCTCTTGACTGGTTTCCCAATGATACCGAGGTTGCTGGGTATATTATTTTCCCAAAGCACACTAACACTTTCTCTTTATGGCCACGTGTGGAAAGCAAGAATTCCCGGCTGGGAACTTGCCCCCTCTTTGCCAGTTCTGGTACCCAGCACTGATTATTGAAGTGGGGAAGTACAAGCCTTACATCAGGACCGTTGAAATGGTGTGAAATCTTCTCCGGTGTCTGTAAGGTTTTCTATGAACATGTGTGGCCAGCTTAGCCTTTCTGGTGCTATTGAATTGCAGAAATAAATGTGGAATGGCCCCACGTAGGGCATAGGGGACTCCAAAATGCAATATTGTGTACTGGGATGTTGTCTAGGAAGCAATCACTGATGCAGCCTCATTTCTGCCTCCAGTGGAGTGTACGCCAACAAAAATACACCCAATCTCCCAAAGCCGACACCTCTCAGGCTGCCACACCTTAGACGAAGATCAGGACAGGAAACACTTATAAACTGTTGTGACTAATAATCATTACAATAATGACAAACATTTATTTGGTTCGTTAAAACAAAGAGTAAGTTCACTGCCCCAAAGAACTGACAGATCAGAGAGAATTTATGGTATGCGTATTAATCAATTTTAAGATTAATTTTATGCATATTTATTAAACTCATTAAAACATCTTTCCCTTTCTAGGTAGATTTAGAAACGCTAAGCTGTATTATCTAGGAGAAAATGATAAGGATTAGCAATCCCCAAGCCTCAGCCACAGTCCGGAAAGAACATACTGTAATAGTGCATAAATCGTTCAACATCAGGGTGTTACCTTTTCCTCTGAAAAATCCACCACTGACATGTGACAAGCAGAATCTGTGTCTAGTACAGCCCATTGTCGCTCTTTTATAGGCCTCTCTGTTATAGCACTCTGACATAAGGCACTTTCCCCCCCACCCCCATGTTATTAAACCTCAGTATAAATGCTTGGCACCTCACAGGGTCTGGGTGTAGTCTTCCATAGAAAAATGTCACCGCAGATCAGGAGACATTTTAAATACAGAGGCTCAAATTGGGCCTCCATTTACACTTACACAATCCCATTGTGGATAGTTCTCTGAAAACACCCACTCAATGTGCAGTGACAGTCAAAAAAGCGAACAAAATACTGGGAATAATTAAAAAAGGGATAGATAATAGGACAACAAATATCATGTTGCCTCTATATAAATCCATGGTACGCGCACATCTTGAATACTATGTGCAGATCTCAAAAAAGATATATTGGAATTGGAAAAGGTTCAGAAAAGTGCAACAAAAATGATTAGGGGTATGAAATGGCTTCTGTATGAGGAAAGATTAATAAGACTGGGACTTTTCAGCTTGGAAAAGAGACGGCTAAGGGGAGATATGATTGAGGTCTATAAAATCATGACTGGTATAGAGAAAGTAAATAAGGAAGTGTTGTTTACTACTTCTCATAACACAAGAACAAGGGGTCACCAAATGAAATTAATAGGCAGCAGGTTTAAAACAAATAAAAGGAAGTATTTCTTCACACAACACATAGTCAACCTGTGGAGCTCCTTGCCAGAGGATGTTGTGAAGACCAAGATCATAACAGGGTTCAAAAAAGAACTAGATAAATTCATGGAGGATAGGTCCATCAATGGCTATTTGCCTGGATGGGCAGGAATGGTGTCCCTAGCCTCTGTTTGCCAGAAGCTGGGAATGGGTGACAGGGGATGGATCACTTGATGATTACCTGTTCTGTTCATTCACTCTGGGGCACCTGGCACTGGCCACTGTCAGTAGACAGGATACTGGGCTAGATGGACCTTTGGTCTGACCTAGTAGGGCCATTCTTATGTTCTTATGTTCTATTTTTACCTGTGTTGTGTGGATGTGGCTGAGGGCAACATCTGGCTTTTTACCTGGGCTGCTTCCCAGCTGGCATGTAGGGTGCATCCAGCTGTCCGCTGACCATGTCCCTTTTCACCCATCCTCTCCTCCCTTCACACCAATAGCTTTTCAGCTTCACTCCCAGGGCATGTGCCAGTGTATTCTCGGGGTTGTTCTGGGGGCAGGGCCGGCTCCAGACCCCAGCGCGCCAAGCGCGCGCTTGGGGCAGCGTCCCAGCGGGAGGGCGGCAGGCGGCTCCAGCGGACCTCCCGCAGGCATGCCTGCGGAAGGTCCGCTGGGACCGCGGCTCCAGTAGACCTCCCGCAGATGTGCCTGCGGAGGGGCCGCTGGTCCCGCGGCTCCGGTGGAGCATCCGCAGGCATGCCTGCAGGAGGTTCACCGGAGCTGCTGGGCCAGTGGACCCTCCACAGGCACGTCTGCGGGAGGTCCACCGGAGCCATGGGACCGGCGACCGCTAGAGCGCCCCCCGCGGCGTGCTGCCCTGCTTGGGGCGGCGGAAATCCTAGAGCCTCCCCTGTCTGGGGGTGGCCACGGAGGGTTCCTCATTGCTGTCTCAGCTTTGTTCCAACTAGGAGAAACCACTGGGCATACAACCATGCTTTTTCTGGCTCTGGCAAATCCCAGCTCATTGGTTCTCTTTCCTATTGCCTAGACTTGGATACATCTGTTCTTAGGCTATAGCCTGTGGGGGGAGGAGGAAACCTGACAAACTCATGGGCTGTATCGGAACTGGCACCCAGAATGCAAGGCCTAGCAGCCCTCGTGTAAGTGAGAAATCAGTCAAGATAAAGCCCTAAACTCCAGAAGCTTTTTAAAAGAAGGATCCCTGATAATCACAGAATATCCTAAGAGACAGTATAACCCAGAAGCAGCTCACAAACTGTGGTTTCATTAGAGCCTATCCATAAAAAGCAGCATTTTTTTGCTCTCTCTGCGGGCCGAAGAAGAACCTGAACCAAAACTCTGGAGCCGAACTCTGGCTCTCTACGGTGGGAAAGCTTTGGATCCATATCTGAAATTTGTGGCTCAGCCCCCTCTCTACTGATAGTAGCTGTTAACTTACAAACAGTGTTCTCAGAGCTTGGATGGCATCACTGGAGAGGCCAGTGAGCGAACACCAAAATACAAAAAGAGTGAAGTTTAATGTCAAACTTTTCTAGGAAAACATGGAAAATCACTCAGCCTTAAACGGGTAAGGACACCATTGGAGGGATGGGACTTTCACTATCAAACTTTTTTCAGGGCTATTGCTTATAATGGAATGTTAAAAATTAAGTCGATTCACCCGTGCTTGACACAGTGATTGAGGCTGATGGGATAGCTCACTCCCCCATTAAAAGCAGATGGCCTCACTAAGGCAGTCAGTAGATTGACGGAATTTAAGACCAGAAGGGATCTATTTGATCCTAACCTGCATAACATAAGCCAAAGAGGCATCTTCAGGGCCAGATTGTGACCATATGATTGGCCCTGAGCAAGTGGCAGTGTGTTGTTCAGCTGTCTCTGGAGCAGTGCAGGGAATCACAGTGTCCATGTCAGTTTCTCCACTGCTCCAGGAGGTATTGAATTGCAATTGTATCTAGTGAGTTGCTGGCTGCTTGACACCCCAGCTGGCCAGCACTTCGAGGTGGCAGAACAAAGGCACTGCCCTCTCCCGCTTGCCTACACAGAGAGGGGCCATAGGTGTTTCTGATGTGGGTAGCCAATGCCAGGCCCTTACATACCCATAGTCCTTGCACCAGTTAACACCGGGCAATGATTGGGCCCAAAGTTAGCTTGAATCCTGCCACTCCTGTTGACCTTAAGGGGATTTGGCGCTGAGGACAAATTTTGCCAGCTGTATCCAGGATGTTTTAGACTTCTCTTACACCCAAATGGAAAAATAGAGCAGAAAAGAGAGGTCCCGGGGACTGCTGTACACTCATGCAGTTTTCAGGCCAACTTCAATAAATATCCAAAACTATCAGGAACTCACTGAGCAATGGATGTCTCTGACATATAGATTTTATTGGAGATGATCTAAGTTTTCTGTGAGTCAAGTATCTCTGCTTCTAAGCCACTAGGCATGAAATCTACAGCTGAGCAATTGCCAAAGCTAAGGGACAAGTGATCCAATGAGCTGTAAGAAAAGGTCTTGGGCCTTGTCCTCAGTCCCCTGTGAGGTAGGGCAGTGCGCTGATGAGATGCGTGGGCAGAAAGGTGAGCTGGCACATTCCTCTTGGGATGTGAAATCACTGGGGAAGAAGTTTCATGCAAGCCTGTGAGATGCACTTTCCCTTCCCCAGGGCAAAAACTGCAATGTTCCCCTGGTAGAGTAGGAAGAACATGAGCTCATACCCCCACTACCCCTGTCTAGCGCTTATTGACTCACTGACTCACCAGCCAATATCTTCACCTTTAAGGGCTACCCAGTGAAGCCTACAAGCCCATCATTAGGCTAGAGGTTGAATCATCAAACTGGAGCATGGGTACGTGATTGAGTAAATGGGGTTTGTTTGTCTTGTTTTAACGGTAAATTGATTCTTTTTTATCTGCGCAAGGGAGATGGGATGAGAAATCAGACTGTCACCCCTTGTTTGGTTGCCTCATGCACTGAGAAGTGAACAGGTCGATTTGTCTAAATCTGTATCATAGCCAGAAAAGATCACCCCCAGTTGCTCACATGCAGGCATGTTAGCAAGACTTGACAGTTTCTGTCCCCAGATGGGAATTGGACATAGGAAGAAGACATGCACAGGGAAGTTAAGAAACAAGCTGTTTCAGATTTTCATAGGTTTATCACACTATGCAGTGTCCCCTACCTGCAATGCATCTGGATCTGATAATGAACCTAACATTTTGTAAGATGATGGTACTTGTCCACTTTCCTGATTGTTCTCTGGTCACTGTCTTTGCACATGTCTCTCCAATGAAAGTGACAGACATGTGGACAAAAGCATAGCTGAAAATCTACCCAATGTACCTGATGGTACTTCTAGAGCACTTATCACCTTGTTATCAACGGGCCATATATATAAAAAGCCAGCACTATCAGGTCCTGAATGAATAATTTCAATCTGCATTTAATTTTGACCAGTTAAGACTATTTGTGCATATCATAGTTCATACTGACTGATTATTCAAAATACCTGTTTTGAGCCCAGCCCTGTTCTATTGGATGCAATGAGTTTTGCCTTTGACTTTAATGAGAGCAGAATGTGGCCCTGCTAGGATTAACAATTATGCAAGAAGAAAATGATCTTTTAGGAGACCACTCATTAATCATTTCACAAACATTAACAATGCCCAAGAAATGAAAATTAAGCCAGTTTTTGGAGGTGAACTGCAAAGCATTAAACAAGTCTAAGATTCACGACTCATGAACAGAATCAGGGGCGGCTCTAGCTTTTTTGCTGCCCCAAGCACGGCAGGCAGGCTGCCTTTGGTGGCTTGCCTGCGGGAGGTCCGCCGGTCCCGTGGCTTTGGCGTACCCGCCGCCGAATTGCTGCCAAATCCGTGGGACTGGTGGACCTCCGGCAGGCAAGCCGCCAAAGGCTGCCTGACTGCCGCCCATGCAGGGACCGGCAGGGCGCCCCCTGCAGCTTGCCGCCCCCCCCCGCAGCTTGGAGAGCTGGTGCCTGGAGCCTCCGCTAAACAGAATCTATGCACAGACCTCAGAATTACAGATCAATCCATTTTAAAATGAAATGGCTGAAAATCTCCTTATGACCTGCCAAGTGTTGGGGTTCAGAGTTCTGTGTTTTCTCTTAGCAACATGAAAAGCGTGAGACTAAGGGCTAGTCTACACTTACCTGCCGGGTCGACGCGGTGAGTTCGACTTCTCGGAGTTCGAACTATCGCGTCTAATCTAGACGTGATAGTTCGAACTCCCCGCGCGCTCTGGTCGACTCCAGTACTCCACCACTGCAAACGGCGGTGGCGGAGTCGACCTTGGAGCCGCGGACTTCGATCCCGCGGCGTCTGGACGGGTAAGTAGTTCGAACTAGGGTACTTCGAGTTCAGCTACGCTATTCACGTAGCTGAACTTGCGTACCCTAGTTCGACCCCCGCCCTTAGTGTAGACCTGCCCTAGGACATGGATATATAGAGTGGTGAAGGATCCACAGGGAAGGGAAGATTCAGGGTGAGGGAGATGGAGCATAGGATCAAGTGAGGTTAGTAGTTGGGACAGGATAGGAGCAAGGTGTTGGGACAAAAGGCTGAGAGAGGAGAGATCTGAACGTATGTGGTTGGGGGCGAGGAGGAGGAGACGATGTTGGGAGGAGGTGCGGGGAGAGTTGGGAGAAAAGTGAAGGGCGAAACATGGCAGAACTAAGAGAGGGAGGGGACCAAGAGAGACGGTTGGAGGATCAAGCCATGGGGCTGTAAGCACTGGATTCACTGAGAGAGGAGGAGTGGAGCTGCTTTGCTAGGAAGGGGGCAGTGCTGGAAGAGGAGTGGCTGGATTTGCAGTGCAGGCATTCTGCACAGTCCCTAGATCTCCTCCAGTGGCTCAGGAGAAGCAGTGAAAGAGGAGGATGCCAGGTGCAAGCCAGGGCTCTGGTTTGGATGCCCTGGACTGGGGCAGAGGGGAAGGTTGTTGCCTGTGGAGAAGGGACTGGAGCTGAGCGAGTCAGGGGGATGGAGCAGCTCAAGGGCAGCAGAGAACGCAGGGATGACATTCCAAAGGCAGGGGGTCTAATCATGGCAGTGACAACGGGATGGGTCACTGGCAGGAGTGGGTAATGCTGAAGGAGAGGAGAAGATCTCCAAGTCACTTTTTGGTGTGGCTAGGAAGCAATTTACAATGTCACCAATGATCGAAGACCTATATGTCAGCACCTCAGTACTACGGCGATTGCTACTATATTAACACCTAGGACAGACAGATATGCTATTCACATTGCAGCTGTCCACTGGAGACTGGGACAGGTCTAGCACGAATCAATCACTGTGCAGTAGCCAAATGGCTGAGAACCTCCTTGGGGCGTGGAGAGGGTGGGATGGTGCTGAGCTTTTTATATTCCCTTGGTCATAGAACCATCACTTGTGTTGGAAGGAATCTCCCTTGGCTCACTGAGTCCATCCTGCTGTATCACCACGGGATTGATTTTTTTAGCCTGGGACCATTCTTGATTGATGGAAGGATGTCAAATCACTGTTCCTTCGTTGCCGTAGACCTAATGTTAGTTTGTGTGGAGCTGGCCATTCACAAGAGCTTTCCTTTGGTGATGGCATTTTTTTGTAATTATTTTAAAAACACACACACACACAAACACACACACACGCACACACAACACATACACACACACACACGTCTAGTTTCCCAATTTTCTTAATAAATTCCATCTTTACCTTTCTGCTGTCTGTCCATTCAAAGGGCAAGTCCCCTTAAATGCCACCTATTTCTTTTAACTTTGAAGTCAAGTACTGGGTAGAACAATTGATGGAGTGGATGGTAAGAATTCTTCTTTCACCTGCCCAGTGGAATTGTCCCAGGTGGGACTGAGACGGTATCTGATCAGCTCAGGTCGCCACCTTGTTGGGTACATCTACATGGCAGTAAAAACATCTACGACACCAAGATTAGCCTCTATAGATGATGATTTCCTCAAGCAGTAGACAGATGTCAGACATCCTTGCTAATACTGCTAGATCCTTCAGTGAACGTTGGGACCACTGACCATGAAGTGACTGTGGCACCAGTTAGGGGCAAAAGGAACAAGCTTTCATGAGGTTCTGCTCGTTTCTGTCAGAGAGGTCCCATAGGGAATGATGAGTGGCTGCTTTCCTTTCTGAGCCCTCAGCTGTGAGCTCCATAGGGCCCAGGCTTGTCATCCCTGTTCCTCATTTATGTGGAATGGCTGGGGGCGGCTGAGAGGTGGCGGGGGTTGCACTGCCTTGAGTTCTGTCTTGCCTTTCCATCAGTCCTAGGTGTATCCCTTGCCTTGTTCTCCTGATGTCTGGCAGAGGTAGGAGCCTGGGTGAAAGCCAGCCGGTGGCTCCCTCCCCTCCCATCTATTGTCACAGTGGTTTTCAGTCTCAGGATCTAACTCATCTCTGCCCTAGGTTTCCAGAGTGCATCAATGACAGAAACACCTCTCTTTTCATCTTTGATTGCCCATGATGCTGCACTCATTCCTCTCAGATACAGGCCTCGCCACATGCATCTATGCTGCTGCTAGACAGTTCTAAGCTGGACAGTTGTACCAGGATCTGCCTGCAGCTTGTTGGGAAAGCTAGCACAACTGCCTTCTGAGCAAGGTCAACCAGCAAGAGCATGTTACCCTTATGCTCTCCAATCTGAACTGGCTGCCAATCATCTGGGTGAAATTCAAGGTGCTTGTTACCCTATCCAAAGCCCCAAGTTCCCCTCTCCCTCTGTGATCCACCTATGATCACCTGGATCCCTTAAATCTTTTTGTCACTTACATTATTGATGTGATGAGTCTAACAAAAGACATGGGGTGGAGGGCGACAAACAATAGGAAGAGGGTGAGCTGATGGAGGGCAAACAAAATAGGTTTGCGGAGTTATGCAGTTTAGGAGTGTGCACAGCTTACTGGTGCAGTTAATTTAAAAGAATTATTATTCTATGGGCATTCAATTATTTAAATGTAATAGTAATAAATTAATAATTAATAACATAATAATGCTTAGACGCCTCAACACAGACTTACAATTAAAATGAACAAGACAGACAATTGTTGGGAAAAAGAAACATTATTAGCCTCATTTTATAGATGGGGAAACTGAGGTACAGTGAGGTTAAGTGCCTTGCCCAAGATCACAGAGGAAGCCTGTGGCAGAGCCAGGAACTAAATCCAGCTCTTTAGAGTCCAAGTTGACCTGATGCTCTATTTTCAATGGGGCTCTGCCCTTGTGTGGCTCTCTGTTCGTATAGCAAAGCTTGCCAGTGTAGCTGTATAATTTAAAATCGGTTTAACGCTCCTAAAACCGGTTTAACCTGTAGTGTAGACCAGGCCATAGTTGTTCTCATTCCCTGTTGATAGGCAGTGTTTGCCGCTCTCTCTCTCTCTCTCTGTGTGCATCACTCTCTCATTCCCCCCCCCCCCCCGGCTGTTTAACTTTTTTTTGTTCGTCTCCCATGTCTTGATAGACAAAGAGAGTTTAAAAATAGCAAAAGTAAAAAAGAACCAGTTAAGAAAAACGCTGCTCAAATTGCAGTTATGATAATTACCACGTAAGATATGCTCCTGTTTGGAATCAGGTCAGGTATGCTTTGTTGCATTTCATGTCATGGAAGAACCCTGGACAAGAGGAGCTTTAAATTTACAGGGTCTTCCTTAGATAGCTGCTCAGCATGAAACTCACTGGTCTTCCCTGAAAATCCAGAGGTGGATAGAGCAGGCCACACACTAACTCCACAAACATCTGCCAACCCTTCCTCTGTCATTCCCCACACCCAGTCTACCATCAATCCATCCACCCACCCTTCCTGACCCATCTTCCCAACTGCCATACATTTTTTTAAAGGAAAATGGAGGAGGCCACAAAGTCTTCCAGTTAGGAGCCACACACATTTAGCAAAATGCCCTGCCAGGTGGCAGCCAGATTCACCATGGTCTTGTCCACTATGGGATTCCATACAGATGCTAGTACAATGTTAGTGCAGACAAGGTCTCTATGTATGAACACCCTGAGTGGTACCATAGTTCAAGCTCAAAGCGGGAGTCTCAGGGGTCATGGGCAGCAGCTCATCCAGGTCGGGGTAGAAGGAAGCCCTGTGATTCAGGAAATAGACTGAGAATCAGGAGGTTTGGGTCCAATTCCCTGTGAGGCCACAGACCCTGAGTGTGACCTGGTGCAAGGCACTTACGGTATGTTTACACTGCTAAAAAATAAAATCCTCCACGCTGACTCTCAAAGCCTGGGTCAGCTGACTCAGGCTTGCGCGACGGGGCTAAAAATAGCAGTGTAGCTGTTCCCATTCCGCCTCTGAGACCTCACCCCTGCGGGGATGTCTACACTGCTATTTTTAGCCTATAGTACTAGCCCTACAAGCCCAAGTCAGTTGACCCAGGCTCGGAGACTCACTCCCATGAGTTGTTTTTTTTTCAGTGTAGACGTACCCATAATCTCTCTCTGTCTTAGCTCCCCTTTCTCGCATCTAAGGTCAGGGACTGTCTCTTACTCTGTGTTTGTGCAGCACCTGGCACAATGGGGCCCTGATCTCGGTTGGATTCTTTAGCAGCTACTATCATATAAATAATAAATGAAAGTCAGAAGGTACCAGAGCAGGTGAGCTTGTTTCAGAAGCAAGTTCACTGTGGTGGATTTTACAGAGGTACAGATACACCATATATGCAATAGTCAGTGATTAGAGGTGGGAGGAATGCAAGGAAACGATTATAGTGGAGGAAAAAGAGCTGCTTTTAAAAACGAAGTCTAATCTTGCACCACAAACATCCTGTGAAATTAGCTGATTAACCTGTTGAGCGTCATCCTCAGACCCTGCCAAACCCAGCTTCCTTGCTTTCAAACCTTTGGCAAGAGGCTATTGTTTATTGGCATAATCAGATGCTGACATGAGAACCAGCGAGGCAGCTGCTCTGATTTTTGTCTTCCTCTTGTATTTCTGGCTATCCTGAGCCAGGCTGTTTCTTCTGTCTTTTCCCCCCTCTGCAGTAGGGAGTTGGTTCTGGTTAATGTTTGAGATTGTAATATGAGTACCAAAAGTCTCGTGAAATTAAATCATTTTGCTTCACAGTGAAAAGGGATGGAGGTGAGGGGGGTAGGCGGCGGGTGGAGGGAGGTGGAGAGAGTCTCTGGCAGGCAGGGAGAGATGAGCGGATATTGAAGGCAGACTGGCAGCAGGCATTGCACTGTGCACAATTGAGTTCTGACAGTGTGAAGACAAATACAAACAGCATCTTGTGTTTGCACACAATGGCTCTGTGGACCAGGATCCCAGGCCCTTTACTTTACACCCTCCAATCCTGGGCAGAGAGTCACCCAAGGGTAGGAGGGAGGGAAACTGCTGAATATTTTGAAATAAATTGAACTGTGCAAACATTCCATTGGAAAGCTCTCGGCGTGACGCTTTGGAGCAGAGACCCAGCCAGTTGTAACCCAACTGCTGAAGTTTAAAGAGCGACTTTCACACTGAAGCAAAACTGGACAAAGGAGGATAAATGAAATGGCCTTATATGGGGTTTTGTTTGTTTGTTTTTGTAACTCAGCTAATACTTCAGCAGTCATTCTGGAATCTAGTGTTTTTCCTTCACAAAGGCTTCTGCGCTGGAGTTGTAATTGGGGTTAGTGAAATGTCACAAGGTTCAGAGTTGGATTTGGATAAGCACCTCAGAATTTGGATGCTGTAAGCTTTGGAGTCTGAGAAACTGGGCTACAGAATGCTTTCTTGCTGGATTCCTGGCCCTTCTGCATCTGGTCTGAGCCAGTAGTGGTGTGAGAACAACCAGTTCTTGGGCTATTTCAGCACTTTCAGTTCCAGAACATGTAAGAGAAAAACGGGATACAAAAATTGACAAAACCTTAAAAATATTGGTCCAGATCTTTGGCTGGTAAATCGGCATAGCCCTTTTGACTTCAATGGAGCTACACAAATTTATACTGGCTGAGGATCTGGCCAATTGCCTGTTGGAGTGTGATTCTAGGATGCAGTATGATGCAGCAATGCTATGATCACAGGACTGGAATCAGGACTTCCTGGGTTCTAATGTCAACTTTGCTCCAGCTTTGCTCATTTTCAGAACTGAGCAAATAAAAAAAAAAGTCAGTTTAAGTTTGATTCAAGCTGAAACTGAATTTTTTCTATTTTATTCGCTGAAATGTGAAACCAGAACAATTTCATTTGGGTTGAACAAAACCTTTTAAACATCATTTTGAAAAAAGTCAATTTAAAATGTAATGTTGAAACGATTTGTTTAAAAAATGTCGAAACAAATTGTTTCAACATTTCTGATTTTTCTCCCCATTTTTTCTTTTGGGCTGAAACTATTTGCCAGATTCAACCCAAATTTGCAAACAGTTTCAGTGCCCCTAAAAATGCGTTTTTTGGGCAAATTTACTATTTGCCAAAATACTTGCATCCAGCTCTAATCACTTTGTAGCCCTAGGCAAGTCAGTTCTGGGTTGCTTTTTAGAGGTGCTGAAACTCTTACGGACTTCAGTAGAAATTGTGGGCATAGAGCACTTCTGAAAAGCTGGCCACTTTTCCTTAGCATGGACTTAGGGGCCAAACTTCCGACACTCAAGTGTGAAAATTTTAACCTTCTCTGGGCTTCAGCTGTCCTACCTGCAAAGTGGGGCTAATACTTCCTGTTCTCACAGGGCTGCTAGGAGGATGATTTAGTTCATACGTGTAGAGTGCTTTGAAACCGTAAAGAGCTAAACGTCATTAGCAATGGGTCATAAGTCAGGTGTGTTCTTTCCAACTGGATGCATACACCTCTAGACATGGCCTTGTGCTCATGAGAGGTAGGCTTTAATCCTGCTATGTGCTGGAGGAACTCTACAGTCACATGAAGCCTCTGTTGTCTTCACTAATGTAGCCTCAGGGCCTTATTCTGTTGTGAAATGACTGTGATAAGCAGAGCTTGGTGAACTGTATCTTTAAATAATCTACAACTGTTCATTAGAATTTTAAAGCAAATTGGCTTCAGCTGAGTTTGTGTCACTTTTAAGTTCACTTTCCACCAATATTCTAAGCAAAGAGTTTACTGGCAACAAGATTTCTCCCAGGTGAGCAGGAGTCATTGGAAATAACTATGGCTGCTTAATAATCAGATTGAAAATAATTAACACTAATTAAAAAGTTGAAAATTTAAAAACCATAAATATAACACCCGGTTATAACTTTACTTCATGTTATTTGTATTTCACAAGTATTTGGACAATCACCAGATGGTCACAAAAATGTTTGTGAGATCAGAAATTTTCATCAATAATGATTCATCCAAACATCTGGGCCCCAAAGTGCTTTGTTTGTCTCCTGTTTAAAAAAATTTGATCAGCCGATCAAGAAACAAAAACAGTACCATGTGACTTGGGTGACCTATGACACACAACAAATAATGACTAGAGAATAGCTGAAGTGAACAAATTGTGAACAGCTCGTATATCAAAAATGATTCATCCAAATTATGTAGTAAATCTTTATAGATATTGAATCCATTTAAAGAGAATCAGGACTGGCTTGTGAATTATTTGCTAACCAAAGAAGGCTAAATGCAGAATGAGTATAATTTTATAACAGAGAGTTTCACCAATATGGATGAGTTTAATGTATGTAAAATAATACATTATAGTGTCATTATAGCAAAGACTGAGACCTGGATTTGGAATTTGCACTGGGCCGGATTCTTATTTCCACTAAGTCTCCTTTGCACCACCAAAGCAGTGCTAAAGAGACTTACAGTGGGAGTAAATTTGTGGTTAATTTATTTGCAATGAATAGTACAACTAGCTTGACCCAAGTCATGGTTGAAAAGGTCGGCATGTTGATTAGTGGCAGCAAGACATCCCACATCCCGTAGGCATTACATTAGATTGTCTAATACAGATACTTGGGATCCAATTCTGGACTCGCTTGAATGGAGCCTTGATTGGAGAGTCGTTTAGTATCTGTTGAGTATTCATGAAAAGAACTGAGGAGACCATGTAATGCTTTGCATGTAGGCAGCAAGTTTCCTGCTGTCGCTGGTGTGAATACTCAGTAACGGCTGGTCCATAGGAGTCCGAGTTTGGTAAATTTCAGATCGTGCTTGAGCAATCCGGCTTTAGACTGAACATTTATTTTAGATTTATGTTATTTGGTATTTTCCCCTGATGCTTTAGAGCAGATGGAGTTTCCATGATGGGGAGAACTTTACCAGATGTTTCTGAGTCAATATCAATGATTGTGATAAATGTACATGCTTTTAACCTTGTTGTAGAGTTACAGCTTTTACATGCACTGTGTCAGCGAATTAACATTTTCAATGAAGGAGACTTTAGCATGGCATTCAGCCATTTTTAAAGGAGTTTCCATAGATCACACCACATTTTTTTAAACAGCTTACAAAATAACTGTATTCTAACCATTATTCAGACTCTTTCAGATATTTCACTACAAGCTGGGAAATGTAAAATTTAACGCAGCATAGTAGCTTGGGGTGAAAGTTGCAAAGCAGCATAAGGTCAGAGTCAGTGGGGCCTGGAGATGCAGCACTTCTACAGACATAGGAAGTACAGTATGTGTAGGTCAGCTGAGCCTTCTGCAGGCTGCCCAGGGAAAAAAAGAACGAAAGAAAGAAAAAGAAAACACATTGTTTTTTCTCTTTTAGCTAACATAGAGCTTGATGTCCAGAGGCTCTGAGCAGTCACAGCTTCCACTGGCTTCAACTGCAGTTGTGGGCGCTCACACATGTGAAAGTCAGGCCCAGAGGGTTTGATTCTGCTCCTAATGAGATCAGTGGCAAAGTTTCCATCGACTTCAGTAGGAGACAGCTCGGGCCCATAGTCTCTGAAATGCTTCTGAAGGAAAGGCTAGGTGAGATTGAGCCAGCCTGAACTGATCATGTTTGGGATAGTTGGAAGAAAAATGTGCTGAAATGTGAGGTCATTGGCCTTGTGTAAGTGTTGAAACTGTTCCTGTGCTAGACCAGCAGCTTTCTTAACAATTGTTAGCTAGTGGGGTCTTAATGCATGCACAGCAAGCCCTGGGACTAGAAACAGACTTGCAGGCTTGTTAATGAGAGAACTGCAGCGTGGGGCTGGTCATGCCGGAGCAGTAGAACTCTGTTTCCTTAAAAAACAAAATGCAGTCAAGGCCACAGTTTAGTGAATTTCCAGTGTATTCTAAAATCTTCCCTCTCGCCTGGGTCTGAGAAGCAGAATAACCGCACGTTCATTGCTGGTGAAAGATCCCTTGTTAGTTACATTGTGTTTGGACAGCGTCGGCTAACTGGAAAAAGGATGTGTATACACTGATACATAGATATTTGCTAGTTAAAATAATGCAGAGGTCACCAGTCAGGAGTGCACTGCCCTGCTAAAGTGTGGGAAAGAGCAAAAGAACAGAGACTCACAGTGAGGACTTGAGAAGAGTTGCTAGCTATAAAGGAGCTGGCTCGCGGGGCTCTGGGCTCTCATTGCCCTGACAATATTAAGCATTTGGATTGTATTCTTTGTGTGATTCTGCAGATATAATCACTGCAGCTTCACATGCAGGCAAGCCATATTCATAGGTTCCCTATTAACCGGGGAAAGGTAGAGCAAATATGTAGAAAAGGAGACACAAACATTCCTTTTTTGGCTTCTTGGTTTTTTATTGCAGGAAAATCTGCATTAATTGGAACAAGATTTTCATTCAGAGTTGCACTTCTGCAGGATAAGTCATGAACCAGGAAACATGCTTTGGGGGCCTTCAGTTATGAGTATACGTAACTAAGAGCAAATTCTAGTTCTGGTTTCGATACCATAGCCCATAGGTTCACTTTTTTCCCTGTAATTTTCAGTGTAATTATACAGCACTGAAGGCTAATTATATCCGGCTTCTCATGGGCAAATTAACATTATTGATTTAATGCCAACAGCACACTCAGAACTGTGCAAACATATAAAGAGATCCAGAGCCAGATCAAAACCTGTTCATAATGGTGACAATCCAGAGTCACTCCAGCTAATTTCAGGGCGGTGGGTCCAGATTTATACCACTGTAGCTGAGATCAGCCTCTAGCCCACAGTTCCTTCACGAGCTAGCAATTTACTACAAACATTCACTCACCATTTAGACACACCAAGTACTTGTAGGAGTTCCAGCTGGTGAAGAAATCCAGAGGCCATTTTTGAAAGGCTCAGCAGAAGAACCTGTAATGCTTATCAAAGATAAGAATATAAGAATGACCATATTGGGTAAGACTAATGGTCCATCTAGCCCAGTGTCCTGTCTTCTGACAATGGCCAGTGCCAGATGCTTTAGAAGGAATGAACAGAACAGGGCAGTTATCGAGCGAGACATCCACTGTCGTCCAGTCCTGACTTCTGGCAGTCAGAGCTTTTAGAGATACCCAGAGCATGAGGTTGTGTTCCTGACCATCTTGGCTAATAGCCAGTTTATCTAAATCTTTTGAACCCAGTTATACTTTTGGCCTTCAAAACATCCCCTGGCAAGGAGTTCCACAGGTTGACTGTGTGTTGTTTGAAGAAATACTTCCTTAGTTTGTTTTAAACCTGCTGCTTATTGATTTTATTGGGCGACCCCTGGCTCTTGTGTTCTGTGAAGGAGTTAATAATTTCCAACAGAGACTAATCAAAGACTGCAGCCTAGTGGATAAACAAACCAGCTCCTGTGTCTAATGTGCTGTATTCAAATCTACCTCAAGTTGTACTTATGGTTGTTCAAATTACTGTAACTTTTCCCTCCGTGAAGTTATAGATATGTTCATTTTTACCCTGATTTTAACATCAGACTCATACTTCAACTACAAGTATTATCTAATCCCAAATAGTTCAAATACTGGAGGTGATGAGTGGGGAGTCAAGGCTCTAAAGAAAGAACAGCCATGTAAGGATATGAGGTCTGTAAAACTAGCCAGTTCGGAAAGAGACTATCCATTTAGATGGACAATTTAAACTGGACGTTAGTTCCTCTTCCCCAATTCACAGCTCCTATATAGTAGCCATGTTTAACTTGACCAGTTCAAGGAGTAGCTTTTTCTAATGTGGCTGCTTTTATAGAGATTACAGCATTGTTAAAGGGTCTTCATTTTCAGTTTCTGTTGATTTTTACTGAAAATTTCCCAGGTTCTACAAAGGCCATTATTCGGTTTTTTATCAATTTTCACCTGAATTTTGGAAGTGCAGGAACTCCCTGGACCTGGCTCGTCCCTCCAGAAGGAGAGATGGCAGCTAGGTAACCTTGGCAGTACAGATTGTCCTCCTGTCCCCCAATATTAACCCCGATATTTACCCAGAAAACTGTTAATTTTTGGCACTGATTTTCAGCTCTTTTAACATTTAAATTTAAATTTAAAATTCTGATAAATTTCCTGGAAAGTTTAAACAAACTAAAAACAAAAAACATATTGTTGTTTGGCTCCAATGTTCATCAGATCACTTGAATTAAAAAAAAAATTGGCATGGGAAACATTTTGGGTCAGATTAGATGTACAGAGAAACCAAGAGGGATGAGAAGACTGAAGGGGCTTCTAGCTTATATTTGACTACGTATTTCCATTGACTTCAATGGGATCTAGGTCAGGTCCTTATTGCTACTATTCAGTTATTATTTATTATTTGTATTCCTATAATGCCCAGCTGAGATTGGGGCCCTATTGTTCTAGGCGCTGCACAGATATAGATGAACTGGCTATTTTTCCTCATAGTAAATATAATTAGATTTCAGATAGTCTATGAAGTCATAAACATGTATCAAGTAAGGATCAATAAAGGCAGATGCATTTAGGAAGAGTGTGTCTGGCAGGACCGACCCACCAGTACAGTGTCATACCATTCCTGTAAACCCACTTTCAGGAGATGGTTCTTCAGGAGAGAACATGATAGCACACGTGTTTAAATGTCTAATAGCTGTATGTATATGTAGGGCCTGATTCGCCTCTTACTGACACCAGTGAAATTCAAGGAGTCTTCTTCTGGCATTAGCGTCTAATGGTACAAACAATGAATTAGATGTTGTGTAAGTGATGTAGCCATTGTCACGGCAGCATCATTAGCGATGTCAAGTACATCCATCCACTATCAAGATACTAAAGAGGGCAGTCCATAACAAGATAGCTGTTTGTTGTTGAGCTCCACAGGGAGCTCTAGAAGCTCCAGTGGTAAAGCTGTGAGTTAAACTACCCGGTGACCACAATGTATCCTGTTGTAAGACAGAAGGATCTTTAGGTTCATGGGGTTGTTCTGAGGACCATCCAAGAGCTGATCCAGAGAGATGAGGGGATGCAGATCTGAATTGTCTATCTGCCAAGAAATGTGCCATCGATCCAAAATATAGTCCCGCGGCTTCGGGTGCCTTTGTTCCTTAGAAAGGTCGTGTCTGCTGTAAGTCTGAGAGGCTCAACTATTTCAGAAAAGAGGATGGGCAATTGACTTTAGCTGGTGTTTTTTATGTGGTTTTAAGATGAAATTGTGAAGCAAGCTGTCTTGCTATTTGGCTGCACACATAATGCAGCCAGGGCCCTGCCCTCAGGGAGTGATGACATTGAACTCAGTGGAGTTACACTGATGCAAATGACAGGAAACTCGTACCCATACAGCTGCAGAGACACACACAGGTGTGCTAAAAGCATGCACACATGCAGTGCACCTGCATCAGAAGAAGCCCAAACCTGTGGAAACCAGTGTCAGTTCCAGACTTCCAGCCATGAAGTCACAAAGTATCAGCCAATCAGTTTCTTTGCATATTGTCATGTCATTCCCAGGTGTATCCCATATTGTTGGTCCTGTTCCAGGAGTGTTTGTGAGCTTCTGGTCAAGCAATGAAGAAGAGAGCTGTAGGGAAGCAGTGCCCCAGTGGCCATGTGCCCGTTGTGACAGATGGTGTATCACATTCATTAGCAGATTCCTCCAGCTGGACTCATTGGGCCAAATTCAGCACTCATGGAAGTGAAATCAGTGAAGCTACACCAGGGTAATTTTTGGCCCTTTTAATGTATGCCCTGCCACTGGTGTTCCTAAAGCCCCAGTTCCTGGAGACATGGGATCACATGACATTTAAAAAAAAATTAGTAAGTTTCTAGCCCTCATTGGTGTGGAGAAAAGCTTGAAAATGTGACTTCTTAGATGTTCAAAAACCAGGTGGCAAATAAAGACAACTTACATTTTATATATTTTTAAAAATCCCTTGATAGGTAAGCCAACCTTCTAATTTTTTGAAGGGGAAGGTTAACTTGTGATTTTTTTAACACTTTATCATCAGCTAACATGTATAGTCTAAGGCCCGTTGTGTCAGCCTGACTTGGTGGATGGCATCGCACCAGGCATTGTGTTGTGAATTTCCCAGATCTGGCTCAATCGTGCGAATCCACTGGGTGGCCCTACGGGTGATGCCAGGTGGGGCCTGGGCATGCACCCCTTCGCGCATCGATGGGGAGTTTGAGAGCACTGTGGGCTGGGATGCTTTTGCCCATCCTGGTGACATGGCTGGAGAGCATGCTATGCAATACAGAGAGCGAGCTCTTTGCGAGTTTGTGACATTCTGCACTAAGTCAAACCACTTTTTGCTCAGGATTTGGCTCTGACTGCGCATATAGAATGCCTCTAGCCACTCCAAGTCACTTTAACTCTTGGGACTGGCAATACCGTTGTTAACTGGTTTTCTAACATTTGATCGGACCGTTGGTAGAACTCTCCATTTTCAAGCAGAAATGGACAATACATCTTCTGTGAATGATTGACTGTTACTGCCTCGGAAACAGACAATGGGGAAACAGCTGGTACAAAATGAACAAGCTTCCAGGCTTTCCAGCCTCCGAAACATTCTCCTGAGAGTTTAATTTTTGGGAAGCTTTAACATCACAAGCTTACCCAGCGCTGAAAGAAAGGTCAGCTAATCCCTCACAATGTCTGAATGAATTCAGGCCCAGAAGTGAGATTACTCAAAGCGGACGGGGAGGATGGGAAAGCTGCATGGAAACATAGTCCGTCCTGCTTTCTAAAGAAATGGACCTTTTATTTCAGTTTTCTTCCCCTGGGAGGTGGGAAGGGGAGCAAAGTCCAAAGCACCCAACTCCCCTCCCCCACCAACAACAGACCTAGAATCCCAAACGCAGTCCCAACAAGATTACATGGAGAGAAGCCCCATCAGAACAGCCAAGCAAGAGGCTGTCTCCAAGGGTGGGGGTGGAGGGGACACAGAGGGGCCAGCAATGAATTCAGATTCCCGGGGCATGCAGCTCAGATGCAGTATGAATGTCATTACCAAATTCCCTGATCTGTTTCTTTCATCACTTCTTGTCTCAATCCTCTAGCCAGGTTTGAAGAGAGGAAGGGTAGCCTCACCTCCCTTGTTTGTATCCTTTGTGGGTTGGGGTCAGTGGTTTCTCAAATTGGACATATGCTTATCTAGTGAATTTAAATCAGTGTAACTCTACTGAAGTCCGTGCTGATTTACAGTGGCTGAGGATGTCGCCCACAGTTTTTTAGGACACAAAGAGAATGTGGCAGGGAATCCTGAGAAGTAACCTAGGCGTTAGCCATGTAGGGGCAAGTCGAGAGAGCAATCAGTTTGGAACTGTTCTGTTATGAATATCATTTGACCCTGACTACTTCAGATGGTTTTCAGTGGGCACCCCAGGAAAAGGTGAGAACAAGGAGGAGAAATCCTCAAGAACAGCCCCCCTCCCTCCCTCCAGCACACACTCCACTCTCTTCTCTGCTCAGCATCCATCTGCAGAGCATGAGAATGGGATTTGTGCCTTCTGGGAATCCGAGCCATGAGAACGGTCCAGCACAGTGCGGACAGAGGCAGCCAGCTCTATTATGCACGGCACCCACAATCCATTGTGAACCCTGGGGTGATGACATGACAGCGCCACTAAGGACTCTCTTTTCTTCTGCAAATCAACTGTCCTCCTCAATGCTGGAAGAGCAGAGCCCCATTGAATGAGGGAGAGAAGCGGACCCCCAGGGTGTGGATGCACGATGGATGAGCCATGGTAACCTGGCTACAAGTGTGACAACACAGACACCCAACCCTCAAGGGTTCCTGCCAGGCTCCGAATTCTTCCCGGATTGGGTATTCAGGCCACAGGGTTTTTCTCTATTGACCTTGGAACAGTGTTCTGCATGGGAGAATTTTCTTTCTTTCTTTCTTTCTTTCTTTCTTTCTTTCTTTCTTTCTTTCTTTCTTTCTTTCTTTCTTTCTTTCTTTCTTTTGCTGCAGAATCAAGTGTTCACAGTTTAAAACTACTGCTACCCACCAGCATACAATTAATTCAGTCTGCTGCCGTTTGGCCAATGGTAGGCCGGATTTGAAATTCTCAGTGCCCAGCGGACAGCCGAGAAAAAGCTTATCCAGATGCCTCTGTGATGGTTCAGGTCCCAATAAGGATAGATTGTCCCAGAGCCATTAGCAGGGTGATACCTGTATCATTACATTCTCTGTGCTCTTGAGGTCATTCCTTTGGGTACCTGCAGAAAGAGAAGGTGAGTAGAATCATGTTCTGTCAAATCGGCCAAGGGGATACCCCTTGGGGAAAAGGTCCCATAGACCTGAATAGGAATGAAACCAATAGAGTTCTATAGAAATCACTCTAAAATCAGACCCTTTCTGTAGGTTTTTACAGACGTCCGACAGAATTCTGTGGCAGAGATTTAAATTTTCTATTATACTTTGTGTACACATTAATTAATTTGTGAAGTGCTCAGATACCACAGAGTCTAGACAGACAGACAGATATTTGATTGCATAGGAAGTTTTCAAAAGTCTACAGAAAGCTTACATTTGATAGGAATTTTCCATAAGGGATGCCTACATGAGCCTGACAGCTGACCTCTGCTCAATGCCCTAGAGGGCAGAGACAATCTCCCTAAACTCCTGCTAATTTCCCTCTCAGGGAAAGTTCCTTCCAGATGTTAATTTGATGTTTAGCTCAACCCTGCACTTGTGAGAAAGAATCAATATGGTTAAGCATTTTAATAACATTGCATTGATAGGAATATATTTTGTTTGTTTATATTATAATATATATATGTAATATACTATGTTATATATTTATAGTTTTTAATTATATTGCAGCTTTCATCCAGAGAATTCCAAAGGGCTCTACAGACTTGACAAATTGTTACACAAACTTTAGATAAAAATAATTTAACCTCCCCTACTGGAATGCACCCTTTGGGGTGGAACATGGCAGCTGTGTAATAACACAAAGCAATGCCATGTGATAGTTTAGGGCAGGAAGTGAAGTGCAGGTTTTTTCCAAGCCATGAATTTATATTGATAGAAATACAGAATCTCTGGCATCATTATGTCCTTTCAAAAAACCTGCACAGTTGGGTGGTGGTGTTCCCAGGATTAACACATTCCACAGAAGTTGTCAGGTACTTTCTGAGAGAAGATGGGGGGCTACCTTTAGGGGAAATGCCTTTGACCTGATTCCTGTGATTTTCTAATCCAAATCCATGATTAACAATGCAACATGGCTTTAGAGATATGAAAGCATGAAGTCTTACTGCACATGTCATACATAATATTCCTATTTTACAGATGGGGAAACTTAGGCATGGAGTAGGGGGTGGGCCTTGAGTGGCAGCTCCCATTCCACTATGTGAGCCACTAGAAATCCTGGGCCTGATTCTCCTCTCATTACACTGGTTGTGCGCTAGTGTAATTCTGACTCCTGATTTACACCTGTGGATGTGAGATGAGAACTGGGCTCCCTAGCTCTATATCATGTGGTATTAAAACTAAGGTTCAAGTGCAGGGTATTTCCTGGGGATTCCTGGCTAGCTAGGGGAGTTGATGACCTAAGAGGCAGTGAAAGATCCACAGGAGGCACTTACAGACTTTTAAAAATCTAACCCCAATTGACTAAGATACTTCTGAAACTTTTACCCATTATTCGTAAGGTGAGAATGGGACAGCAGCTCTGAAAGAGTAGGTGTACAAGTGTTTGTTCCCCTTCTATTTGCTGGGACTGTGAGGTTATTAAATAATATCCTAAACTTGTCTACATCAGAGCATCTCTTTTCTCATGCTGTCCAGTCACCTCGCTTTGTTAGATCCTCAAGCTCCTCCCTGCTCTCGCTCGCACTAAATATTATTGTTTCATCATCAAATGTTGCCTCAAGCTATCTAGCCCCTCTCCAGATCATTAATCATATTGAGTGCCACTGGTCCCTGTGCTAGTTAATTAGTAAATTGCTGACTAATTAGCTAATTCATGTTTGCAACGTGCTTTGAAAACAGAGGAAAGTGCTACGTATTATTATTAGTTATTATTGAGGCCTAGATAGCCTACCGTTAACCTCTCTGCATGCCAAGCATTGGCCATTTAGTCCTATCCTTTGTTTCTGCTCTCTGAATCAAATATTACTCTACAAAGGGACTTTGCCTCTTACCCTGTGGCTATGAAGTTTCCTTAATAGATTTTTGTGGAGAACTTTATCAGCTCTTTGAAAAGTCTGGATTATTTATATCCTCTGACATGTTAGAGAGGTAGGATTTGTACACACAGCTCCACAGTACACCTCAGATCTCACCTGCAGCAACCCCGCTACTGTTCTGATCTTGCACCCCTCAAAAAAATGGATGATATCTTGACTTGCATCACCTGTGGCCCCCACTGTCCATTCCAGCCCCTGCCATGGCCCTGCCATGGGTCCCAATCCTGACCTGTATCACTGATGTTTTGCCAGTCCCGGGAGTTTACCAATCCTGTGATTTGTATAAATGGTTCCTTAATTTTCTAGTGTCTGCAGGCAGGGATTAGGATAAAACTCTAAATTCACTTTCACTTCACCATCTAGTGGCCTCCTTCCCTATTCAGTTAGTTCCTCGGTACGAGCGAACAGCTCCTTGGCTGTTTCTATATGCTAGGCTACAGGTGTTTTAATAATCCATTCTCCTGAAGTTGGATCTCAAAAGCTCTGGATTCAGCAAATGCAAACCAGCAAAGCCCCATAGGTTTCTGTGATGCTGAAAGCAGTCACTTCCCAGCCTCTCTCTGGATGAGTAGGAGCCATAATCACAGACAGGGCAGTGGACACCAGGAAAGAGTAACTGGTCAGTTAGAAGGTTTCCAAAGGAGTCCCTTTCAGTCCTTCTTGTCTGGAGCATGAGAGTGAAGACACTGCAGGGAGGGACAGAGATGAGAGATAAAGGCGTTACAGAGAAGGGAGATGGTTGGAATCCATCTCTGGGCTGGGCAGGAGGAGCATAGAGGACTCCAGTGTGCGGCGGAGAAGAGAAACCACATTACAAAGTCTCTAGCTATTAAAAAAGTACATGGAGAAAGTTCATTTGCTTGGAAAGATCTTGGCATCTCTGATGCATAAACACGTAGAATTGTCTGGAGACTTTCGTAGTTCGTTAAAATGTCATCAGCTCATAAAGCAATGTCACGACGAGCTGCAGTCATCTCATATCGCCGTTCAATCGAAACAGGAGTCCTTTGGCACCAGATAAATAAATAAGACCCTCCCCCATTTTGACAATTGTATTAAGAGACAGACCAACTTCTGGCACCAAACAGACAACAAGCTATAACTATCACATAGCTACCGTATGGCCTGGGGTGCTGGAGCTCCCCCACCCCCACAGAGTTGGCTGACAGAGCATTTGGCCAAGCAGAGGAGCAATACATGCACATCTCTCCAGAACTTGGCCATTTTATTGCTGTTAGGTTTATGATAGTACCTGGAGGCTTCAAATGAGATGGGAGCCCCATTGTCCTAGGCACTGCACAGACACATAGCAGGGCTCCCCCTTATGGTGTACCTGGACTGGATAACACATGTTAAAATTACAGCTGCCTTGTCTACACTACAATTTTAGCACAGGTTAACTAACTCACACCATTTCCCAAGTGAAGAGATGGCCACAGAGACTAAGGGCCTCATTCTCAGTTGCCCTGCACCTTTGTATCATTTACATCAGAGCAAAGGGTGTGTAAGACACTGCCATTCTGAGCTGGAAAAATTCGACACCAACTACAGAAGTTGCAGGACAATGGAGAACTGGGCATTAAGACTTGCCTGAGGTTATACAGTGAGTCTGTAGCAGAAGCAGCAATTGAACTCTGAACACTTGAACACCAGTCCAATACCTTAACCACCAGACCAGCCTTCCTTCTACTTTGTCCAACACACTTCATTGGCAGAAAATTCCTGAGAGCTCAGCTTCCTCTATAATTGTCCTACCTTTCCCCACTGTTTCTGGGGCAAGTCAGCAGGCTCTGCCATGTTCCCACCAGTGCTAGTCAGCTTGCTTTGCTTCTTGACATAGCTACTAGCTTGCAAACACCTGGCCACCCTCCTAAACATCTCTGCCTCTCTCTGCAGTGGGACAATGAAAACTTGTTCCCTTTATAGTTTTCCTGAAGCAGGATGCGACTTCCAGGCCCACTACTCAGCAGATCAATTTAATAGCATGGCTGCAGTGCCACAAGCCATGATTTCCTTCCTTCCTTCCTTTCCATTCAAGGCTATGCATTTCCATTCAGATGAAGCTTCTGCAAAATCTCTTTATTAAAATAGAGAGAGGATGAAGAACTCTGGAAAGAAGCAGAGCAAAGAGACATATGCATCTGCACCTGGGAAATGTCATGATTTGTTTTTCAACTTAAAATGGGCGAAGTGACAGCAGCTCAGCGGGGGCGTAAACGGGGGAATTGTGCAGATTTATAGCTTAAGATCCTCAGGCTGAGCCAAGTATTCCACCTAGCATTAATTTTATAAATGAGATGAAATGCAGAACCTTGAAAATAGGGTTCTTATTAGAATAGAAAAGCTAGGAGAGCTGGAATGAGGGAATATCCTGCCATGGTGAGTCACTCGGCTTAGAACTTCCAAAGGCAAGTGGGCACAATTGGAGTCTAGAGATGCGCCCCAAGAAGGACCACAAAACCTAAATACTTCCAAGCTTCAGGGATGTCTAAAAGTAGATCTGAATCCCTTGGTTCAGGCTTGTCTCTATAAGAAGCTCATCAATTTCACTCAAAGGGCTTCATGTTCTTCAGGTCTGCATTAGGATTGCGCACTTGAGTTCTGTTTCCAGTTTCACATTCAAATGAAGTTTTGGGTGTAAGCCAAAGGTTTTAGCAGGTCTAACTGGAAACAGAAAGTGCAAAACTCTGACCCTTTAACTCTGGTTTTGGTAGATACAGGGTTAAGCAGCTTCCCTTTGGGATTGCCTCAGCACCCATGGTATATCAAATCATCAAGTTCCAGATCTGGATGGCTGGAGATAATTGTTAATACTCTGCTGGATGCAAATATTTAACAACACAGTGATAAACTGTGCAATGTCCAGAAGCATACCAAAGCAAAGAAACTTAAATGGGAACAAATACCCAACCAGGCTAAATTAGATTAGTTATGGAGGACACATACTTAGGGACACAAAGAGTTTGTCTCAGCAGAAGAAATGTGGGGACAATTGTACAAACGGTAAGATCCCAGAACAAGGAGGCTTGTGGGATTCATGGGCATGTTAACATATTTAAGCAAATTCATCCTTCATTTGTTTTGAAAGTGGCACCCAGAATACTGCCTGAGGGCAATATAGGCAATACAGTTTTAGGATAATTTGCAAGAAATAAGATCTTGGAAAGTACAATGTTGTTACGGCATATTACAAAACTGGTACTGAAATATTTTGAGGTTAACAAAGAACCTATGATCTCAGTACATACAAGCTGACATGGATTGGAGGCCTCCTTCTTGAAGATGATGGCTTGTAGTCATGTGCTTCCAAACCACTGACTGAAACACACCACAATTATGTTCAGATGGAAGAAGACATGGAGGCCATTATTCCAGTGAGCAGTATTATGGATGTTTATGGGCAGAAATCGGTTGTGGTAGAAACAGACCAAGGGTGAAATCCTGGACTTATTGAAGTCAAGAGAGTTTTGCCATTGACTTCAATTGGGGCCAGGATTTTACCCCATACGTTTATAGAAGCAAATTACAAAAGCCATTGAGCAAAGCAGCAGGAGACTGAAGCAATTATGACTCAAGAACAGCCAGTTTTCAAAAAAAAATATGAAGAATTAAAATGAGAAACCACAACACAACCTTACATGAATTTGAGGAAATAAAGCTAGATGGATAACTGGAAATCCCAGACATTTCCAAATATAAAATATTTTCGGAACTATTGAGATCAAATTGCTACATAGGATGGATTCTGTGCAAAGGATATTGTGTCATAATATTGCACCAACATAAACTTAGAAGGTCTAAGCATAATCCGTAGTATGTATCTAGGTAGTAAGCAGTTTAAGAACAGAGCCTGAGATATCCTATTCTGGCCATGTGTGAATGCTACCATTGAAGATCTAAGTGTGAAATCTGCAGTAAATATAGGTGATAGAACTGAAAGAGCCACTGAAACCACAGGAGATTCCCAGCTGTCATTGGTATAAGTTGGATGCAGATCTATTTGAACTAAATGGAAAAATTACCTCTTAGTAGCATACTTCTGCTCAGAGTTGTGTTTAAACTGAGCTTTTGCACAACACTTTGGGTAGTGATGCAAAAATGTAATTAAATTGTGTCCTCATTCACCATGGCATTCGAGAGGCATCAACAACAGGTGACAGCTCCATAGTTCACAAGTGACTTGTTTTGGCAATTCTCTTTGATATATCTGTTCATGTGGTCACTTCAAGCCTATTTTGTTCACATTCAATGGGGTTGATAGAAAAATCAGTACAAATAGCAAAGAGTAATGTGCAAAATATAGTAGATGGCTCTTTAATCTAGCAGAAAGAGCCCCAATGGTTGTAAGTTGAAGCTAGACACATTTAGAAGAGAAATAAAGTGCAAATTTCAACAGTGAGGGAAATTAACCATTGGTATAATTTAGCTAGAGACAAGGTGAATTCTCCACCACATGAAGACTTTAAATCAAGACTTGATAACTTTTTAAAAGGCATGTTGTAGCTCAACAAGATGGGCTTGATGTAGAAATTATTGGGTGAGGTTCTCTGGATTGTGTTATGCAGGAGGTCAGACTAGATCATCAGAAAGGTCCCTTCTGGTTTTAAAATGAATCTATGAAAAAAGGGCCTGGTGGCTTGGAGGGATCCATACTTGGCATGGTGAGCTCAGGACACATTGTTAGGTCAGAACATGCCTCTCCATGTTTTATTAGAATCACCAGTTCAGAAAGGTATGGGAAGAAGAAAAAGACCCTTGGTGTCAACATCTAACAAATTTCTGCAGCCAAAAACATTCTACCTGACATACTTACACAAGAGTTACATGCCAGGAAACCACAAGAGAAGAAATACTGTGGCAGGAATGCTGAACCGTTACCCCACTGCAAGTGAGAGAAAATGTTGGATTCCAATCAGAAAGTTGTTGGAAACCTACTAAGGTAACAGCTATACCATCCTAGCTAGGCCATAAGCCATCATGACCCATTGGTCCTTAGACATCTAATAAAAGCCAAGGGGGACTCTGACTGCTTCTTGAGGAATGCTAGACAGTGCTCGTGGACTGACAGAAGCAGCATCCGCCCACCCAATCAGTGAAAATGACAAACATCAGAAAGCTGCCTGCAAACCTGAACTCTAAGGGGTGGATCCTTCTTAGCGCCTGAACTGGCTACCTCAGTCTGAACTGTTTTGAGAACCAGAAGTGGCTGCATGATCAAAAGCCAGAGAGTCAGAAATGGGGGTTATTAAACCAATGCCCAATAAAAGGTAGAATAATCCTGCTGACTGCCAGTGGGATCCAGGTCCTCCCGCTGCCTTCCTCCATGCTAGATGTCTCCATTATGTTTCATTAACTGGCTGTATTAGTTTTTGGCGGTTGTTTCCAGTTGTTATTATGTTTTATTGATTGATTGGTCTGTCTTTTCAAAGGGGAGGTTGTAGCAGTATCCGCTGGAGTCAGTGGACACCAACCTCTGTCATCTCACAGGGATATTAACCTCTTGTAGTCCTGAGACATGACTTATGACTAGGGTGAAGGAGAAGAGGCCAGTCTTTTACCAGCAGCGCTGTGTGTGAGACCATAGCAGGGACTTTTCTTCCTGGCAGCACAGTCTCTGCCTCATTTTCCCCTCAATGGTCAGGTAACTCATCCCACTGGTCAAATCCCCCAAGGCCTCCCCTTCAAAAGTCCAGCAAAACAAAAAATCCAACACAAGCTGCAAACCCTCAGCCTTCAGTGCTCCACCCCCGGTCAGTCCATTGACACTGGGCTTCTCCCACAGCCCGTGGGCACATCTATAAGCTGCTCTTGCTCTCCTAAGGTTCCCCCCAGTTTTATTCTTCCTAGCTCAAAACACCCTTTGGTTGCCCTTCTAAACCTCTCTCCACCCTCTTGGCCTAGGAAGACCCAACAGCAGGTCCTGTTCCTTTCAGGTAGAGAGGCCAACCAGATGTCTCACCCTTCTCCAGTCTCTCTCTTACTAGGGAAAAAGGAGCTCAGTTGTATCCCTGCCAGCTTTCCAAGCACTCCCAGCCTACAGCACCAATGGTATCTCTGGACTACAAGTCCCAGAATACCTTTGTTCTGGGCTAAACTAGGAACAGGGCCAGAGCTGGGTCTTGAACCCATCTTAAAGGGCCAGGTCATCCCATGACACACGTCTTTAGGACACATAGGAATTTTACTCTATGCACTCGGGAATACTTGATCCTTCCCTAATGATTGTTATACAGCTGTTGCCTTTGTGATCGACAAAGCTGAGCTCCTGGAATCCAGAGTCTCTTTATACGTCCTTTTCATTTTCCTCTGGGATCTTAGCTACGCACTGTGGTATGAGTCAAACCCTGCTTCCAAGTTGTGAAAAGTAGTGTATCATTATATAACCTGTCGGGGGATTATCCAGGGATCTGGTTACAGCTGTGGCATGTAAATTATTTTTCATTAAAACACCTGACAGTTGCGCAACATGTTGCACAAACCAGGCACATTATGCACAAATAGCAGAGCCCCTCGGGGCTATTAAAGGGTTAGGTTTCTTACCAGGCTTTGATTTAAAATAATATAATAACACTACTTATTATTGATTTATGGAGTGCCAACAGTGCACTCAGTGCTGAGTAAAGATACACAGAGCAGATTATGAGGCCTGGGCCATTGAAGCTGTGCCATTGACTTCCATGGGAGCAGGATTGGGCCAGAAGATAGAAAGTGTTATGTTTCTCCACACACAGAGCAATCCTAGCTCTACACTCAGAATTACCTGTATTTTATATTCAGAGCGTGTGCCTTGATGCACACCACGTCATGGCTGAATAAAGGGATGTTGTCTGAACAGTGTCCACTGCATTCAATTTAAAGGGCAGAACACTCCAGTTCAAATTCCCTACAGAAGTTTCCAAAGTGGCTGGGAGACTCCACGGAGTGTTTATTTTATTTTCCACAGAGGCTCAGTCAGATCTCAGTCCCTCCATCATCCTCCAACAACGTTTTTTCCCTCTTTTCCTCTTCCTATTGTCCCAGCACTTTGTCTGTGCAACTGACTATCTGGCTGATGAAGACTGGATGGGGCTTAATTCTGAACCTGCTGTCAGGGCTACTCCTGAGCTGGCCAGAGAAGTCACTGTTACAGGGTGATATAAAGTGCTCCTTGAACAGTAGCACTCCCAAACACTGCTGGACTCAGTGGCATGGGACTGAATTTGAGGGTCACACTCAGTAACGTGTTGTGTCATACCAGATTGCCTGGTCAGCTCTCAGCAGGGTGCTTTAAAACTAGCTCAGGAACCAGAGTGTTTCAAAGTAATTTGAAATCCCACTGCAAATCCTGATCTGAATGGAAAATGGGGGCTGCAGAGGGGGTGGTATGGGAAGGGAGGGAAAACAAACAGTTTGATGAAAGATTTGGTTTTCAAAATGGCCCAAAGTGGGGTTCTGATTTTCTTCTGGACAGATGCACTCAACCCTCCCCAGGTGCAAATATCATACAAACTGTGAGGAACATTCCAGCAGACAGTCCCAGGACAGCTCTACAAACATAAGATTCTCTTGTTGCTCACACTGGTGCAAAAGAGGAGTAAATCTATTCTCGCCAATGGAGTCATAGTGATGTAAAATAGGTGTAAATGAGAAGAGAATCAGGCCCATATTTCTCTTCTCCCTGTTTTATCGAGGCCCTTAACATGCCAATCACGGTGATATCTGCTGGAAAAAAACATTTTCCCATTTCCTCCTGTCCTGTTCTGAGCTAAACTGTGGCTTTGCTACAAGCTCTGAGTAAGGGCAGAGCACAGTTGTGCCACCTCATGAGCATATCAACAACCAGATTATGACTCAGATTGAGTTACAGTCTGGTCCTCAGTTCTCCCCTTTCTCTGGGGCTGGATGGGAAATGATCTATGCTAGTCCTATAGCTGGTTCCAATTACTCCCCCTTCCCTCCCCCATGTCCTGGCCTCGCTGTGATGGCTGGCATGTTGTGGGGGGCTCTGCCCACTTCCCGCTAACTTGCCCAGGAGGCTACTCTCCCTCCAGCACTAGGCCCAGCAAATGGTGTAGCCGACACAGGGAAATCAGAGAGTTCCTGGGTAGGTGCCTTGAGTAGGTGCATGAGACTATTACAAGCCTATCCAGTGGGACATCCTAATTTTAGGACTGCACAGCTAAACTCTGAATGGCCCTGGGGTAACAGTTTCTGTTAGACATTTAGAAGTTGGTGAGGAAGTACTAGTTTGCAGTTAACAAACTAAGAAACACAAATTCAGAAAAAAGCAAAATGTTTTGTTTTGACATTTTCAGAATGAGATATTTTGATTTTTCTATTTGAAACAATGTTTCATTTCAAAATTTACTTCAATTTTAGTTATTTTTTAGATAAACCCCTTTTAAAAAAGCACAACATCAAAATGATGTTTTTTAACTTTGTGGTTCACCAAAAATTTCATTTTTGAGTCAACCTGAAATGATTTATTTCCCCAATGTTTCGGAATTGCCAGTGAACTGAAAAATCTGTTATTTGCACAGCTCTCGTTGTAACTAGATAATACCGCAATAACTCTCTCTTAGCTAGTATTGAGTGGCGTCCTATCAACTCCTAAAATAGACAGATATCTGCCACCAAATTGGCAAGCTGCTAAACTGAGGTTTTGCTGGTTTAAGGTACTTGATCAAATTGTGATCCTCCCTCATTTATTATTTATTAGTTGTAGATAGTTTGCAGTGCAGATAAAGATGGCTTCTTTGTCCCTGAAAACCAGAAAGACTAAGCAATAGGGTCTCTGTGGGGGCGAGGGATTGTTGTTAAAGATGAACAGGATATTGCTGGTATAGGCCAGCAGTAAATTACCATCACCACTGTAACCCCACCTCCGGAACAAGCTTGGGTGGAATTGTGACTCACGTGTCTGTCTCGGGTATATCTACATAGCAGTGTAAGTCCAGGGTCTATAGGACACAAGTCCATAGACCTGATATTTCTAAGCCCATGCTTGAGTGTCTGCGCTGATGAGTGACCCTGGGTTTACAGGTTCTGGACAAGGGTCTCACACCTGCACTCACGCATCCTCGCTGCACTCCGCAGACCCACATCTTTGTCATGTCTCCTGGAGTGGTGCAGTTTATGTGCCCCCCTACCACGCTCACCCAGAGCTGTGCTTCAAGTGACAATCTCATGGACCTGTGTGTGTAATAAGGGTAACAAAACTGGACAGGAAAAGAAAAAGAACAAGAGACTGTCAAAGCAGCATGTTGCAATCCTGTGATGTTTGGGATTTGGAGGCTGCTCATGGCAAAGCGAGTAAGGATGAAATTGGGGGTCTCTGCAGTGCAGGTCATTTCAGGTTATGGTTCACATTGTAAAAGTTAGTGGAATAGAGGAGCAATGGGGCAGGATGAGGGGAGGAGGTGGAGAGAGAACAGTGGCTGCAGGGGGAAGACAGAAAGGTTCATTCTGGAAATCTAAATGGAGTATTTTTCTCCATGTGGCTTGAAATCCTGGGCCATTTCCCTTGGTGTTTCTAAAGGAAGATCCCACCTCGAAGGATGAGTGAATTTGCCTGGATTAAATGACAACCCATCCAAATCTTTCCCTGTGGTGCTTTGGAAAATAGGCTGGTGTGTCCATCCAGCCCCACTGATTTCAAAGATAATTAAAGGCCCTTGGTACCTCCCGAGGACAGTCCCGATGTCTGCAGTGCACCAGGCATACCGTAGGAAGTGCTGTATGAATGTTGGCTGGGCAAATTGGGGTTGGCTCTTTTCTGACCCACTGAAACATGGTGTGATTCTCAGGCTCCAGTTGTAGAGGGTTTGTGCTTGGATTGGGGCAGTTTGTGGGGAAAGGAGTAGGGAGAGAAAGGTTTTGACAACACCTGTAGTGAAAATGGATGGGAGAGAGGGGGCAGAACGAAAGCCAGCTACAGAGAGCGTGTGAGCAAAGGGACAGCGAGAAGAGGAAGAGGAAGAACTTTCCAAGGACAAAACAACCAGTCAATACACCATAGGCCTGATTCTCAGTTACTCTGTAATTCATGCTCACTCTGAGGCCCCTTTACCTGGCCAGAGTGGTGTAAAATGGCCTTTGTGTACATGGGAATTAGGTCCTCTGTATATAGGGCACCCACTCTGACCAGCCTGTCCTTGGGGAGGGATTCTGCTCTCTCCAAAATAGGGACAGATTTTGCCTCCCCTTAAAGTGACCATGCAGCAGAGAAGTAAGGATTCCCCATGGGACTCTCTTAGGGCTGGCAGGAGCTTGGATCCCAGTCCTGTGCTCTGCATGGTGCCTTCCAGGGTGCAGGGAAGAGGGGTGGAAAGTGGGGAGATGCCAGTTGCACCTTTTTCAGGACTGCAGTAAAATTGCTACCAGGGAGCCCGGGGTGGAACTGTAACGTTCCCGGGGCAGTGCTGTTAACGCTCTGCTGGCTCCTCCAGCACCATCTCGCCCAGCGGGTCCAGACTGCACACCGGTTAGAAAAGCTGTTTATTTTTTTAACTTATTCGCCTTGTGGAGAAAAAACCAAGTGTTAAATCGCTGAAAAGTCTCCCAGACTAGCTCAGGAACTCACTGGGCCCTCAAGCTCCCTGAGGTTCGCCTATTCATGGTAGCAGCAGTCATGCCAATCAGTCAACTGCCTTGCTTTGTGCTCAGAATATTGTCAGTGTAATTGACAAGTCAGTAGAAAATTGACCATTGTCAGCACATCTTGATGTTGGGGAAGGGGCCGGCAATCCATCCCTGCCTCCTTCCTCGGAGCAAAGCAGCCAAGAGGGGACCCACGCTCAGAGGAAAGCCGTCTTAAAGAGGAGACATAATGGCAGATTAGGAGGAGTCCATGGGAAGTCATTGAGCCGCCTGCACTTCCTGGGACCAGCACACACTGGTCAGTTGAAGCATTAACTGGAACTTATTGTGCTGCTCCCTCCCCCGCCAGCTCCCACCTCCTAGGAAATCCGAGCTCCCCCCATCTCCATTTCCCAAGCGTTTGTGCTCAAGTGGAGTCGTTGACAGATTGTCCTTTTATTCACACGATCAGCTCCCCGGGAATTTTTCCTAAGGCATTTTGATCCCAGAGCATGTGAATGGCGGCCCGGAAAGGGATAGATCCTCTCCTGGAGTGCGTGGGGTTGGAGGAAGCTGGAGGCCTATTAAATGGAAGAATACCCTGAGCCAGCAGGTGGGACATGGGAGTTGTTAATCCCGAATCATGTTTCTTGCTGGCATCTTTTTTATTTATTATTATCACCAGCAAGGCATGGGAGAGTGATATTATTCATCCCCTTTTGTGCACCATACCATGTTTGAATCAAGAAACAATGTGTAGCTGCGTGTGCCTCCCCTTAGACGCTTTCCTGTCCCACTGGGGATCCGGGACCTTTTCATTTCAGTCCCTACACACGATTGGCCGCTTCCTTTCCCCATTTTAACTCTTTAATAAATATTGCGAGGATTAAAAAATTAACCCCCAAGCTTCAGGAGTCCTTTCTGTCCTCTCTGCTAAACAGGGAAGAAGAAAGGAGAAAATAGTAGAACACAGAAATGATAAAATACTAATAATACTTAGCACTTTTGTATCACTTTTCATCCCTGGATTGCAAAGACGAGTTAATGTTGTTATCCCCATTTTACAGTTTGTAATTTTAATTTACCATTGTTTTCTTCGGTGTTTGTACAGCACCTAGCACAGTGGGGTCCTAATCCATGACTAGGGCTCCTAGGTGCTATGGGAATACAAATAATCATATACAACCGCAAGATTGAGACCAAAATGTTCCACAGGAGCTACCAATTTTGGGCACTTCAGTATCCAGTGGAGACATCATGGGCTTGATTTCCAGATGTGCTGGGCAACCAAAGCTCCTGTTGATGTCAAATAGAGTTGGGGGCATTCAGCACCTCTGAAAATCAAATCCTGTGTGTCTCAAGTGGGCACCCAAAAATGGCAATACCTGAATGAATGGATGCTTTATTGGAGTTACTCTATACCAGAGCTGGTGGAGCAATGCAGAGTGTTCACGGGCATTCCAGTCGGACCAGGTTTGTGCCTGTAATGAGGGTGCTGCTCAACAATTTTCAAATGTTTGCTTTTATTTATTGAAAATGTCAATTTCATCAAAATGTGTTATGAAAACTGTTTGATTCTGATGATTTTTTAAAAATTTTTGCTGGAAAAAAATTAAAAACACAGAAATCTTTTTGTTTTGCTTTTAATTAAAGGTTTGGTTTGGTTTTCGAAAAACAAAACTAAATGACAATTTCCATCTGAAATGGAACACATAGTTTTTGATTAGTTCATTTACGCATTTTTCACTGGAAATAAAAAATTTTCCCACAAAAAATTTCAAAGTTGTTTCATTTGAAATTTTTTTGCAAAAATAAAATTGGATTTTTTTATCATCGAGGTCTGATGCTCAGGCCTGCTGGGAGGAATCAGGACTTAATTTCATGGCCCCACACTCATGATCTGACCAGGCTCAGTGTCTCCAGTGGCTACATTGAGGAGCATCTTGTTGCTTTCTGTTTGAAACATTTGTGGCAGTGGGTTTTCTTGGCACAGATGTTTGGGGGTCGCTCTTCTCTGTAGGTCTCTCTTCTCTGTATTCATTTGCAATGCAACAAAGGCCGTTAGAGTGAACCAGAGCATTAGTTAGTCATTATTTATTATTCCCTGTAAGTTAGTTCCCCTTTTTAAGAAGTTTCAGGGAGAGATTCTCTCTTGTGTCTATTTCATGCTGGGCACAGCAGAGGGGGAGACTGTCAGGGAACTAGTCATGGCTCCCGGTGAATCTGCTCTGGCCCCAGATCAGTTTAGAGGAGCCTGGAGACTATTGTAAACTGCACCAGATGGTCTGTGGTTCCTAGGGGCTTCCTAAAGGACCAGGCAACAGGGATTGAAGTCCTTTGGCTGCTCCCCTGCCCATGCCAACGCCCCCTCTCTGAGGGAGGGGTAGGAGTTGACGCCACTGGATTTACACCTGCTCCCCCAACCAGAAGTATGTGCAGCAGAGGCTCTGTTCCCTTTGTTTCACCTGAGAAGGAGCAGAGAGAACCCAAATCTCTCCCCCTCAGACATCCAGTCAGGGAGGAGCAAGAATACCATGTGACTTAGCTGATGACTCACATACACCACCAATAGTGAATCCTTGAAGCAAGCAGACTGAGAATGATGCAGAGTCTGAAATTTGTTTACACAAACTGTATAATTTTGAACAGTGAATAGACGCATCTTAGCAATTCAGTAAGATAAAGAAGATCTAAACTCATAGTGAATATCATTCTCAACCGCTAATCTGACCAGTTCTAATCCAGATTTACACTAGTGTAAATGAGAGCAGAAAAACAACTCTGTTCACAGCCAGGACTGCTTAAAAGTGCTCCAACAAAATGGAGTTTAATAGATTCAGAGTATTACAGAAACCAGTTCTCATCCAGGCATTCCAGTTCACTGGCTATCCCCCTAACAATCTTGTTTGTGTTTGTTGGCTCCATGTGGGCTACCCCGAAGGGCACTAGTAAGGAAAACATGAATCCCCAAATTCTGGCCTAACAGTGGGGAAAAAACGGTAACAACTTTTTTCTAAAGAATATCAGCTGAGCATTGTTGGGTTGGTTTGGGGACTAGGGAGGGGTGCGGGTGAGCTTGTGTGTGCTCAATGATCCTCCTAAGAACAGAATTCAAATGGCTTCTGTTAAAGTTTGAAAATAGCTCACTAGAACTTTGTGTGTTCCTCAGGGACAGTAATAATTGGAATTGGTCTGCTTGGTTTGCTTCTCATTATTTTTAAGTAATGCCAAAGGAGCTGGTATTCTATTGAATTATTATTATCCAAAGCATTAAAAATCAAATAGGAAAAATAAGTTGTTAAACAAATAAGAGGCAAAGAAGTTACAGGTCTGAATTTCAAGAGTTTTCTATGTCCAGCAGGGTAGAACAAAAAGCAAATGACTCAGTTTGCAGCAAGATACAGGTTAGATAAAACTTGCTACAGTAGAACCTCAGCGTTAAGAAAACCAGAGTTACGAACTGACCAGTCAATCACACAACCCTCATTTGGAACCGGAAGTACGCAATCAGGCAGCAGCAAGGACAAAAAAAACCAAAAAAGGCAAATCCAGTACAATACTGTGTTAAACGTAAACTACTAAAAAAATAAAGGGAGAGCAGCATTTTTCTTTTGCATAGTGAAGTTTCAAAGCTGTATTAAGTCAATGTTCAGTTGTAAATTTTGGAAACAACAACCATAACATTTTGTTCAGAGTTACAACCAACCTCCATTCCCGAGGGGTTCATAACTCTGAGGTTCTCCAGTAACTGTCAGGGTAGTTACGCATTGGAACCGGTTACCTGGGGAGGTTGTGGAATCCCCATCATTGGAGGTTTTTAAGAACAGGTTAGACAAACACCTGTCAGGGATGGTGTAAGTGTACTTAATCCTGCCGCACGGCAGGGGGATAGACCAGATGACCTCTTGAGGCCCCTTCCAGCCCTACATTTCTAGGATTCCATGATTATTACTTTACCTGTGGTTTGAACAGGGTGGGTCTGTCCCCCCTGAGAGAGTCTGTATGAACTGAAGGATTCAGAATTTGAATCTCTGAGGACTGCAGATATATACAGAATGATGGAGATCTTCTGAGGCTTGGCACTTGTGCCTGCCCTCCACAAAGACAGCAAAGGATTTATAGACTATTACGATTAATACATTTCTTTGAAAGGGAGGAAGAGTACCTGCCACAACCCAAAGGAATTGTGAGTCCTGACAACCTGAACTTGGGCACTGGAGGGAGGGTGTAGTGTGTTCTCTCCCCTTGACCCCACAAGGGACCCATGAACTCCCACAGCAGGCCGGCTATTGCACACGATGGTCCCAATCCTGGAAGCCTTCCACACACAGAGTTCCCATGTCCAGCCTCAGGCCTGCTCTGATCTCTAGAATGGAGGGGGCAGTTGGGCAGAGGGAACCAGCAGGGTGTCCATAGACGGCTTGGTGAAGGATGAAAACGCACCTAGTGTTTGCCATAAAAAATGGTGCTCCCAGAAAATCATAAATATTATGCTCAAGTAGTGACTGGATGCCTCAGAGGATGGTACCCAAAAGCTGGTAGTGGCTGAAGGTTGGTGGGTTTCAGTCCAGCTCCCAGTCTGTCTCATCTATCTAGAGTATAAACTCGGTAGGCCAGGGACTATTTCCTGCCATCTGTATGTGCAGCACCTGGCACAACGGGGCCCTGATCTTGGCTGAGGTCTCCAAGTGCTCCTGCGATACAGCCTGCGTAGTGACAGCACTACGCAGAGATTTCTGGAAAGGACAAGTTTGCACCTTTCATCATTCACAGACAAAAGTGATTCATTTATTCCCGGTTGCAGAGGTGACTTAACTCATCTGGCCGTGGGGTTCTTTGTTTGCTTGTTTCCTTCTTCTCAGAGGAGGAGGTCATGCCTTGACATGTGAAAGGCCAGTAACCTCTGAACTTTAATGCCAACGGCACCAGCTTGAAGCCATTTTCATGCTCTATAAATTTTATTGGAAAATCTGTTTCGGTCAGGCCTTTTTAAATATCCCCCAATTACACACCAGGAAGGGCTTGTTAAAGCTGAGCTTCTCACACTGATTAATCCTTCCAGGCAGGGAGAGGTGACACATGCTAATGACATTTCCAGCAGGGCCTGTCCCCGGAGACTCCCGCTGCTGCTGCTGCAGGCCGAATACCTCCTAGGGAGACAGAGTTGGGCATTTGCAAGGTTGCTCTTGGCTGCAGCCTGCGTTTGTAGTGGATAAGTGCCTGTAGGAGTTGAGGCACTCGCTGTCTCTCGGACTGTTGAGGAGAACAGCCACGTCTGAGCCTATAGGGGTAGCACAAGGGTTTCCATGGATAGACACTGGAACTCCATCAGGACTGGGGGAGGAGAGGGAATGGGATGGCTCTTTAACTGGATCGAGTCCCCTTGGTAAGGACAGGAGTTGCCTCAAGAAGGTTTCTTTGAGGAATTAGAGATCTTGTCTGTACCACAAGGTCATTGTGTTAACCTAATAAACTGTGGCTTGGGTCTTGCCAGCGTTCTGAGGTTCTTGGAAAACCACCGGCTAATGACACCTTTCCAAAACAACAGCCATCTTAATGAACTGGCTGGGCAGGCACTTACTTAACATCCAGTGGGAGAGTGAGATCCACTTGTGCTGCTCTTCTCCCTCAGATCTCATGCAACCACCTGTGCCCACCCACCACCCCTGGAGCTGGTGATGGGAAGCTCTCCCATTGCTCTTAAGCCTGTTATACTTCGCTTTCTTCAGGAATCCCCCCGGGCTCCATTTGGAGCCCCTGTCTATGGTCTGTGGATATGGACTCTGTTACAGTGTTATTGTGAGGGGCTGGGAGGGGGGACACCCACTGCCACTGCCACCTAATGTGTGGCAGGTTGTCTTCCTCCTGGGCATCCCCCTTTTTCTCTACAGCTCCGCCCCATGGTGGTCCGGCCTTTCAGTGACTTAACCCTAAAGCCAAGACTTGAAAGTGTGATAAAGGGTTTGATAATGGAGAAGTTTGCAGAATTTGGCAATGGATTCAGGGCTTTCCCCTGACGTCGGGGTCTTGTGGTCCAGACCCTTGTACCTACAGGGTCTTTCCCAGCGAGGTTCCCGGGTGAGGGATAGACTTCTCTCGGTGTTCTTCTTTAGGGGGCGGTAGGGGAGCCCAGCCTACACGCCGCACCAAGCTCCAATCCAGGTCCCACTAGGAAGCACCCTGCATCTTGGAATGCTATGCGCTGCCTCCCTGCATCGCTTCCTACCCATCCCCTCTCTTCTCCCAGGGTAAAGTAAAGAACTAAACTACATACAGAGAGTCACGAATCCCTCCTCTGCAGGCTTGGTCAGGTCTCTATAACCAGGCCTCAGGCAACATCCCTGTGGTGGCCCTTCTCAGGAACTGAGAGTGCAGGGCAGCACACCTCCACTGTCTGCCTGCTGCTGAGCTACTCTGCTCCCCTTTGCAAATTCCTTCTCCAGCCTGTGCATGGGCCAAAAGCAGCTCCTTAACCCCTTCCTCTCCACTGTAGGGTTTGTTCACCCCATCACAAGGGTCAAGGCTGAAATCTTAGGCCTAGTCTACCCTAAAAAGTTAGGTTGACTCAGCTGCGTTGCTCAGGGGTGTAAAAAATCCACACCCCTGACAGTTAAGCCAACCAAACTCCCAGAGCAGACAGCACTAGATCAATAGAAGAATTCTTCTGTCGACCTAGCTACCACTTCTCAGGGAAGTGTAATACCTATGCCAACTGGAGAACCCCTCTGCTCCCATTGGCACAGGTAGTGTCTACCTTGAAGTGCTACAGCAGTGCAGCTACTGTGTTGCTGTAGCATTTCAAGCGTAGGCAAGCCCTTACCCTCCTCTGTCTTGTGCAAAACCAAGATCCCAGCCTCACAGGAGAAAACAAAATCAGGGAGCGTTCCACAGTGGTTCAGGAATGTGGCCAGAGGGGATGCCAGGTGGTCTTGGTGAGCTGGCATAAAGGCAGCGCCTAAGAACATAAGAATGGCCATACTGGGTCAGACCAAAGGTCCATCTAGCCCAGTATCCTGTCTTCCGACAGTGGCCAATGCCAGGTGCCCCAGAGGGAATAAACAAAACAGGCAATCATCAAGTGATCCATCCTCTGTCACCCATTCCCAGCTTCTGGCAAACAGCGCAGTCAAACAACCTGGCAGACTGGCATGAAACCTGTGCATTGAGTGGGTCCCAAGTAAGAGAAATCATGCAGTGATTCAAAACAGAGAGTGGGCAAAGGAGCGGGCCCTGGGTACTTACTGATGACCCAGGACACTTAGCAAACATCCAGCACTTAACACAAAACTAGCAAGACTGACTGTAGCAGCTCTGCTGTCCTCTGTGAGTCTCTGCCATTGTCACCAAGAAATCTAAGGGCTTCGTAGTACACTGGGCTGGGAATTAAGTGAATTTGCTGAAAGAAGGTTACCACATTCTATAAGTAAGAAAAGAGTAATTGTATTTAAACTGGCACAGCATAGTTGTTTTCACTTAAGCAGAACTATGCACAGACATAGCTCATAGCTGCTTCCACTGTGAGGTCTTGTTCATTTTGGCCCAAACAGCCATGAGTGAGAGAGGTGAAGCGAACAGTCAGTTTTTGGAGGAGGCAGTGGAAGGTGAGTGAGAAGGAAAAACTAGAGCAGTACAGTTTACATTACACTCCTAGAGCCAGCAGCTCCAATCCAAGTACAGCAGCTGAGGATCTGGCCTCTTGCTCTCAGTCAGGTGACAAGAGACCTCTCCCTGTCTCGGTGTTTTGGCTGTTACCAGTATGGGTAACGACTGGCCCACACTGAGATCAATGAAGGGCCTGGCTCAAACTCCCAAATTCAGAGTCATGATCCAACTTGGCAGCTCAAATATTTGTCCATAATCAGACCAAGTCTTCACACAGAGTTCACAGCCCCCCAGCATTTGGGAAAGTTTGGATTTTGAGACGGTTTTCAGGCTGGGACCGATTTGACCTGTTGAAGCCAGAGATTCGGAGCTCACTCAGACTGTATTTTCACCAGTGTAATTCGATTGATTCCAGTGGAGTTAACTCCTGATTTACGTTTAAGTGAGATCAGAATCAGGCCCAAGAAGTTTGGATCCGGGTTTCCATTTCAGTTCCGTCTCTGCCTAAAATGCAGCTAAACTGGACCTGTTATCCTGATGGCTAGCGGGAAGTCCCACCTTACTGCAGTGTGGCCAGATACCACAGTGAAACTTTCCTTTGTAAGGGAGTGTAGACCTCAATGGGATGGTGTCAAGGGGTGTATATACCCCACGCTGGCTCAGCAACCAAAGGGCTAGTGCTGATTGGAAGCCTCACAGTAGCTGGGAGAATAAAAGAACTGGGAAGCAAAGGGGCAGGGTGGCTGCCAGGGGAGTGAGTTGGCTGGAGAAGAGAACTGCTGCCAGCAGGCTGCTGAGAGCTGCACAGGGACAGCACCCTGAGACAAGACAACTGGTTCTACAGGATGAAAAGCCTATGGAAGCCAGGGGAGGTAGGCAGTGCTTACTTTGTGCCAGGGTTTGCCAGGGCTGAGTCCCAGCACCTCTGGGCTTGGCAGTTCATAGCCCTGGCATCCCTGGTTTGCTGCATCAGTTAGGAAAGTAAAAAAAAATTGCTTGAGCCCTGGCACCTCTTTCATTACAAATGAAGGTAAGAGCGAGCTTGGGACATGGCCAGAGTCACTGAGTTCTGATCCTGCCTGGCTGGTTTTCGGGCCCTGGCTGGAACCTTACCAGAGATTTAAGAACTGTGGGCGTTTCCACACCCCTTGGGCACCAGGACCAGCCGACTTTGCCAGGACTAAGGAGAAAACATATACACCCCAGCGGGACTGTGTGAACTCTGGTGCAACGCTCTGCCTTGCTGGGGGCGGGGCTATTTCATCGACGCACTAGCCCACAGGTGGTTAGTCCAGGGGTTAGGGTGCCAGCCTCAAAAACCAGGCTTCAGTTCCCTGCTCTGCCACAGACCTCCTGTGTGGCCTTGGGAAAGCCATTTACACCCAGTGTTTCAAAGGTATTTAGGGGCTTAACGATGCAGATAATTGCCTAGTGGGACTATCTGCATCTTTACGTGTCTAAATAACTTTGAAAATCCAGCTCTTAGTGTGTTTTGTTTCTCTACCTCACGGGGAGGTGAGAGGCTGTGGTGCTGGGGGCCATGATGAATGCTCAATATAAGACCCTGCACAGAACAGAATAGCCTACGAGATAGAAGACACAAAGGTAATACACTGGCTGAGCTAACTAAGGAGCACACCTCACCGTTCACATATGTCATGCATTGACAGTTCTTTGGGCTGTTCCTGAAGACACAGTTTGTTTAAAAAGCAGACACACATTGTCTTACCGATTGATTTAGTGCTGGACCAAACACATGGGGTTTAGGTGCCTAAGTCTACATGGGGACTTAGGCACCTAAACCCCAGATGTTGGCACCAAAGTCTTGGGCTTGGGGGCCTAAGCCCCAGTTTTAGGCTTCACTGCCACCCCCAAAACTCCTGACAAACCCTGCAGGTGCCTAAACTCGTTCAGTGCCCAAGTCTTCAGGGTAAAAGTTCCTTGGCCCTTGCCTATCTCCTGCCTAAGCCCCTGAGTGAGCCACAAACCAGGGGAAGACAGGTGTTCGCCCGTCCAAGTTGGGGGTGGGGCCCAATCCAGGAGGTGTGCTCAGAGGCCACCTGCTGGATTGAGTCCCATTCAGAATCTGGCCGCTGAAGGTGGTGGTGCCGCTGCCCACATTATTTCTCGGAGAGAGAAGGAGAGTGAGCGAGAAGGACTCTGTAGTCCAGTGGCTAAAGCATCCAGCTGCGAGGAAGGAGACCCCTGGTCTAGACCCCCTGCTCCAACCACTCTTTCATTATTTATCCATAGAGGAAGAGTTTCAAGAGGAGAGACGGAGGGAGGGAGTCCCACATGAAAATATAGCCGAGTTCACTGGTGAGAGCACTCCCTGGAGAGGTGGGAGATCCCTGCTCAAATCCTGTCTCTCCTTCAAGCAGAGGGGAGGAATTGAATCTGAGTCTTCCACATCCCAGGTGAGCGCTCTAACCACTGGGCTAAAAGTTATAAGGTGGGTACCACTACCACCGCTGGTCTTGGGTGGTGCGAGGCCAGCCCCTAACTCATTCCTTCAGGAAGCTGCTTTGGTGCCTAAGCTGCCTGGCTCCAGGAAACAGGTTCCCATTTGCAGATTGCCAAACAGAAAGAGGTGCCCATACTTAGGCACTTGTCTCTATGAGGGGGCGGGGCTTAGTACCCTCCCCCACACACAATCATTGGCATCTCCCGTTGGCTGGTGGAGGTGGCTCTCCACCTAGCATGCTGACTTTTGTAGATCACGTTCTAAAAGCGCTGCTTTCTCCCCGTTATTGTACAGGCAACCTAAGTGCCTGACTCACCCTTTGTGGTTCACGGTGTAGTTCCTGTGATTTTACTAGGCACCTAAAAGTTAGGCATCACGAAGGTCAGCATTGCAATGCCTAAGTCCCTTCATGGATCTGGGCCCAGTGCACCAGCAGAAAGCTGGTGGTGATGTCTTTCAGGTGAGATGTAGAACAGGGGTCCTGGCCATTTCTGGCCACTAAAGATCCTGTGGTGATTCCAATGGAATTTATGATAGATGTTTGAGGGGTTTAACAAGTAATGGTGGGGAATGAAATTAAAACATGGGATGAGCTAGACTGGACGTTAGGAAGCACTTTCTAATAGTGAGTTCTGTTAGGTTGTGGAACTGTTGCTGAAGGGAAGGGATGGAAGCCTCATCTCTTGGTGCATTTAAAAGTAGATCGGACAGAACACTAGAAAACTTGTTGCTGATTACTAGAACAATCTTGCACTGGTCCTGGAGGCTGATATGAAAAGTCTTTTATACTTTTTCCTTCTAACACTCTGTGAAGCAAACTGTATGTAACTGGCTGAGTTACCTTGGATGGCTGAGCCCAAGCAACTAAAAGGAGCTGAATGCAATACAATTCAGTTCACTTTTTCTTGCAGTCTGGTTTACTCAGAAGTATTACAGACATTTCATGGCCAGTTGCAATCTGCAAAGGCAAACACAGGAGAGCCAAAGTTAAAATAGGCCACACACGGTCATCTAGAAGTTTGCTAGAGCCAAAGGGTTACAGATGTTGGCCGAGATTCTGGGAGAAGATTCTGCACATAGCCAGAGGTGCAGAGTAGGAGCTAGGAGGCTTGGAGAATAGGGTTTGACTGTTTAATCAGAGAAAGGGTTTGGAATCACAGGCCAGGGAAACTCAGGAAGTCAGTTAGCCACAGAAGGTCACAGAGGCTGTTCCAGATGTAGATCTGTCTTGAAACCAAACTCTGCTTTTAAAAACAGCACCCCCGTGTTCCTTAACAAAGAAAGGAAGAGAAAATCTTGCAAGAAATAAATAGAGGAAGAGATTCAAGGCCAAGGAGCTTGGGTTCAGGTTCAGAGGGATCAGGGCAAAGGAACAGTTCACTTGTGATTTTCATGACTTTGTCATCATTTGTGGTGTGCCCTTCAAACATATCAAGATATGTGACAGGAGAATTGCGACTAAATCTGTGCATGCGTCTGAGGGTCCCCAGGGGTCCCAAGCTGGATGAAGTTCAATGTCTCAGTCACTGTGATGTTATAAGTGTCCCCCAATGTGTGTTTATAGCTCAGCATCACTGCAGTACTTTTTCTCTCTCTGGTATAAATGACAGGTGTTGATTCAATTCAGCATGGGAGTTGGTTAGGTTTCACTAGAGAATAATACCTGTGTTTCTATACAAATGTTTGAAATCCATCTATCCTATGTTCTCATATGGTCCCCATTACCATGAGTATCTGAGCACCTCACAATCCTATAGAGTTGTAGGTTCCAAGGCCAAAAGGGACCACTGTGGTCATGTGGTCTGGCCTACTATGTAACACAGGCCACAGAGCTTCCTCAAAAGAATTCCGAGAGCCGATCTTCTAGAAAAACATCCAGTCTTGATTTAAATATGGCCAGTGATGGGCCCTTGGTAAACTGTTCAATGGTTACTTATCCTCACTGTTAAGCATTTACACTTTCTTTCCAATCTGAATTTGTCTAGCTTCAGCTTCCACACAGTGGATCATGTTATACCTGTCTCTGCTGGTTTAAAGAGCCCATGATTAAATATTCCCAGTATAGATACTTGTAGACTGTGATCCAGCCAACCCATAACCTTCTCTTCATTAAGCTAGATAAATTGATCTTCTTGAGTTTAGCACTGTCTTTAATGGATTTATCCTCACAAAACTCCCAGGAGGCAGGGCAGTGCTATTATCCTCCCTGTACAGGTAAGGAACTAAGGCACAGAAAGGGTGAGGACCTGATCAGTAAAGGTACTTAGGTGCTAAACCCCAAACTTGAACCAAGGGAAGATAGGGGGGTGAATGGCTATCTTCCCTGTGGGCCCAATCTGGTAGGCATGCTCAGAGGCTACCTATTAGATTAGGTCCCATTTATAATCTGGCCAGAGGAGCAAGTGGTGCCCACCTTATCACTTTTATCCCAGTGGTTAAAGCTCTCACCTGAGATGTGGGAGACTCAATTCCCCCCTCTGTTGGAAGGGGAGAAAGGAATTACTGCTATTTTTAGCCATGCTAGCTTGATTAAAGCTAACGCATATATGCCAGCCCGAGCTGCAAGCACATCTCCAATTGTCACGAAGATATAGCCACAGTCACACACAGGAATAGCAGCTTGTAGTAGCAGGACCTGAGTTGAGTCCCATAGGCCCAAATCCTCAAAGGAATTTAAGTATCTAACTCCCATTAAATCAATACCTTTGAGGATCAGGGCCATCAAAGTCAAGAGGTGAAGGTTCCATAGGAATTATTCTAAAAATCTATAAACTGTAATAGAGAATAAATTCCTTTCTAGGCATTTTCCCCTGGAACAGGGGTATAATCTTCTAGTAAATTCCATAGGCTGATTCAAAAATGCCTTCAGTAAGGTTATCATTTTCTATTAAATTCCACATGAAAAGAACAAATTAAAAATTATTTAGACAAGTTAGATATCTTCAAGTCACCAGGGCCTGATGAAATGCATCCTAGAATACTCAAGGAGCTGACTGAGGAGATATCTGAGCCATTAGCGATTATCTTTGAAAAGTCATGGAAGACATGAGAGATTCCAGAAGACTGGAAATAGTATATAGTGCCAATGTTTAAAAAGGGAAATACGGACAACCGGGGGATTACAGACCAGTCAGCTTTACTTCTGTGTCTGGAAAGATAATGGAGCAAATAATTAAGCAATCAATTTGCAAACATCTAGAAGATAATAAGGTGATAAGTAATAGTCAGCATGGACTTATCAAGAATAAATCATGTCAAACCAACCCGATAGCTTTCTTTGACAGGGTAACAAGCCTTGTGGATAGGGGGGAAGTGGTAGACATAGTACAGGCAGTCCTCAGACTTGCGACACAATTGGTCCCTGAAAATTGCATCGTAAGCCAAAACATCTTAACTCGGAACCACAATACACTCTATTGCGGGACCGAGTGTCGTAAAGTCGAAACCAATTGTTGTAAGTCGAATCAGGATGTCAATTCAGAAACATTGTAAGTGTGGTTCCTCGTAAGTCGAATGTCATAAAGTTGAGGACTGCCTGTATATCTTGACTTTAGTAAAGCTTTTGATATTGTCTCACATGATCTTCTCATAAACAAACTAGGGAAATGCAACCTAGATAAAGCTACTATAAGGTGAGTGCAAAACTGGTTGGAAAACCATTCCCAGAGAGTATCAGAGGGGTAGCCGTGTTAGTCTGGTTCTGTAGAAGCAGCAAAGAATCCTGTGGCACCTTATAGACTAACAGACGTTTTGCAGCATGAGCTTTCGTGGGTGAATACCCACTTCTTTGGATGCAAGCAGTGGGATGCAAGCATTCCCAGAGAGTAGTTATCAAAATGGTTCACAGTCATGCTCGAAGGGCATAACAAGTGAGGTCCCGAAGGGATCAGTTCTCGGTCCAGTTCTGGTCAACATCTTCATCAATGATTTAGATAATGGTATGGAGAGTACACTTATAAAGTTTGCAGACGATACCAAGCTGGGAGGGGTTGCAAGTGCTTTGAAGGGTAGGATTAAAATTCAAAATCATCTGGACAAACTGGAGAAATGGTCTGAAGTAAATAGAATGAAATTCAGTAAGGACAAATGCAAAGTACCCCACTTAGGAAGGAACAATCAGTTGCACACACACAAAATGGGGAATGACTGCCTAGACAAGAGTACTGCAGAAAGGGCTCTGGGGGTCATAGTGGATCACAAGCTAAATATGAGTTTAACAGTGTAACACTGTTGCAAAAAAGTGAACATAATTCTGGGATGTATTAGCAGGAGCATTGTAAGGAAGACACAAGAAGTAATTCTTCCACTCTACTCCACACTGATTAGGCCTCAACTGGAGTATTGTGTACAGTTCTGCATGCCACATTTCAGGAAAGATGTGGACAAATTGGATAAAGTCCAGAGAAGAGCAACACAAATGATTAAATGTCTAGAAAACATGACCTGTGAGGGAAGATTGAAAAAGTTGGGTTTGTTTAGTCTGGAGAAGAGACGACTGAGAGGGGACATGATAATTTTCAAGTACATAAAAGGTTGTTACAAGGAGGAGGGAGAAAAATTGTTCTTCTTAACCTCTGAGGATAAGACAAAAAACAATGCACTTAAATTGCAGCAAGGGCAGTTCAGGTTGGACGTTAGGAAAAACTTTCTAACTGTTGGGGTGGTTAAGCACTGGAATAAGTTGCCTAGGGAGGTTGCGGAATCTTCATCAATGGGGATTTTTAAGAGCAAGTTAGACAAACACCTGCCAGGGATGGTCTAGATAATACTTAGTCCTGCCATGAGTGCAGGGGACTGGACTAGATGACTTCTTGAGGTCCCTTCCAGTCCTATGGTTCTATGAGACAACAAAGCCCGTTTAGATCACAGTAGCAGAACAGTGTTTATTTTTCATAGATTTAAGCCAGAAGGGACTATTGTGATTATCTGATCTCATCTCCTGTATAACACAGGCCATAGAACTTCCCCAGAATAATTCCTAGGGCAGATCTATTTTATTTCCTGATTCTGCATCCATTAAAGTCAATGGGAGCTTTCCCATTGACTTCAATAAGCATATTTATTATTGCTATTGTGGTAGCACCTAAAAGACCCAGTCATGGACTAGGACTCCCTTAGGCTAGGCACTGTGTAAACCCAGAACAAAAAGATGCTTCCTGCCCCAGAGAGACTGAAGTTGAAATGTAGGGTTAAGGCCAGAGAATCAGGAGATCTGGGCTCTTTTTCTGTCTCTGTCACTGACTTGTGTGAAATTTCTGAGCATCATTGAAACTCCCTGTGCCTCAGCTTCTCCCTCAGTAAACTAGAGATTGTAATACCTAATCAGAGGGGACCTCTGAGGCCCAGTTCATGAATGTTTGTCAAACGTGTTGAAATCTGTAGTGGGAAAACGCCATAGAAATGCACAGCATTATTATTGCAGCAATATTTTGTCAACACAAATGGCCACTCTCCCATTCACATTTCCTTCTGCATGTCCACCCTGCCAGATACTGCCTTTAATAAATACATTTCATGGGACTGAGGATGATAGCCTTGCTATTAACTGGAAAACACGCTTTGCTAACACACTATCTGCACCCTGAAGGCTGGTGACCTCAAAAGGCCTGATCAGCTGAACGTGTCAGATCTGCTTTGCTCTGGAAATTTCATGGGATTCTGCTGTTTCATTAAATTGCCGTCACTTCTCCTTTGGCTGTTAGCAGTATAGAGGACATGACACACAGCTGAGAGGTTGATGCCACTCAGTAGAGGGTACCGGTTACACGTATACACTGATCAGATCATTACATAGGCTACTAGTGAAACAAAGCTTGTCATGCAGCATTAAGGATTCACACCCATTACAATCCAATACTTGACACTGGTGTAACAAATCTGCGGCTAACCACGACTTTACAGTTGTCACTATGTTGACAATTTTCCCTCTCTCGATATTGACACCTCCTCATTAATTATTGGGAGTGGACCACATTCAGCCTGACTGAATTGGCCTTGTCAACACTGGTTCTCCACTTGTGAGGTAACTCCCTTCTCTTCATGTGCCAGTATATTTATGCCTGTACCTGTAATTTTCACTCCATGCATCTGAAGAAGTGGGGTTTTCACCCACAAAAGCTTATGCCCAAATAAATCAGCTGGGGCTAGAAACTCAAATGCAAAGTCCCTGCTGCTATGTTTATTGTAATGATTTTGAACCAGAAAATACCACAAAGCACTAGGAGTCGCTCTGGGAAATGTGCTCTCATGAGGACACATCCACCCAAAGAAGCTTGAATAAGAAGAGTATAATCTGAATGCTGATACTTCTGACAACGGAGGCTCCTCAGAGCAGAAAAGCATCTACCCTAGTCTGAAGTCAGATACATGTTGATCACCCCTGTATGTCACTTTCTCTTGCCTCCTTTCTGAGCTTTGTTTTCTAAACCCAGACCTCTGAAGTGTTTGTGGTTTGCCGATCACTGAACCATAAGCTGGCAAGGGCTTGTTTGCCATAGTTTGGATCTCTGGCACAAAGTTCACCACAGCCCTGGAAGTAACCCTGAGCTGAAGCATGATCCTTGCAGCAGGAAACAAATATAATGTAATAAGTGTTAATAGAGAACGCAGAGTGGGTAGCAAAGCACTGCATTTCCTAGGAACCCAGATGTTTGTAACGGAAGCACTGCTCCAGTGCACTGCATTCAGACTGTCGTCAGGAATGTTAAGGGCCTGGAGGAATGTTATTACATTAGGAAACAGTGGTTTAAATGCTGTTTACAGACTACAGAACTTAGTTGAAGACTAGCCCTATGGTATTCATTGGAATATCACCCTGACTATAACATCTGGGTAGGTGGGGGAGGGAGAAACCAGAGCAATAGTGACATATTATTAATCCAATAAGGATTATAAACCAAGGATAAAATTCTCAGGATGAAGCAATACAGTTTTGGGCAATATAAGAATTCATGATGTGTCTGAGGTGCTAAGGGGATGTTCTGGCTGAAACTAGCTGAGGGCAAAACTCAGGCCTTGCGTAAACACTCCTAACTCTGTTGAAGTCAGTGGAACTGCAACAGCTTAAATCAGGGCTGAATTTGGCCCATAATGGTTTATGATTGTCATGTTATGTGTCAGACTGACGGTCACCGAAGTCAATGGCAGAACCCTTCAGCTGGAGCAGATCCATGACCCTGCAGCTTCCTAAATCAGGCACAAGCAAAGAGGCAAAATCTCATCACTACCAAGAAAGCAAACTTGGCTTATTGTTTTAATACCAAGCCAGGTCACTCAAGTTAGAATTGGCTCTAATGTGCCTTCTGCAAGTGGAAAGCTCTTAACCTGCAGCTAAGCTTCTCTCTGAAATGGAGAGAGCTCTCTCCTGCTTTTGAAATCATCAGAGAAAACTATTTCCAACTGGATCCTCCCAACTAAAGCACCTCTGATCAGTGCAAGGGAGAGAGGATTTTTTTAAAAAAATTTTACAGACAAGTTAAATTGAACTGACCCTCTTAATTTGAAATCAGTGTGCACACAAGCTTGCATTGAAATAACAAAAGGTGTGAATGTAAACTGATTTCATTGGTTTGGCTTCAGTCTGTGTATAGATGAGCTCTAAGAGCTTGTCCACACTGGCAAGTTTCTGCACAGTAAAGCAGCTTTTTGCGCTCAAACTGCAGCCGTGTACACACTGCCAAGCCACTTTGTGCACAGAAACTCCTCAGTTGCAGCACTGCCAAAAAACCACCTTGACGAGAGTCGTAAGGCTATTTGCACAGAGGCTCCAGCGCTCTATTGCCAGCGTAGACACTTGATTGCTTTCTGTGCTGTGATTGGCCTCTGGAGCTTTCCCATAATGCCTCAAGTGACCGCTCTGCTCATTGTTTTGAACTCAACTGCCCTGGAGACATGCATCCCTCCCGTTTCAAAGCACTGTTTCTGACAGCCCTTGCATACTGTGCCGATCTGCTCTGGGACACAAAGCAAACCATTAATGTGGGTGCTGTTGAACACAGAGGCAGGTGTATCTCTCTCTCTCTCTCTGTGTTTGTGCGTGTAGAGAGAGAGAGAGAGAGAGAGAGAGAGAGAGAGATTGCTGTGCAGAGAGTCCAGGGAGGGAGGCAGGGGCTGATGTCGGGGTTTCCCCCTGCCTCAGAACTGGTTGCTTCCTGACGCTGTCTGAACTTACAAGACAGCATGCTGACACACTCTCTGTCCCCCAAAACACACTGTCTCTCTCCCCACATACACAAACACACACTCCCTTTCACACACACTTCCCCCCCACCCCCACTTCAGTTGAAAAGCAGCTGGCAATGGAATAGGATGACCATGGAACAATGGGATTGGGAGACCTGCATCATGTGACGCAAACCCTTCCCAAAGTACCCTGCGGCCAGTTACACAGTGGGATAGCTACCACAATGGAATAGCTATCTTTGCAAGAGCTGCAAGAGATGTAAGAACTGCTAATGTGGATGCTCTCCCACGTCACGAGCACAGTGTGGAGATGCAACAGCGGTTTAATTCCAGCATTGTAACAAAAGTGGTATAACTTGTGGCACAGAAACTTGCCAGTGTAGACATACCCTAAGATGCTAAGTCCTGGTCTGCACTTAACATTGAGATAGATATAGCAACAGTACTCAGATTCACCCCCCTGAGCATGACAGCTATTTTTGCCCTAACTCCCGTTGTAGACACAGCTAGGTCAATGGAAAAATGCTTCAGCTACAGAACCCCCCCTCAGTCTCTGTAGGAAGCATCTATGCTACAGTGCTATAATGGCATAGCTATGCTGCTGTAGCACCAGCAGTGTAGACATGCCCTGAGTCTTCAACAGGGGACTTCTGACCCACTTCCCCACCATTAACTGCCACTACTGGCTAAAGCAGCATTGTTTATAAGAGGGCGATTATTTAGAAGAGGGTTATTAGGGCTCTTTTTCATAGAATCATAGAATCATAGACTTTAAGGTCAGAAGGGACCATTATGATAATCTAGTCTGACCTCCTGCACCATGCAGGCCACAGAATCTCACCCACCCACTCTTGTATCAAACCTGTGTCTGAGCCACTGAAGTCCTCAAATCATGGTTTAAAGACTTCAAGGTGTACAGAATCTTCCAGCAAGTGACCCGTGCCCCACGCTGCAGAGGAAGGCGAAACTCCCCCAGGGCTTCTGCCAATCCGCCCTGGAGGAAAATTCCTTCCCGCCCCCAAAAATGGTGATCAGCTAAACCCTGAGCATGTGGGCAAGACTCACCAGCCAGACACGCAGGAAAGAATTATCTGTAGTAACTCAGATCCCACCCCATCTAACATCCCATCGCAAGCCATTGGGCATATTTACCGCTAGTAGTCAAAGATGAATCAATTGCCAAAATTAGGCTATCCCATTATACCATCCCCTCCATAAACTTATCAAGCTTAGTCTTGAAGCCAGATATGTCTTTTGCCCCCACTACTCACTTTGGAAGGCTGTTCCAGAACTTCACTCGTCTGGTGGTTAGAAACCTTCATCTAATTTCAAGTCTAAACTCCCTGATGGCCAGTTTATGTACATTTGTTCTTCTGTCCACATTGGTACTGAGCTTAAATAATTCCTCTCCCTCCCTGGTATTTATTCCTCTGATATATTTATAGAGAGCAATCATATCACTCCTCAGCCTTCTTTTGGTTAGGCTAAACAAGGCAAGATCTTTGAGTCTCCTTTCATATGACAGGTTTTTCATTCCTCGGATCATCCTAGTAGCCCTTCTCTGAACCTGTTCCAGTTTGAATTCATCCTTCTTAAACATGGGAGACCAGAACTGCACACAGTATTCCAGATGAGGTCTCACCAGTGCCTTGTATAATGGTACTAACACCTCCTTATCTTTGCTGGAAATACCTCACCTGATGCATCCCAAGACTGCTTTAGTTTTTTCACAGCCATATCACATTGGCGGCTCATAGTCATCCAGTGATCAACCAATACTCCGAGGTCCTTCTCCTCCTCTGTTACTTCCAACTGATGCCTCTCCAGCTTATAATAATAGTTCTTGTTATTACTCCCTAAATGCATGACCTTGCACTTTTCACTATTAAATTTCATCCTGTTACTATTACTTCCGTTTACAAGGTCATACAGATCTTCCTGTATGATATCCCAGTCCTTCTCTGTATTGGCAATACCTCCCAGCTTTATGTCATCCGCAAACTTTATTAGCACATTCCCACTTTTTGTGCCAAGGTCAGTAATAAAAAGATTAAATAAGATTGGTCCCAAAACTGATCCCTGAGGAACTCCACTAGTAACCTCCCTCCAGCCTGACAATTCACCTTTCAGTACGAGTCCGACCCGTTGTAGTTTCCCCTTTAACCAGTTCCTTATCCACCTTTCAATTTTCATATTTGCAGGTAATGAGAAGCCATTAAGATTTACTGCTTACAAATGTGAGTTCTGAGCCATTAAAAAAGGACAGAGGCAAGAGTGGTTTCTGCACACCTAATTGCTATGCATGGCCCTGAGCACTGAGCTCCAGGCTGGCTCTTTGAGCATTTCTCTCCTAGCACAGCATTTGGATGTGCTCCACTACTGCCATGGTGTTAAACACGGTAGTCTCTGTCTATATTGAATGCTACTTCACATTTCACTTAGTGTTAGCCTATTGCTACACTACAGGTTATGTTAGCAGAATTTATGTCGCTCAGGGGTATGACTAAACTTAGTCCTGCCTTGCGTGCAGGGGACTGGACTAGATGACCTCTCGAGGTCCCTTCCAGTTCTATGATTCTATGATTCTAAACAACCTCTCCCCAAGCAACATAATTTACACCGACAGCAGTGCTGCTGTGGACAGCACTTCTCCCGCCAACATAGCTACGGCCACTCACGGAAGTGGTTTTATCAGGCTGATGGGAGACCTCTCTCCCGTTGGCATGGAGTGTCTTCACCAGATGCGCTTCAGTGGCACTGTATGTGTAGATATGCCTTTACAACATGACCTCGAGGAGTCACGGTAACTAAGGATCTGTCTTCACTGCAGAGTTATCAACACTTGAGTTACTCCACCTGAGTTTGCCTAGCACAAGCGAGACTGGCCACACAAGTTGCTGGGTTCACGCTTGTGCTGTGCTCACTCTTGCTAGAACTTCTAGGGGCACATCCCCTGGTTCTTAGGGCTGGTACTATGAGTTCTTTCCCTATGAATTGTGGGAGAACTTATCTATTCTTTTGGGGCTCCTGTGTGTGTGTGTCGGGGGGGCGGAATTGTGGGAAGGCATTGGAGGACTATCTACACTTGAGTGCCACTCATCGTACAGCCAAACTATAGGGTGGTCATGTTAGCAGCTGATGAGTTGTACTCACTTGAGTTTTAGCCCATGCCCCCTCTCAAGCCAGCCAACTTGAGTTAAAAGCCCCACCACAATGGAGTTAAGGACTTTTGTACATGCATGGGACTCGAGTTAGGAGTAACACTTGAGTTATAACTTGAGTGAACTCTGCAGTGAAAACAAGCCCTAACACTATGTAATTTTCCAGTTTGGACAATCCCTTAACTTTTTCAGCTGTCACATATGAAAGAAAGGGTGGTCTAGTAGTTAAAGCAGAGGACAGCGAGTCAGGGGGCCTGGGTTCTCTTCCTGACTATGTTACATACGTCTGTGAGCTTGAACCAGTTACACAGGGTCTGGTTCTCAAGAAGTCAGATGTGCATTGGAATGGCTAGTTTGCATGCATTAATACTAGGATTGCACATCCCCCCAAACCAGGTATTGGGACACATAAAGGACAAGTAAGATGCATCACTGGCTGTTGTGAGAAACAGTTGATTTGTGCATGTAATTGTGATTTTTTTTTGGTCCTGCTTAATGTGTCTTACCTTGCAACAGTCCGTACCCGTGCAGCACAGGGCACAGGAAGAGTTGCTTGCCCAGGGATAATGGTATTTAGTAGTGCCCAGCCACACTGGAAAAAGCCAGGCAGGATCTTAGAAATGTGTTTCAATGGCTGCACTAGTGTGTATCTCGGCTGATTTTCTGAGCATGCCTCACATGTCCTTAGGGTGTGATGCTGAAAGGCCTTCAGCCATGTGAGGGGGGAGGGATAGCTCAGTGGTTTGAGCATTGGCCTGCTAAACCCAGGGTTGCGAGTTCAATCCTTGAGGGGGCCACGTAGGGATCTGGGGCAAAAATTGGTCCTGCTAGTGAAGGCAGGGGCTGGACTCAAAGACCTTTCAAGGTCCCTTCCAGTTCTAGGAGATTGGTATATCTCCAATTATTACCATGTGAGGAAATGCGCACTAGCAGCCAGGGGAGAAGGCCCAAGCCCCAGTACTGAGGCACGGCCTGTCATCTCCCAGCTGTCCACCATGGCTCACTACCTCGATTGCCCGCCCTGTGGGAAGGCTGAGTGTGGTGGAATGTTCAGAATGCATGTTTACTCTGCTCGAGGCGCCTTCCTTAAAACAAGAGCCAGTCACACACATCGGAAACGCTGGTTGACACAACATCTTTAAGTGATGTTGTGCAAAGCGGCCCAGGACAATCAAGGTTGTCGCTACAGGCTTCTTCACACGTGGAGGATGGAAGGAAATGCCTGAGAATTAGGGAGGCTGCACTCTGTCTGGAGCAGCTCTGCCATAACTGATAGGTTGATGAAAACACAGCCGGCACAAGGCACTCTGGGTGTTATCCTGAGAGGTGCTGAGCTTCTACCATTCCCAGCAAAGTCAATGACAAGAAGAGGTAGTTCGGCATCTCACAGGATCTTGGGCTTTGTTAATTGTTCATTGTTATGGAAAACTTCTTAACTGCCCATGTGGAGTAATTCAGACTGGTTTTGTGGCCTGGGTGGAATGCACTACCCAGGAGTTGTTTTGAGGTCAGAAAGGAATAAGCCTTTTGCAGATGATTGATGTTATTAAAAACATCCACCAGGGAGGAAAAATCCTCTCTCCTGTTTGGGAAAGATTTTCCCACTGCATCCATCAAGCAAAAAAGAATTCTGTACAAAACATTAATTTTAAAAGTTTGTGAGGCAGATGCACTGGAAAATGAACCGTGAAAAGACCCAAGGTGTGGCTCAGGGAAGCATCCAAGAGTCAGCATAAGAGCCCAGACTAAAGCACAGGAGTCTTCACTCTCAGTATCTTCCGGTAACTAATGGACATGCAATCTCCTCTCTGCAAAACCTGGGCAAAATTCTGCGCTAGGCTGAATTCATGAACAAAGCTGAAGCAGAGAGGAGGTCTTCCGAAGAGATGTTTGCTCTTACACCACAGTGTGCCTCGGTAGGTAACACAGAGGATTGAACTGCAGGGGAGTGAAATATTTTTAAAAAGATCAAAGGAAACAAAAAGGACATGCTTTCCTTGTTTCATAGATTCCCAGGCCACTCACCCTTGCGTTTGGGGTGGGGGAGGGGGAGTGTAGAATGATTCCAGATCAGAATTCTGGTGTTCCACTGACTTACACCAGTGATAGCTTTTCACACCACTTTGTACACATATAAATGAGTAGAGAAGGCACAAGGTAATGGAGCATTCAATTCTTTGTTGGCACCCACAGAAGCCCCAAAAGCTCAGAAAGAGCAAAGACCATTTTTACTCTATCTGAGTGTTTGTGGCTTATATAGAAATGTGACTGGCTTTAGGATTTGAGGGGACCCTATCTGTGATCAGGCCTTTCCCATCGCCATGTGCCCACAGCAGCCGCCCTCCCTGCATGTGATCTCTCCCAGACGGCGGCTTGAAATATGCAGCTAGCTCTGAGGAGCCTGCAAAGTGCCCATTTGCCAGCCACTCCATGATGGAAACTGATCAGCTCTTGAAGCAACCCAAGACTCCTTGTGCCAGCCCAAGAAAGAAGCCCCACTGTACCCTGCCACGAGACATAAGGGTCTTAGCCAAACCTCTCATGTCTGCCTCTCCCCTGGTGGCGGCTTAAAGGATTTCTATTTTCAGGATGTCTTTTTTCTTGGCTTGAGAAACACCTTTTCATGTTCTCTGTATGTATAAATATCTCCTGTCTGTGTGTTCCATTCTATGCATCCGAAGAAGTGAGCTTTAGCTCACGAAAGCTCATGCTACAATAAATTTGTTAGTCTTTAAGGTGCCACAAGTACTCCTGTTTTTTTTACAAGTCTCTAAGTCAATGGCTTTGACACATTCCAGATCTGTAAGCTGCTCTAGAGGGAGTCTAAGCGATGAAGCTAATTGCCTGTGATAAGCTAATTAAATGGGTCTGATAAAAATCTGCCTTGTAGACTCTTGGGAATCCAGTGGCTGAGCCCTCCCCAGTGAGGAACTGGAGAGAGGCTGGCTGAGCTGCACAAATCGCTTCAGTCTTTCCCTCCCAGCTCCCCTCGCTCCACAGCTTGTCAACACCATTGCGGGCCCTAGCCTAGCTCCTTTCCTTGCCCGCCTTTGTCATTCTCCAGTTCCACTCCCCAGCACTTGTTTTTGACAGAGCGGCTGGGTTATAAACATGACCAGAGGTACTCCAGGCAGGCACATGGGACCTTGCAGAAGGCTCAGCTCTGCTGGACTCTTACAGATTCTTGAGGCGTTGGAGGGCTCTGGCACATATATACCTTCGCCCAGATAATGCCACAAAGCATGCAAATAGATCCACAGAAATGCCACAGCCATGTGCAATTCTTAATCCTTTGCTAAAATGAAAGCGAAGAAAAGAGGCTTTCGAGTTCTCATGCACTTGGAGTGACAGCATTGTGGTTAGCTTTTTTACTGCAAGATCTTTCCTGCTGAATCTGCCTGAATATAGGTACTTTAGCCTAGAGAATTAACAGCCTTGTTTAAAACTGTGCAAATCCTCCTCTGGCCCCACTCCTCCGAACCTCAGGAAGTCCTCTGCAAAATCATCGCCCCAAAACATCCGTAACCCAGGCCCCTTCCCCCCAGCAACATCATCTCCCATCTCTGAAACACGAGCTCCCCATAAACTCTAACCAGGACCTGATGGCAACTGTTACTAGCAGAAAATATTCTTCTTAGTTTAGAATGGAGTTGGGAACCTTGTAACAGCTTCTTTTCCCTACACAGGCGGGTGCAGCCCACAGGACTGAAGCTTCAAAGCTATAGGGGATTGTCCCAGATCTAAGGCATGGCCTAAGCTTTGGCTTGTTTTCTGGTCTCGCAGGGAGAATCTCCACTGAGATAGAGGTTAGGATGACCAGATGTTCCGATTTTATAGGGACAGTCCTGACATTTGGGGCTTTTTCTTATATAGACTCCTATTACCCGCCATCCTCTGTCCTGATTTTTCACACTTGCTGTCTGGTCAGCCTAATAGAGGTTGAAGAACTTAAAGTACAAAGGGGATTTTTCTCTACTGCTTTTCCTATTCCTAAAACGCAGAGAGGACAGTATGAGTCAAAAATCCTGAGATTGGCTTAAACATGAGATTGGAGGGGAGGAACCAACATTCTGAGGTCTTTCTATTTGCCTTCTGTTTTCTGAGGAGAGTTGGGGAAACATTTTCCTGCAAATGGTAAATTCTCCAAAAAATTGCAGGGGCAACCAAAACTATTCACAAGTTTGGGTCAGATTTAGCAAATAGTTTCCACCAAACAAAAAACGAAGAACATTTTTTGAAAATGGTTCATTTCAACATTTCCAAAATGGAGACATTTCAGTTGTTTGTTTCATTTGACCAAAACAGATTTTTTCAGTTTTTCATTTTGGTTCAAAATAACCCCAGTCCGCCCCCGCCCCCCCGATTTTGCAGTTCAGCCACCAAAATCAATTATTCGCTCAGCTCAATTTCAAAGCTCTTTGGTTACACTGGGGTCACCTCGTCACGCTTCTCTCTGCAACCAAGGGGCTAAGAAATGTATTTATTTTAAAAAGGAAAGCTGAAATTCGTATGTGATCACATGATTCCAGCAGCTGGGGCTTTGACAAAACTAGACTTGTGATAAGATCACGAGGGTTGGCAATGCTGAGTAGTGAACCAAAAATACCTGCCTGCGATGCTGTGATCCCTGTCATAGCTACAGAGGGCCATTATAGGCTGTCCTTGTGTTAGAAGCAAAAAGGCAAGATCTCCCTTCTGGGCAGTGTTAGCCTTGAATGGATGGGAGAGCCTGGGGGGCTGTTTGTAGTGGAGGGAAGCAGTGAGTGCCTCAGGGAGTGGGGGCTGCTGTGGGAGCTTGGGGCCTAGGGATTTGTTGGAGGGAGATGACAATGGGGACCCGGGGGCCTTTTGAGGGCAGCAGGAGCCTGGTAAGCTAGGGCAGTGTTGAGGGGGGGCGATAGGAGCTTGGTGGCTCAGTAGGGTTGCCAAATTTCTAAACACACAAAGCCAAACACACTTGCCCCACCTCCCTCTCACTCCATTCCCCCCCCCCACACCCTCACTCACTTGCTCATTTTCACCGGGCTGGGGCAGGGGTTGCAGGTGCAGGAGGGTGTGAGGGCTCCAGCTGGGGGTGCGGGCTATGGAGTAGGGCCAGAAATGAAGGATTCAGGGTGCAGGAGGGGGTCTGGGGCTGGGGCAGGGGGTTGAGGGTGTGTGTGTGTGTGCAGGCTCCGGGAGGGAACTTGGGTGCAGGAGGGGGCTCAGGGCTAGGGCAGGGGGTTGGGGTGCAGGAGGGGGTGAGGGGTGCAGGCTCCGGGAGGGAGTTTGGGTGCAGGAGGGGGTTCCTGGAAGGGGTAGGGGGTTGAGGTGTGTGGGGGGTGGTGCAGGAGGGTGTTGGGGTGCAGAAGGGGGCTCCAGGCTGGGGCAGGAGGTTAGGGTGTAGGAGGAGGTGCAGGGTACGGGCTCTGGGTGGCACTTACCTCAGGGGCTCCCCAGAAGCGGTGACATGTCCCTTGGCTCCTAGGTGTAGGGGCAGCCAGGCAGCTCTGCCAGGTGTGTGCTGCCTCCGCTGGTGCAGGCACTGCCCCCACAGCTCCCATTGTCTGCAGTTCCTGGCAAATGGGAGCTGCGGAGCTGGTGCAAGGGGCGGGGGCAGCGCACTGAGCTCCCCTGGCCACCTCAGAGCCAGAGGGACATGTCACTGCTCCTGGGAGCTGTGCGGAGCCAGGTAGGGAGCCTGCCAGTGCCACCAACCAGACTTTTAACGGCCCAGTCGGCTGTGCTGACTGGAGCCGCAGGGTCTCTTTTCAACCTGAATGGACGCCTGGCAACCCTACTGAGAGCTTGCCGTAGTTCAGTGGGAGAGCTGTGCTGTTTAATACCAGACACTCCTGGGGAAGGGACAGGCGACCCTTACTGGGTACTCTCTTTTTGGAAGCCTTCAGAGAGGTGCTGAGGTATATTTCAGTGGGTGTCCCTTGGTTTGGGTCAGTCTACACTAGAACAATGACCCATTGCTGAGAGTGCCTACTGGCCACGAGTCATCTTTGGCTCCCCTGGCCTAGTGCTGGAGATGGTTCTTCCCTTAGAGTCTGATGCTCTGAAGAGCTGAACGCAAGGTCAATGCCCCACCCCTGTTTTTGTACAGAACCCAGCACAACAGAATCCTGGTCCATGACTGTGGCGCCTAGGAGAAAGGGTGCTTCAGAGGTTCGAGCACTAGCTTGGAACATGAGAGACCCACGTTCAGTTCCCTGTTCCATCAGATTTCCTGTGTGACCTTGGCAAGTCGCTTAGTTTCTCTGTGCCTCCACTTCCCTGCCTGTGAAATGGGGATAATAGCACTGTCCTCGCTCAAAGAAGTGTTGTGAGGACAAATACATTATGAGGGGAACAGATACTATGGTGATGGAGGACACAGAAGTACCTAAGATAGATAGGCACTGCTGAAATATAAATAATAGTACTTCATTCATCACTGGACTGAAGTCACTTCTGGGGTGAAACATAAGAGCTTTTAGACAGTGCAAAGTGTCACTGCTCAGCAGTTTGGGACAGGAAGTGAAAAATAATATCCAGTGGCAATTGCAGAGGAATTTTGGTAGACAAAATACAATAGCCCACCAGGATTTATGCAGGACAGTTGGGTTAACCTTGCTTCTGTGGAAGATGTTATCTGATCTTTAATGTTCACAAGTGGTCAGGGCCTTGGTTTTCTGCATCACTGAACAGTACCCGTAGCTCCTATGCATACCAGTGAGACAACAGATCTTCCTTCTGCAAAGGAATTATCCATTGACTCCTCAACCTTGTAAGTTACCTTCCCTGAAATTCCCCATCTAGACCCGATCGAGCTGAGACAGCAGTCCAAGGTTTTGCCCGGAGGGAGCATCCGTTGCAGAGAATAGTAGCTTTGCTGTCCTGATTACACTGGCTAAACTTGTCTACTCTTGATAAACCCAATCTCCAGCATAAAATGCACAGGGGACTTGCAGGAGACAAAACCCCAAAGCCACACTCGCTCTTCTATTTTGTGTAATGCCTGCTTGTTTTCGCCTCTGTTATGGGTGTACTGAACAAACATGAACCATCAAAACAGCTGTGGGGACTAGGGAGAGAAAATAGCTTGTCCTGACACCTTCAAACACTTTCATGTCCAAGTCCGTGATAACACTGAGCGAGGTGTCAGTCATATAAGCTGCAGTTTTCCTCCTTTCTTAGATCTTATTGATAAAATCCCTGGACATACCTCTGCTGTGTTGATTGTGGGTTTAGCTAGCCTCTGGTCACAAAGGAGCGCTGTGTCAACAGTCCTTAAGGGGCAGGAATATAGCTGAACAAATACAACTGTAACAAGCTCTTCACACCTGTTCGATGTTTTGTAAGCACAGCCCAGGCCTGACATGAGGGATCCAGGGTTAATGCCTTTGTGAGCAGAGCAAACAACAGGAAAGAAGAAAGGAAGAAAAGAAGGGTAGATCACAGGCCCTTTGCATGTAGCCCCCACTATTCCAGATGGGGGTGGGGGGAGTCTAGCTTTCTCTAGCCAGCCTTGTTGACACTACTGGCAGTAAAGCTGGTTGCATGGTACATTGCCTGGGAAGTTTGCTCCTTCCTGTATGTGTCTAGCAGATTTCAGATGTAACTCTTCTGTCTTGTGACCGTAAGCAGGGGGAACACTTCTGGCTGCAGCACAACCCCTCATTTGGTACATGCAGTGGAGGGGTAGCTTCATAGTGACAGAGCTGCTAGTGAAAGTGCTGCTGTTCCGTTCCGCCCGCACCTTCAGTGGGGTATTGATTTACTTTGGATGATTTGCTATAATCAACACTTAAGGCTGTTTAACAAGTCCATAATGCTTTACCTGATAGATCACTGGGCCTGCAGTTAATAAATATTTTCAAATAGGTGACAAAGCAACACATTTTTACAAAATTATTTCAGTTTTGGAAAACTTTGATGCAGAACTACAAATCCATTCAAATTAAGGCTTTCCCAATCCCAATTAGTTTTGAATGTTCCCCTAGCTCAATTTGACTCTGCTGTTACCTTTTTAGGAGGTTGTGAGAAAACAGAACATTTTCCGTTGCCTCAATTTTCTTCTTGCAGAAAGAGACAGTTTTGACATAGGAAACCATCTGTTTGTTTGTCTCTAAATATAACCCTGTGTGCCACTTTGATCTGAAGAGATCAGCATTCTTTACAAATATCAAAAAAAGCTTCATAATAGTCCCATGAGGTATGGTACAGAAATATCACACCCATGTCATGGAAGGGGGAAACTGAGGCACAGAAGTGGGATGACTTTGCTAGCAAGTAGCAGAGCCAGGACTATAACCCAGGAGTCCTGACTCCCAGATTTACAGGTTGATCTACTACACTACATGAAGCTGCACCAATTAGTCTGGGGGGACAGAATTTTACCATTCACACTGGATGAGGCTGCCAGTCTGCTGGAAGTGTGTGGGGCGATACGGCGGTGGGGGGTAGAGTGATGGAAATGGTCTTGTTTTACTGAGAAGCAAGAGCGGAGAAGGTTGCAGGGCTCCTGCAGGGATGGCGTACATGAATTAACTCTACTGCAGTGCCCCTAAGCAGAAAACAATGGGCAAATGTGTTTCTGTTCAGTGGTGTGAGGGTGGCATTTCAGAATGAGGAGCTAGCTGCTCCTTGCTGAGGGGTGTGTGCAATCTGCATAGGGGTCACTTTCCTGATGTGGTCCAAGGAACTAAGACCAAAACTGTCACATCAAGATGTGGGGATCAATTAGAGAAGAGAATAATGACTCAAGGCATCCTACCAGGCAAGGAAAACGGTAGCAAATAATCTAGGTGGTTGGTAGAATGAGGAGTCCAACACACATGAGAGCAACAAATCTGTAGCAAAGGCTTCATTTATGTACAATTGTTGTGTCTTTTTAAGGGGGTTAATGTTAGTTTGTGGAGTTTCCTCTCTGGGGCACAGAATCCCCTTGGTGACAGGTGTAAGGCTCCAGGTTTGTTGATATACATTAGTGATGGCTCAGAGGCCTGGAGAAGTAGCCAGATGTTCCCATTAAATTTCAAGCTTGCACATCAAGAGATGCAGTGTGCTCTAGTGGTTAGGCACAGACCCGGGAGTGAGGAGACTTGAATTCTATTCCTTTCCCTCTCAGTGGTTGGCTTTGCTTTGAGTGAGTTATTTCATCTTTGAGCCTCTATAAAACGGGAATATCCTAAAATTACCATACTGGGTCAGACCAAAGGTCCATCTAGCCCAGTATCCTGTCTTCCGACAGTGGCTAATGCCAAGTGCCCCGAGGGAATGAACAGAGCAGGAAATCATGGAATGATCCATCCCCTGTTGCCCATTCCCAGCTTCTGGCAAACAGAGGCTAGGGACACCATCCCTGCCCATCCTGGCTAATAGCTATTGATGGACCTGTCCTCCATGAACTTATCTAGTTCTTTTTTGAGCCCTGTTATAGTCTTGGCCTTCACAACATCCTCTGGCAAAGAGTTCCACAGGTTGACTGTTCGTTGTGTGAAAAAATACTTCCTTTTGTTTGTTTTAAACCTGCTGCCTATTAATTTCATTTGGTGGCCCCTAGGTTTTGTGTTATGAGAAGGAGTAAATAACACTTCCTTATTTACTTTCTCCACACCAGTCATTATTTTATAGTCTTCAATCATATCCCCCTTAGTCATCTCTCTTCCAAGCTGAACAGTCCCAGTCTTATTAATCTCTCCTCATATGGCAGCTTTTCCCGGTGCTGGTGGGTGCTCGACCTCCACCTCGCCCCTGGCCCCGCCCCGACTCCATCCCTGCCCTGCCCCCTCCTGCTCCTGCCTCGCCCCCATTCTAACCCCTTCCCCACAGTCTCCACCCCAACTCTGCCCCCCCGCCCCTATTGGACTCCTTCCCCAAATCCCCACCCCGGCTCCGCCTCTTCCCCAAGCGTGACGCATTCCCCCTCCCTCCCAGCACTTGCCACCGCAAAACAGCTGTTTCACGGCGGCAAGCACTGGAAGCAAGGGGAGATGCATTCTGATATTTTCTGACTTATTTTCTATTCCTTTCTTAATGATTCCCAACATTCTGTTCGCTTTTTTTGACCTCCACTGCACATTGAGTGGATGTTTTCAGAGAACTATCCAGGATGACTCCAAGATCTCTTTCTTGAGTGGTAACAGCTAATTTAGACCCCATCATTTTATATGTACCTAAATACGTCAGCGTTTGGCTTGTCATTGTTATTACAACACAACTACCCTCCCTCGTGTGTGTCTCCGTCTGCGCTAGATGTTTACACAGTGCCAATCACCATGCTATCTAGGCACTGCCTAGTTGATTGAATGAGGTATCATTTCTCACCAGCCTGACACATTTCATCAAGGTAATGGCAAGGAGACATGTGTTAATATTTATTCCTGGGCTTACTGGAATGCCATTTTCTTAATACACATCTGGATCAATGGAGTGATTTGCTAGTAAAATCCAAGATCTGGCTAGCATAATCTGAAACAGCTCCTTGCTATGCTGCCGTATGCTGTACTCTGGTGCCAAGACGTTTTACTGTCTCTTACTTTACTAGAGATTCCTCAGTGACAAACAGTATTAACAATACAGAGAGAAATGGAGTTTCTTCTGGGAATACTAACATCTTGAGATGCCTGGGAATTACTGTGGTGCCAGATTTGTTCCTGGTGTTTTGACGGGGCAGAGTCTGAGATAATGAACATTTCTTATTCCCTCTCTGGCAAAGGAGAAGTCCCTGTCCCATTGAAGACATTCTTCTTCCTGTCTTAGGACCTGATCTTGCAGTCACTGAAGTCAGTGGCAAAACCCCCACTGACTTCAACGGGTGCAAGATCTGACCCTTACAGCAGTGCATTTTCTGCTGCAAGGGAGTGATGCATTCAGCAGTGGCGAATGACCAGCTCAAATTGATTAGAGAACCTCATTGCTGATTAGAGGACATCTGTATGAAGGCCAGAAGCCCATTTTTGATCACCAGACCCTGACATTAACTTTTATTCGCACAACAAACCATTCATCAATCTAGGAGCCTTTATTCCCTTTGGAGGGTTCTCATATTTTGGAAAACATTTTGTGATTTAAATTAAAATAAAAGGAGGTATTTGGTTCAGCCCAAGCAGCTAAAGCCCTCACAACAATATGGGTCCCCGTTTTGGTCTTTTGGCAGGGTTAGAAGTGCCTAAACCATCTGGAGGTGGGGGTAGATGACAGCACTTCTCCTTGCTCCTGTACAGCTGCTTTTGGCTGGTAGTTGGAGTGGCATATAGTCCTCCTTATCTGGAGCGTAGGACCAGTGAAGGCAGGAGTATAGGAGGTACCATAGCA